>NC_081407.1:864512052-864843302 GCF_030272615.1 Cryptomeria japonica
CCCAATGCATTGAACAAAGAAGTTCATGTTCGGTGAAAAACCTACATTCATAAGAAATAAAATAAAAATATCTTAATGAAATTAAATATATTAAAATTTATACTATTTGGAAAGCTTATAATAAGGACTAAATACCTATAAAAAAAAAAAATTTAAATGAATTAATTTGACCCCCCAAAAGCTAATGTAAAATTGTTTTTTTTATCAGCATTTGATAGATGCAAAGGAGACTCCATTGCAAGTATGATTTAGAAGTAGAGAGGTTCTATCCAAGAAATTTTGGTCTAAGAGCCTTTCATTTAACTCTCTTCAATTAATTACTTCAAATGGGACCTCTTAAAGCTTAAATCCTTATATTTTCTTAAAAATGTACGATTTCAGCAAAAATCAAGACGTACCAAAAAGTGGGAACCAACTTTGTGAGTTCACCCTTTTTTATTTATAAACTTACATTTGATAATGCTATTCGTAGCATTATTTGCATTCTATATATATATATATATATATATAATTCATTCAATGTGTATATATATATTGAATAAAAGTAGATAATTTTATTTAAGTGAATATAAATCAAATTTAAATTTCAAAACAAGTTATTTACATAATCGTGAGAACGTAATATAAGCAAGTGCATAACCATAACATCATTTACACATCACTTTGAGTTAATCTATGTAATCATAAAATTGCACAACACACAAAATCACAAATCTAGTATGAGTCCTACATGAGTGTGTGCAGATACATTAGGCACCATCATGCATATTATTGCCAAATAGCTAGGACACTTCTATCTCAAACAAGTTCTTATCTTTAATGTGTACTTGCACCCAATTGAAGTTAGATTCACTTTAATAGGTTAGTGCCATGATCATAGCCGAAGCATAAACTCATAATCATTGCATAATAGTTAACATCATTTCATTTCAATTTCATTTATATGGATATGGATTAACCCTCTAATTTAGCAATCACACATATAATTAACCATTTAATCAAATAACATAGGGTGATGTTCAATAGTCTCATCAAATATAATGAAAATCAAATGCAAGCATGGGTCAAGATGTGATAATCATTTGTGCTTCTCTAGTTATTATTGTAGGCATATATCCCAATGAATCTTTGTTTGAAAGTGTAGAAGAATTATAGTCATTAGATTCATGTTTGCATTCTAATTTCAAATTTGTCTATCAAGTTTAGATCCATAATTAGAGATCAATTCCCTAATTATAAAAGAGAACCACTACAAAATAAATAAAACATATTTATCTTGAGATGATTGTCTAATTGGTCTTCGCCTTTTTAGTGTAGAGACAAATCAATTGATAACATTTGTTGTCAAAATAAAACTAAGATCTTAGGATCTTTATTTTATTATTTAAATTTGATGTATTTATTTTAGAACATTTATCAACTTTGCAACTCCTAATCCTAAGATAACCATTTGATTATTTGTTTAATTATTTATTTAATCATTCAATTTATGTAAATATTTATTTTTTTCTTCATTTTTTGTGAACCTAACATTCTTAGACTACCTAAGGTTTTGTCCTTAGGGTTTATTCCTAATAAATTAGGGTCTTTAGATACAATATTGTAGAGGAAATTGAAGTCTACAAAAGGATGTGTATCTTTTGAGAATTTAACTCTCTCACACATTAAGATAAATTAGAAGTGTCTCAACTACTTAGTTTATCTTTTATGGGAAATGTTATAATTGGAAATGAAAAAGTCTATACAATGCCCACTTAATTTCAGTTATAGAAAAGAGATTATAATATCTACTTTTGTCTACAAGAATGAAATATAGTAACAATAGAAACAAAAAATGTAGATATGCACAAATGTTTACAAATTGAATAAGGTTTCTATCTTAGACTTCAGTGCCATGTATGAACTACAACATGATGCATTGTTGTCTTGTATGGACATACAACATGGGTCCATAACACAATTCTACTCTTGCATAGATTTCAAAATAATAGAATAAAACGTATTATGATATAATAATAATAGAATGACGTATATTAAAATAACCAAATGGAAATCAAGACAAAATCTAGAAATTACCAATCTACCCAAAATTGTGAGAGACTCCATAAAGCCTACACACAAAAAATAAAAAGAAAGGTTGGGTGGCTATGTTAAGAGGTTTTTCTTAGTCAAACTCCCAATTATGTATTCCTACCTCCATGGATAGCCAAGATGGATAATAGACACTAGAAATATAGAAAAGAGATAACAAGTCTAAATTTTTCAAGTGAAAAGACTATAAAATATGTCATAAAAGTGTAAATAATAGTACCAAACCTCCATAGTGAAGGATAGACATCCATACCAACTAAGAGAACTTGGCTATGTGCAGGAACATCAGGGGCCAAAAAGTGGCAATAGGGAAAAAATGTGTTTTGAACTTTGCCAAACACGCCAAAATTCACTTTGACTTTTTGTATGGGTCAGCCAAAATCTGAATTTGGTTTGGTAACACCAAACCAAAATGAATATCCGTTAATAACCGATATTTTTTTTGTGACATCATTATTGTGATGCCATATTTTTCCAAATTGGATATTCATTTAAATTGGATATCCGTTTTGTTGAACATAAAAATAATACTTTAGTAAAATGGGCATAACGTTTGCATTTTTTATTGAAATTTTGAGCTTTTACAGGCGTTGGAAAGGTAATTCAGAGACCTATCAAATGTATAAGGTAATTTTATTATATTGTAGACCAAAAATTAGTTATAATCATATAAATTTAATCCTTCATTTTTAAACCTTTAAATACTCATAAATTTTGGATACAAAGTCTCTCTTTTTTTTGCCTATCACCTCATTTACCTATCACTTGTCTATCTATACTTCGACAAATATATTTTATCTCTCTTCCTTCTCTACTTATCTCACTCCTTTTCTCATCCCATCTGTATATTTCCCAAGTTACATCTATCTTTACATATATCTCCCTCTTTCTATTCCCATCTCTCCCTCTCCCACTCTATCCTAGTCACTCCTTATTTTTATATATCTCTAATAATCTCTCTTGTCTCTATTTATCTCCCCCCTTACCTTATCCTACCTATACCTATTTATTACTTTTCTCTAACACCTCCTTTCCCTTCCTATCTTGTCTCCTCTATCTCTATATCCTTATAGATCTATCTTCATGTATATTATATCTCATTATCTCTAAATCTCACTTATTCACTTCATCTCTCCCTCCATTTGTCCTACTCTCTATCACTTTCTATCCATATCTATCTCTACCTTTATCTTCACATCTCTATCTCTTTCCCTATCAATCTCTCTTTCTATATGACCCTCTATGTTTATATATCTTCCTCTATACATGATTAATCTACCTCTCCCTCTCTTCCTCTATAGCCCTCTCTATGTATCCATCCCTTTCTCTACCTTTATCTCTTTATTTACTCCCTCTCTATATATATTTGGCTCTCTCCATCAATCCTTCTCTATAACCCCTATATATATCTCTCTATATCTCCCTATGTCTTTCTTCCTCTCTATCTATCCCTATCTATAATATATATTTCTCTCTTTATCACTCTCTTGCACTATCTACATCTCTCTATCTATCGATATTCCTCTCCCTTTATATCTCTCTATCTCCTCCTTTTTGTATCTCACTCTCTTTACCCCTCTGTATCCATTTTACTCTATCTCTCTATATATTTATCTTTATCTTTACCTCTCTCTTTCTCTATATCTATTCATCTCCCTCTCCCTTTATCCTCATTTTTATCTCTATCTTCCTCTCTCCTTTTCAATCTCTAGATATGTCTCCCTCTTTCTATCCATCCTTGTCCTTTAGTGTTTCTCTCTCTCTCTCTTCATAGTCCTTAATATCTATATCTTTATTTATGTATCTATCTCTTTTCTTGGTATGTCTATCTCTCTCTATTTCTCCTTCCATCTCTCCCTTTGTTTATCTCTTCATCTCTCTTCACCCTTGTATCTCTCCTTATTTGTATCTTTATCTATATACATCTCTATATCTCCCTCTAATCTCTTCTACCTCTCTTTTTCCCTCTCCTCTCTCTTTATTAGTATCTCCCTCTCTATTTGTATTTTCATCTATGTAGAGACCTCTCTCCCTATTGGTAATGGATCTTGATTATCTTTCTAATTTCTATTCTTTTGTGTTAGCTATATTTGGATCTTAGTTCTTGATGAGGTGTGTGGAGTATCTTTCCCAAATGAATTTTATTGCTAAGAAGGTAGGGGGAGAGGGGGGATAGATGTGGGAGAGAGAGAGAGACTGCAAGAGGGAGAGATGGGGAGAGAATTGGAGAGAGAGGTAGGGAGAGACAAAGAGAGGGAGTGGGTAGGGGGAAGATGGAAGTATGAACAAAGGGAGAAAAAAAGAGAGGTTAGAGAAAAAGAGGGTTATTTGGTAGGGGAGAGAGAGAGAGAGAGAGAGAGGGAGGGAGGGAGGGAGGGAGAGAGAGTTAGGGATTATTAGGGGGCTGGAGGAGAGAGGAGAGGGGCAAGTATACTTCCCTTTTCCCCCTCCCCTTCCCCCTGATTATCATCTCTCTGTCACTCTCTTCACCTCTCTCGACATCTCTTCCTCTCTCCTTTTGTTCATACTTACCCCTCTCCCTTTCTTCTTATCCACTAATTAAACCCAACTCTCTCATTATGTCCATATGGTGTCCTAAGGGGTCATATGATGTCCTAACACATGTGTGGGCTCTTAGGACCCCATATGACCCCTAATGACACCATATGACCCCTTAGGACACCATATGGCCCCTCAGGACACTATGTGACCCCTTTTAACATCCTAGTACATGACATGACCCCTTAGGACACCATATGACCCCTTAGGACAATATGGTATCCTAAGGGGTCATACAGTTTTCTAACACATGTGGGCCCTTAGGACCTCATATGAACCCTAACGACACCATATGACCCCTTAGGACACTGTATGGCCCCTCAAGACACCATATGATCCCTTAGCACCGTATAATGTCCATATGATGTCTCAAGGGATCATATGGTGTTCTAACATATGTGTGGGCCCTTAGGTCCCCATATGACCCTTAATGACACCATGTGACCCCTCAGGACACCATATGACCCCTTACAACACCATATGACCCCTTTTAACATACCAGTACACAACATGACCCCTTATAACAATATGATGTCCTAATGTGTCATATGATGTCCTAAGGGGTCATATGGTATTCTAACACATGTTTGGTCCCTTACAGCCCCATATGACACCTAACAACACCATATGACCCCTTAGGACCCCATATGGCCCCTCAAGACACCATATGACCCCTTAGGACCATATGATGTCCATATGGTGTCCGAAGGGGTCATATGGTGTTCTAACACATGTGTGGACCCTTAGGACCCCATATGATCCCTAACGAGACCATGTGACCCCTCAGGACATCATATGACCCCATACGACACCATATGACCCCTCACGACAACATGATGTCCTAATGGATCATATGGTGTCTTAAAGAGTCATATGACATTCTAACACATGTGTGGGCCCTTAGGACCCCATATAACCTCTAATGACACCATATGACCCCTTAGGAAACCATATGGCCCCTTAGAACATAATGTGACCCCTTTTAACATCTTAGTACATGACATGACCCCTTAGGACAATATGATGTTCTAATGGGTCATATGGTGTCCTAAGGGGTCATATGGAGTTCTAAAACATGTGTGGGCCCTTAGGACCCCATATGACCCATAAAAATACCATGTGACCCCTTAGGACACCATGTGAATCCTTTTAACATCCCAGTACACGACATGACCCTTTATAACACCATATCACTCCTTAGGACAATATGGTGTTCTAAGAGGTCATATGGTGTCCTAAGGGGTCATATGGTGTTCTAAGACATGTGTGGGCCCTTAGGAACCCATATGAGTGCTAACAACACCATATGTTCCCTTAGGACACCATATGGCCCCTCAAGACACCATATGACCCCTTAAGATCATATGATATCCATATGGTGCCTTAAGGCATCATATGGTGTTCTAACACATGTGTGGGCCCTTAGGAGCCTATATGACCTTTGACGATACCATATGACCCCTTAGGACACCATATAACCCCTGAGGACACAATATGACCCCTTTTAACATCCTAGCACACGACATGACCCCTTATGACACCATATGACCCCATAGGACAATATGATGTCCTAATGGGTCATATGATGTTCTAAGGGATCATATGGTGTCCTAAGGGGTCATATGGTGTTCTAACGCATGTGTGGGCCCTTAGGACCCCATATGACCCCTAATGACACAATATGACCCCTTAGGACACCATATGGCTCCTCAGGACAACATGTGACCCCTTTTAACATCCTAGTACACAACATGACCCCTTATAACACCATATGATCCCTTAAGATAAGATGGTGTCCTAAGGATTCATATGTTGTCCTAAGGGGTCATATGGTGTTCTAGCACATGTACGGGCCCTTAGGACCCCATATGACCCCTAATGACACCATATGATCCCTTAGGACACCATATGGCCCCTCAGGACACTATATGACCCCTTAGGACCATATGATGTCCATATGGTGTCTTGAGGGGTCATATGGTTTTCTAACACATGCGTGGGCCCTTAGGACCCCATATGACCCCTAACAACACCATATGGCCCCTTAGGATACCATATGACCCCTCAAGACACCATATGACCACTTTTAACATACTAATACACAACATGACCCCTTATGATACCATATGACCCCTTAGGACAATATGATGTCCTAATTGGTCATCTGGTGTCTTAGGGGGTCATATGGTGTCCTAAGGGGTCATATGATCTTCTAACATGTGTGGCCCCTTAGGACCCCATATGACCCCTGACGACACCATATGACCCCTCACAAAAGCATATGACCCCTTAGGACCATATGAAGTCCATATGGTGCCCTAAGGGGTCATATGGTGTTCTAACACATCCTTGGCCCCTAAGGGCCCTATATGACCCCCAACAACACCATATGACACCTTAGGACACCATATGACCCCTTAGGACACCATATGACCCCTTAGAACAATATGATGTCCTAATGGGTCATATGGTGTCCTAAGGGGTCATATGGTGTTCTAACACATGTGTGGCCCCTTAGGACCCCACATGACCCCTAACGTCACCATATGACCCCTTAGGAGGAGAGTGGAGAGGGGAAAGTATCAACAAAGGGAGAGGAAAATAGAGGTTAGAGAAAGAGAGGGTTATTGGTTGGAAGAGAGAGAGAGAGAGAGAGAGAGAGAATTGGAGAGGGAAGTATCAACAAAGGGCTCAAGGGGGAGAATGAGGGTAATTGGGGGAAAGAGAGAATGAGAGAAAGTTGGGGTAAATTTAGAGGGGGACATAGGTGTGAGATAGATACAGTAATCGGGGAAGACAAAATTAGAGAGAGAGTTGGGGTAATTAGGGGGTAGGAGGAGAGGGGGATGGGAAAGTATCAACAAAGGGAGAGATGGGGAGAGAGGTTCAAAGAGAGAGGTCCAGAGAGAAGGTAATTAGAGGGAGGGGAGAGGGGGGAGAGGGAAGTATCAACAAAGGGGGAGAGAGAGATGGGGGGGAGTATCAACAAAGGAAGAGGGGGGGGAGATGGGGGGGAGTATCAACAAAGGAAGAGGGGGGAGAGATGGGGAGAGAGCCCCCTAATTACCCTCTCTCTCTATCTCTTTGCAAATACTTCCCTCTCCCCCTTCCCCCTCCCCCTAATTATCCTCTCTCTATTTATCTCTTCACCTCTCTCCACATCTCTCCCTCTCTCTTTTTTTTGATACTTACCCCTCTCCCTCTCTTCTTATCCTCTAATTACACCCAAATTTCTCTCTCATTATTTCTTCCCCTCAATTATCCTCTCTCCTTCTATTCCTTTATAGATACTTCCATCTCCCCTCTCCCCACCCCCTAATTACTCTCTATCTCTCTCTTCACCTCTCTCCCCATCTCTCTTCTCTCTTTGTTGATACTTTCCCCTCTCCCCTCTCCTCCTGCCCCCTAATAATCCAAAACTATCCCTCTCATTTTCTCTTCACCCCAATCACCCCCACCCTCTCTCTCTATCTTATCCTACCACCTAATTAGCTCTATCTCTCTCTCACACACACTCTCTCTTCCCCTAATTTACCTCTCCTTCTCACCTCTCTCCCCCTCTCCTTTTCTTAATACTTTCCTCTACACCTCTTCTTGTCCCCTCTAAATTTTGTTGCTAGAGATAGGAAGGAAATGTAGAGAGACTAGTCTATATCTTAGGAAAGAGAGAGTGAGATAGAGAAGGAAGTGATGAAGAGGTAGAAATATAAGTGTAGAGCTTGAGAGAAGGAATGATGGATTCAATGAGAGTTAGAGAGATAGGTCTAGAGTGATAGGTTTGCATCTTAGGAGAGAGAGATAGAGAAAGGAACAAAGAGAGATAACATGGTTTATCAAAATTTATTAAACTCAATAAAATTCCTAAATTTTCTATTATTAATTACTTATTTAGTGTTTCAAGTATTTTGAGATGATTGTTACAAAAAATTCATGAAAGAGGGAATTCATGTGAAAAATTCATGAGCTTTGATGTTTTAAAAATGAAGGATGAATTTAAATTAATTATAATTATTTTTTAAAATAAAATATAGAAACACTACCTATTCCATATCATAGAGCTCTGAATCACCTTTCCAACACATGTAAAAAATCAAAATTTCGATATGAAATGCAAAAGTAATCCCCAATTTACTAAAATATGTTTTTAAATTTTTTTCATAACGGATATCCAATTTAATGGATACCCAATTTGAATGGATATCCGATTTTTTTTAAAAAATCTTCCCTCCATTTTTTGCTTAGGGTTTCTTTGGGATTTGGCTAGGACATGCCAAGCCTAGAAAGTCAAAACAAAAAACGTGTTTTTGAGTTTTCCTTGTTTTTCCAAACTTCGCCTTGGTGGCTGACGACTTTTTTTTAGCCGAAATTGATAAAACAAAAAGGGTTTTTTAAGGGCATTCTCATCTTTCCAACAATATAAATTTTTCCTTATTTTGACTTTAATAAATAATTATTATTCATTTTCTAGTTGAATTTTGACTAAAGTCCTGATTGATAGGTTGATTGAAAAACATCTATAACTTTCAAACGGTATCACATTTTCTGAATCCGAAAGATGTGTCACATTCTATGCTTCGCATACTATAGGATTTTAAATTTAATAAAGTTTTGACCAAGTTAAGGTGGTCAGACACGCGAGTTTTTATATTTTCGAAACGTTGTAGTAAAAAATTCATAATTAAATATTTACTTAAAAAATATGTGTCACATCCGGACATGAATCTACTACTTATATTTAAAATCTTAAAAAAAAATATTATGATTTGATTGTGGTTAGGGTGGTCAGACATACACCTACTTCTTATCTTTTTCTTGAAATTTCAATACTGCTGCATTGAAATTTCAAATTTTCATCAAATAGATTTTTTTTTAAGAAAACAACTAGTAGCTTAGAAACTACATTCAATTTTCTACAAATTATATTATTACATAAGATATTGAAATAATGTTCATAAGATATTGAAATTTTCACGTCAAGTTGCATAACTATGTTTTCCTTAAATTTCATTGCCACTTAAGGGCCTGTTTTGGCCCACCATGATCCTACAGATACCCACCTTCCCAAAAAGTGTCACGGTCTTCTAGAGACGATCTTTTCAATGCCAAAAGACTATGTTGTGTCAAAAAGTTGTGAAAAACATGTATTCCAATGGTTGAGATAACGTTAAGTTGTAAGAAGATGGTACGAGAGAAGATATTTTTGTTGGGTGTCTTAAATGAATGAATTATCTTTTTTCTTCTTTTCTAGATAAAGGATTTTAGCCTAAAATAGAAGGATTGGGTTTGTCTATGAGACTTAACATGACTGACAAGGACATTACCTTGGTGGGTTATAGAAAGTGTAATGCTCTGATGGATCATCGAGTCACACATTTTGTGGGATGCTAATGTGTTGTGTAGACATCCATGCTAAGCACTAATGTCCAAGAAAATTAGACTAAAATATAATGAAACATTATAAATTCACAAAAAATTAAGGCATTTTAGTGAGATCATAAAATAATTATAGGAATATCTTTTATAATGCCAAAGGGAGGTTTTATGTAGTGTGAAATTGTAGGGGTTTACAATTTATGACACTAAATTTCCCCCACACTTTAGTGAGCATATACATTATATTTGTTATGGGACTTTTTCCCATGAAAAAATTTGTAATAAAGGAATACATAAATCAAAAGAAACGACACAAGGAGAAGAATATAATACAAAGATAAATTGAAAGGAGCACAAGAGAGGGGATAGTTAAGGTCTGGTGGCTGGGCATTGGGCATTGGAGAAGGGGCATATAGTGTGTGTCCAACTCGGGGTAGAACGTAAACCCGAGAGTGTCCTGGCTAGGGATGTGTTTATTTCATGTCGTGAAGGCATGTGGGGTTTTGTGTAGGAACCGTGTCCTCCTAGAGTGCTTCCTTGCCTAGAAACCCTAGGCCTATAACTAATCCTCTATGT
The DNA here is from genome assembly GCF_030272615.1 of Cryptomeria japonica. Taxonomy (NCBI): domain Eukaryota; kingdom Viridiplantae; phylum Streptophyta; class Pinopsida; order Cupressales; family Cupressaceae; genus Cryptomeria; species Cryptomeria japonica. Next base: position 864,522,652 of record NC_081407.1, read on the forward strand.
GCGGGAAAGCAACCTCTCCATGATTTACAGATATGTATTAATCAATTTCATATAGTCATTGCCCTAATGTTTCACTACTGCAAATTATTATCTCAATGTTTTATTATTGATATATATATTAATTTTTATAAAGATTTCCTCCTTGCATGTATTTAATGTATAAAATTTATATGGTTATATTTCAAATGTTTCTTTGAAATAAATTTATAATTAATTTATCTATTATTACATTTACTTTTCTAAATGTATTAAATGTGGTATTAAAGCATTATAATAAATAATAAATTAAATTGCCTTACTGTCAAGATTATTTATATTAGGTGAAAAGGTTAATTACAATAGGTTAAACTTTAATATTTGATTTATTTAATTTGCTGCTAATATTTAATTAACCATAGAGGAAAAGTACCATTACAATATTGGATATACAAGCTAAAGTAGATTCATATAAGGTTAATTTAATTTACCTAATATATGTACAGGACACAGAGCCTTCAATCTACGTGAACATGCCCCTAGTGAAAGGATTCATACAAAAGCTGAAACACCCTACATAAAATTGATTTGTTAAGCTGCAATTTATGACAAACATGTTATGAAAAATAACATGGAGTGAAAAAAAAATCTAGACACATAAAACACTCTACTAAGTATGGCTAGAAATCTATATTATGCTAGAGACCACATGACAATTTGATCAGAGCATGATTGTCGTAAGCTACATTGTAGGACAACCACAATGAAGATAGAACACGCGAAAGACACAATCTAGTATTTTTCCCCATACTAGGTAGTTCATATGTTGTTAGACTGCTGAAAATATTAGACACTTTTTAGAATATAAAAGTGAATGTGCAATGTGATATGACATCTCACCCTTAAAATAATTTATGTGATTCTAAAGAGTGCAAGTTATTTTAAGTATAAGATAAAAAATTAAATAATGTGTTGTGTTATCAAATACATGGTGGGATGTATTCATAGAATGCCATCACTTAATGAGAAGGATGACACATCACTAACAAAAAAAGAACACAAAGGGATCAAAAGATTTGTTATAAGTATGATTCAATAATAGCAATATGTGTATACATGTGTGTATAGTGTAGTATATTGTATCCCTTTAAAATTTTACACTATATTTGGGTCCCTAATTTAGTGTGTCTTTTTCTAGATCATTTAAAGCCTATTTGGGCCCCATCCTATCATATAATTTAATTATTAATCCCTCAAATTGATTATCATCAAATACTCAAAATAGGACTCGATTCAACATCACAAACCCCAACACTCTTGAATCCCTTTTGGAGGTATTATTTTGGTGTCAACCTTCACAATTTGAACTATGGTCTTGATTTTTGTACTTGACCATTTTTTGTTGGCCTAAGCTCAAAAATACCTTGTTAACCCTATATAAAGCACCTCTTCTACGATTCATAAAGTTAGGTTCTAAGAACTAGCATTCCTATCCAATTTAATGAAGAGCATTCAAGAAGTAGTAAGCTACAACACCCTATATTCAAGTATCATTCCATGAATGATTATATTATTTTTATCATGTTGGTGTATTAATATTTGTAGGACTTATCTAAAGAGCATTGCATCATCACCTTTATGTGAGATTCCGTGAGAGGGTTTTATACCTAAGGTGTAAACAATTCATTTTAAAATTTCCATTATTGTCCTTATGAGGATAAGCATTCTTTTTACATCATCGTAGATGTTGTGAAGGTGGGAACACCAACATAGGGTTTGACTTAGGTACGACCCTATACAACACAAACATTTTCCATTATATTCATGTGTGTAGGTTCAAATCTAACAATAGAAAGTGTTACAAGAGTGTACAAAAGATAGTGAGATAACTAGTGTCATATTTGAAATGGACAAAAACCCTGAGACTAGGGTGCCCTATACCCATGTCCACACTCTTCAGTTGAATTTTTGGGAGATAGGCCTATAGGACATCCTAACTGCATTTCTACCCCTTTCTGTCAATTTGGACACCCTTAGGACTAGGGTACCCAACACACTAGTACAACACTTTCAACTCCAAATTATAGCTATAGGTTCTTATCTATGTCTTATTTCCAAATCTAGCTTACTTTGTTGGTTTTCAGTTATGTAATTCATTGCTATTGTTAAAGGTTATCATTTTTCTATCATTTAACCTAGTTTATTTACACACTTCACAATATCAAATATATTGCAACAAAGGAATCATAAACCATAAGTGTTCAACTCTCCTATTAGGACTGTAGTTTAACTCTATTAGTGATTCCAATGATATATCATAGATATTTGATATATTAGTTTACATTCCTAGGCTAGGTTTGCATTTCCATACATATGATTTTGGTGAGCCTAGCATGTCTTACATATTGTATAATTTATGATTTGGGTTTTTAGATCTAAGTTATTTACATAAATTTTTAGATCTAGATGCACTCACTTTTGAAATTTATTGTTTATGAACTTGCATTGGTTAATTAATCACAATATTTTTATATCAAATTGCTTAATCATTTGGTTTATCACAATACTTCATATTGCTTAATTGATCTTATCATGGTTATCTTATATCAATTAATTGGTTGATTAATAGCATATATTGTAGGGTAGAAAGTGAATTTGTTTCTTTGAAAATCTCATTGTGTGCTTAATTGGCTGGTTAATTTATTTTCACAATGAATCCATTTCATGGATGTGATTGTTTCTTAGATATTCTTATGACACTCCACCCTTGATCTAGAAATCCTCTGGTGCAGGAGCACCTACCTATGAAGACATGAACCGAGAACAAGATGATTTTCTATTAGCCTAGAAGGAATGTAATAAGACCCTATGGGTCATTTTTGTAATTCAATGTCCTAGGAGTGTGACAAGTTTGTCCATGTTTGGGTCAAATTGTCACCTAGGGTCTGGTAGAGCAAATTGAGTCAATAAGGGTCACAATGGTCTAAATTGAGGGATCGAGTAACCACAAGTCTCTTTGAGTCATTTTTGATGTTTTAGAATCAAATGTAATCATTTTGGGGGACTATGATAGTCTGGAGTCTAAGTTGGTCGAATTATGCAAAAGTTGTCATATTGTCAATTTGTTGTCATGACAATTTTGTACTTTTTTGTAAGTTGTGATTCTCCAACGGTCAGTTCAATTTGAAAAATAGTTGGAGGAGGTTGTGGTTTTTTGGAAGATACCTTTAAAGGCCCCAAAAACTGAAGGATGTATGTTGGTTGATTTGGAAAGGAAATTGAAGCATCAAGAACTGTTGGAAACTCAGAAAACCATCTAATTTTTGTTGATTGCATACTGAAGGTGGATTGGAAAGAATGCTCATGGCATAGTTCCTGTTACTAGATCATTTTACCTTTGTTTTTATTTCAATGTGAATTCTTGAAGTGATCGCTTCCCCATTCTACAAGCAAATCTCTACCGAGTAGCCTAAAACCTTCAAACCCCTAGGGTTTGACTGCAATAATGGGTTTTGGCCTATCAATCCTTAATTGAACACTCTATCATTATAGGAGATGATAGGCCACTGTATCATATGTCAGTTCCAAAATCCATTAAGAGGATACAATAGGGCGAAGAGGATGGATAACTAACCTAGGTCTGGCATCTCTATTTGACATATCGGTTTGATGAGTGCAGTGCGTGAGAATTGAGTGGTAGAGCACTAGAAAGGGGTTTGAATGTGGTAGAAGAGTACTTTGGAGGTTTACATAAAATTTTATGGTCAGTGATGGTTACCCATTAGGAGAACCAAACCAGTTTGTGGAAGGCGTTCAATCAAATAGGTCTAATAGCCCTATTAGGTCTGTTAGTGCAGTATTGGTTGGGATATCTCCAAGTTGGTCCGATATTGAAAATTGATATATTATTGAGAAATCCCAAAAGGGTATTTGAAAATATAATTTGTTTGCCTAGATCCTCAAGGTGTCAAAATTTATCACCCAATTCCTTCAAATGGAGGCCTAATTGCAACCGGTTCTATTTGTGGGCGAGTGAGTCTTCGGTGGATCTAAACCATGAAATCTAGTTTCATTTGTGTTAGGGTGTTGTGAGAACACCCCTCAAAGGATCTTTGTATTGAATTGGTCAAGTGGGTCATTCAAACCCTAAAGCCTAGTAGTAGCCCACTCATGTATGTAAGGGTGTGGGTAGTCACACAAGAACTTGAGAAGTGTTATTTGTTTGTAAGTGGACATAGTGGAGCCTTTGGGTCTTCCAAGGTGTTTTTTGGTGTCATTGAACCATTTATTTACTTGGTGTTGTGTAAGGATCTTTGGAATTAGGGATTTTGGTTGAGTTTGTGAGTCCTAGAGGTTGGTTGGTTCAAGGTTATCCTTCTGGTCTGTTGCCTCCTCATCATCCTCCTACCCGTAAGGATATTTTAGAGGAAGAGTATGATGACACTAGTACATTTCTCAATACTCTCCCTTCTAGACATGAAGCATTGATTAATCATTCTTGTTCATCTCCCAAAGTTGGTCTTACCCAGGAGGATAGTTTAGTGAAAGAGGATGATAGCATTAAAACTTACCTTAATGACACTTTACCTTCTATTCACTTAAATGGAATTTGTTCTAAAGGTGAAGCATTGAAGAATAATGCTTTTCCCTATCCCAAAACTTGTCCTACTCATTAGGATAATTTTGTGGAAGAGGAGGATATCACTAGCAATGTTTCAAATGCCCTTTCTTCTAAAGATGAAGCTTTAGTCAATAAAGAGCCTAATTAATGTCTACTAAACATAATTAAATTTCTCAACCTAAAAATAAACCTATTATTACTATTATAGGAGTCTCAAATCCCCAACCACAAGCTAAACTAGTGATTGCTATCAAAGGTATCAAAGACCTTCCTAGACCTCATAGTTGCTACTTGAACTATGCAAAACAACTCACCCAAAGGATTATATTTAATAAAAAAGTGTCACAATAACCTCATTATCATGCAATTTTTCACACATATAACACTCAACAATAAAAAAGATTCAATTTTTCTTCCTACTACTCAACCTTTTCTTCCTCAACATGTTGGTAAGGAGTATGATCAGGTTGAGTAGCTTTGGTATAGTCTAGTTAAGATCTCCCTTTGAAATTTGATTCAAATTTACCTACATACCATAGGATACTCTAAGAATCCTTACAAATATAGTTTTATCACCTTCTACTAGACCAAATGATGTAGTAGTCTTGTTTGATTGTATGCATTCAACAAAGATAGATATTGTGTCAATGTTAGTAGATTTCCACAATCCATTAGTCTAAATTTGTGTATGATTCTAGATTCAATTGTGTATGTTTTTTCCATCAATCACAATTCCCTCCCATGAAGGGTGTTAATCAATGTCAGTAGATTTAGATATTGTGTTCTCACAACATGAGATATTATATTTGAAAGTTTAAAATCACTATAATCCCCTCATGATTGTAGTTCTCATTAATAAATATGTATTTAAGAATACCTTAGTTGATAATTGATTAGTTCTTAACATCTAACTATAGACTTGTTACATAAGATCAATCTGGATATCTCTCTTATTAGGCCAATTCTCTCTTTATTTGTGGATTTGATACTATTGATAGACAATTGTTAGGTTCAATCACATTATCTACACCTATCCATAGTATGCCCAATACCCTCGCATACAACCTTCTTCTAAGTAGATCGTGAATTCATGATATGTAAGCAATCCCCTCTACCCTTCACCGCACAAGAAAATTCATTTACAATAACAAGTTGTACATGATGGGTGCTAATAAAAAGTAGTATAGAGTTGCCAAAAAAGAAGTAGGATGTATATCTCTCCTTAACACTTTGATTCCATTTATAACATCATCTCTTATTGATGAGGATTTCTTAGAATGAATGGGGTCCATTTGTTGGCATATGATGAACCTGTGACAAAGTATGTTGTCATTGATGTCAATAAGTACAGGTCAACCGATATGAAGATTGGGAAGAAGTTGTTATTGATGATCAAGTTGGAGAACCTGTATGAAGAGATGTAGTGAACCAGTGTCAAGGTTTCACTAAGTTTGACTACCGGTTGGTAGTCTCAGCTTTAGGGTTTCCGGTTTGGCAATCTAGCTTGTGCGATGCAACCGATGATATTATGTGATGAGTTAGCTAAGAAATAAGGATGAGATCGAGATGCCACACCAGTTTTGTGCATGTGAAGGATTTCCTTGAGGATCTTGCATGTGAAGATCGACTGCATTAAATGTCTACCTCAGGAATGAACATTCTTCTTAGCAGTATGAGAAGAAAGCGTGATGGGTTACTGATTTCTATGTGCGGTGAAGAATGGACGATGTAGAATGACTTGTGATTTGTTTGAGATTGTTTCATTCTATGAAATGTGTTTGGACGGTCAGGATTGGACCACTTGTAATTGTAAACCTAAGGTGCTAGGGTTTAGGGTTTAGGTTACCGACCTAATTCTTGTCTATAAGGTCGATGATGTTTTTTATTGTAAGTTGTTGGAAAAAGTTGTGTATGTATCTGAGTGATGAGATACTTGCCAGACTAGTGAGTGAAAACTACAAAGTGTGATTGCAGAGTAGAGGAACTGAAAAGGATTTGCCTTAGCATATAGTGTTGTTATCAAATCAGAGTTTTACCTGTTGTCTTCTAACCATTTCAACAAAATGAAAATCCCTTTGTCGGGTAGATTTAACAGGCTTATTGTAAATCCTCTAACTAGGTGACTCAAGTTCATTGAGTTCTTTAAATCCTCTAGCAAGGTAACCTTTAACAGGGTATATAGCCATCCCTTAATCGGGTGATCTCTAACAGGATCGGTTCCTAGCAGAACCTTATTGTAAAGTCTTTAACTAGACTAGGCTCCTAACAGAGCGAGCTTCAAAAGAGTTCAAAACAAGCTTGTGGGTATTCATCCCCACCATGGTTTTTCCCATTTGGGTTTCCACGTGAAAAATCTATGTGTCATGAGCTATGCATTTTTCATGTGATGATTAAGCATTCTTTGTTTGAGTAATTATGCATGCAGAGCTAATGGTTATGGTATTGCTAATACACCACATGCATATGCTTATGGGTGAAGTAGTTATCAAGTATTGAATGTATTTGAAGTGTTCAGTTTTACTGGTTTATGTTGTCTGAAGTCTTACCGTGTTTAACCGGTATTGCCATGGTTAAGTTCGGTGAAGACAACCGGTTAGCATTGTTTTAACTTGATAAGTTGCAAAGAAGTTTTTGTATGTATTGATTCACACCCCCCCCCCTCTCAGTACCAGTTAGGGTATTTTTTGTTCATCATTATTCATCACCATTAAAATTTACACTCTCCTTTATGGGAGAATACAAAGTCCTCAAATTCAAATCTGAAGCCTCAAAGGAGCTTTGCATTTCAATTGTCCAAGCTACCACTTTTTCTTCCAACACATGTCTCGATGATAACTAGGGCTATTTATATTTCACCCTACATGGACCAAATGAATCTAAAATTGAAACATCTCATCAACATCTCAATACCCAATAAGGATTTTCATTCATAAAAGAATCAATTTTTATTCTACTATTGATCTACATTTGATTTGGTAAAACATTACGAAGTTGGTTTTAAAATTCTTTCTAAACATGGATACAATGGAAATAGTTTAGGGTGTATGGAACAAACTATTGGGGCTCTTGTGAAACCTACATTGTGCTTTTCTAAAGAGAGTTTGGGTGTCCAACCTCCTCCTTTGTCTACATACCCTCCTCCATTGTCTAATGCTTTTGTGTCTTCTTCTTATGAGTGGTCAAAATTTTCTTCACAAGTTAAAGGATTACTTCCCACTCCTCATCTTTAATTAAAACAAGAGAGTATTTTATTAAAGCTTATCAAAGACAACTTTCTTCCTCGTCCTCTTCCAAAATGAAAAAAAAAATCAGAAATATAATGAAACAAATATTTAATATATGTGAGTATCATGAGTGTGTGGCCATTCCCCTAATGAATGCCAAGCTTTAGAATGTAAAATTCAACAACTTATTAAATGTGGCATCATTTAAATGACAAGTGACAATGAGTTGCACTTTTATCTTTTCCTTTCTAGATAACACTTATTTCTATTATTTTCTCCTCACTATGTGATATTTGTAGCTCTATATGGGGGCTCAATGTTATTCATGGTGGTACATTCTCAAGTGCAACCATTCCTATTTATAGGATAAGCAACAGGATAATTATGGTGCCCTACCCATGGTCTTGAGTGCTCATATAGACTAAGGATGGGAATGGGAAGGCATGACCTTCTTAGGGGCATTGATCTGGCATGATCAAACTTCCTTGTCTTCATGAAGAGAGTACTCGATTTTGCATGAGCTATCAAATGGGGGTTGAAGCCTAGAGAGGCTAGCTAGGATAAGCCATGTTGAGGCTATGTATTGACACTCTTTTCTATTTGTACCTTAGAACCCTATCCTATGTGGTTGTGAAAGAAGCCTTTGGTGGAACCTTGTTATGTGTCTTATCTGTTCATGTGTATACCTTATGTTCTCTTGGATGGTTGGTATTGTGCTAGTGAGTAAACCTTATTTACTTGTATGTTTGGGGCCTTGTGTCTATCTCTTGAGTATGGTGGGATGGAGCTAAGGGTTCCACATGGTTAGGTGGTTGTTGCCAACCTCCATTGGGGATTAGTGGACTTGTTCATGTGCTTTGGATGTATCTTGTCATCTACTTTTCAATACCTGTTTATTCATGATGCATATTATTCAGTTGTTGTATTAGTAGATGATATGAATTAATGGGAATCATTGCAGTTGTATCATTATCATTGTATTTTGGACACTCCTTAAGGAGACCGATGTAATGCAAATGAATGTAATTAAAAATCTATGTAATTCTAGTATAGTGTTTAAGTGGTTTGGTGGTTGTACCGATTGTTGTTGTGTGGATGGATGATCTATCATTTCATATGTTGAAAGGTTATCATAGGAACACTTAGTTTGGTGCTTAAAATGAAACTAAAGATAGTTGTAATTGTTCTTCTATTTATTGTTAATTCAATTATGATTTAATATTCTTAGATCTTGTTTAGGAGCATTGCATAAGTAGCGATGTTAGGGAACCCATAGATGACTTATTTAATGTGAATGTTTATCTTCCACTTGTGCATTTGTAATAGTTAATTCCATGATGAGTTTATGAATGTAATATAATGTAATTTTTTTTTAGTTATTATTGTTATGTTATTTTGGTTAGTTAGTTGTTGTCATCTAGGTTTACTTAGCAAGGTGTTATATAAGGAAAAGATAATATAACAAAAGAAGACATAGACAAAAGAGACATGCCTAAGATAAGTTTTTACTCCAAAGAATGATACTCTATTGAAGATGAGGGTTGTGAAGATTCAAATAATGAGGTACTATTTATGGTAGTAAAGGTTGACAATGTTAAAAATGTGAAGAGTTTGGTACCCTTCATACTGATGAAAACAATGAAAAATCCTTAATTGTATGGACTACCTTTCATAAAAATGAAGAACCAAATGCATGGGTGATTTATAGTGATTTCTCTAATCACATGATTGGTGATAAAAGAAAGTCTTTCAATCTTGAAGATTGGGATGGTGGTTTGTTAAGTTTGGAGGAGAAGAGGCTTCTCAAATATGTGAAAAAGGTATCGTTACAATTGATGGAAAGCTCAAAACAAAGGATTTTGTGTATGTGAAGGGACCAAGACATAATCTTCTTAGTGTTAGTCAAATGTGCAATATCTATGAATTAAAGGAGAAGAGGCTTCTCATGAGAGAGGTTAGGAAATCAGAAAAGGTAGCTCTAGAATATTGGCTGTAGAAGGAACAAGGACTATTGGAAATATCTATGAATTAAAGGAGGCTAATATTTCATAGCTTTAAATATAACAACTCAAGAAAACCATATGGAAACTAAAATGATTGAACCTCATAAGGATGATTGCAAATTGATGATTAGGAAATTGATATCAATTCAAATGACATGAACTAGAATTTGAAAGCAAAATCCAATCTTCTCTTGATGACTTGGCTACTGCAAGGTCAAAATCTGAAGAGTACAAGTTAAGACTCAAGAAGGTAGAGGATGAAATTGTTAAACTAAAATCTTAGATTGAAGAAAGCAAAGAAAATGAGGACAAACTCAAAAGGGATTAAACAGTCAATCTAAAGATTCAAATTGAAGAAGATATGATGATTACTTACTATTTAGACTACAAGCTTCATGTCAAAACTATTGAATGCACCAAGATTGAGGAATAAATTGTCTTTATGAAGAAAGAATTGGAAGCGGACAAAAAATATAACATGCTTAATAAAAGTAAGGATGATCTTGATTTTTAAAAAGGGGAATTCTCTAAAACAAATATGGATGATAACAATAATGAGGAAGATAAAAAACATGATGAATCCAAGGAGACAAATATAGAGGAAAATAATCTCAAATATCTTCAAAGCCAAAAAAATAACTTCAAAAGATTTACTGCTAAACAAACTGCACCAACTAGGTGTTCTCAGTCTTTCAATGGTAATTGTTATTGTGTAAAAATTATCATCATAGGGTATTGAATGTAGAAGCAAGATGAGGATGAATTTCATTAGTTGTAGAAAGTATAATGTTATGAATTCTCAATCATTTCATGGTCAGTGCTATGTTTATGATAAGTTTTGTCACAAGGCTAATGACTAGATAAGTAAAATAAGGAACAATTACATGAGTAGTAACAATTCTATGACTTCCTATCCTTTCATTGGGTACTACTACACATGGAACATGTTTGGTCATAAGGCTGCAAATTGTAGAACTGATGTGAGAAGAAGTAGTCATGTTCCACAACCAAGTATCACTTACTATAGCTGCAGAAAAGTAGGACATATTGCTAGTTTGGAAATGGAAGAATGCAAAGCTTTTTGCTCCATAGAAGAAGATTGAACTGGAACAAGAAAAGATGAAGATGAAGAAATGTTGAAAAATTTAGATGAGACAGTAAATGAATCTGAGATTCTATCCAATATAGAAGAGTCTTCTAGGAATTAAAAACAAATCAAAGAGTCGGGGGGAATTATTCATTGTATATATTATTTCCCATTAAGTTTTGTAGCTTCTCCTCGGAAATTTTACTAGTTCGGTTGTGGTTAAAAAGGATAATGAAGGGAAGTTGTTCCTAAATAAAGAAAAGATTGATTTAAGTAATATTACAAAGGTTATAATAATATGTGCTATTGATTTAGCTATCCTATCACAAGATATTGAAGAAAGAGAGAATGAATAGTGATGTTTATCTCTTTGGAGGAGTAGGCGATCTGATTGGGCTAATACTAACAAGAGGAGTAGATAGTGGATTAGTAGCTGTTAAAATGGAAGAATGTAAAACAAAGACAATGCAAAAGGATTTGAATGCATAATTAAGTGAATACATGTGCCCTTTTTCCTTGATGTCAAAGGGGAAAAAATACTATGTGAAAAAGATATTGTTGAAATGGGGAGGTTGAGATATGGAAGGAGAGAACATTGCATTATATATTGGTGCAGTCATAGCAATAGGCAGTCCTCAAAGAGGACAATCTGGATTGTGCATCAAATGAAACACAACACAAACAACTCAGTGCGATGGAGGAAATGCAAAATAAAGCATTATATCAAATAATTCAAATACAACTGGTCGGCAACATGCGGGCTTACAAAATTTGGCTCACATGCCTGATTACAAACATTCTGAAACACAGTTTCCGGACTCAAGCAAGAATGCGAGCCAACTCCGGATCTCCTAATCTTCAAATTGATCTTCTATATCTATCTTACTTGTATCTAACTTCTTGATTACATTGATTTATATGATATTCATACCTCAAGGATGATCCACGCCAACCCAAGATGAAAACAATTGCCGATGAAGAAGATGTAACGTGTAAAACAACAAGGTCGACCTCCGCCAAAGGAATCCCTCTAGTAACAATACAGAATGATGTGTGGAACTAAGAGAAGGTCAAACACAAGCCAAGGAACATTGGAACTAATGAAATGAAGCTCTGTGAGCTACAAAAATGCTTTGTAAGATTCTCCATTAGCAGGATAGGTCCAAGCGGCTCCGATGCTCTAAGGTAGAAAACCATCTCAAATTTTGGAAGTGATAACTTACTAGAAAAAGATCCAAATGTCACCCGGACTTAGGATAAGGTAGATGAACATGTCCATAAGAAAAATCCAGCTCCACAAGATCCAGTGTGTAAATACAGTAAAACGTAGAAAGAAATGTTGAAACTGCAAAACATAAAGAAAATGTTTTTGGTTGATGCAAGATTGCCAAGAACCAAGGATGCTCCTACATCAGACATCTGGGGTTGATGAAAAGTGATTCCCTCACTTTGCAGGGGTCAGAGGAAAACTAAGATGGTCTACCTCTACCTGAGAAATCCATGATGAGTCTTAAACTAGTTTTCCCTTCAACTTCACAAGATATTCTCTGTATTGTTTGCCTCGGGCGTTGTGCTCAATTCTACTATCCATAATGTCTTCAATCTAGTCCAATACCCTCTAGGACATCTGCTTCTCTAAGTTTTTTGTACTGCCTTCACTGAATTCTACCTCATGATAGTGATGTAGGTCTGCAATGTTGAATATAGGTGAAATACCCAAAGTATTAGGTAACTCTACTTAATATGCATTTTCAGAACTAAATTTCTTCAAGATCTTACAAGGTCCAAACATCCTCATCTTCAACTTATTATAGGTTCCAACTGGAAATATTTATTTTCTCAATGACACCATCACTGCATCTCCAACTTCAAATTCCTTATGTCTCCTATTTTCATCTGCTTTCTCCTTATACTTACTGTTCATGTCCTCCAAATGCTGCTCGACCTGAGTATGTATAGTCTTCATGTGTTCTGCAAATGCTTCTACTTCTACACTCCTTTTATCCTCATTACTGATGTCTCTCAACTCTGATATGCTTATAGGGTGTACTCTGGCAATAATCTCAAAGGGTGTTCTTCCAGTACTCCTATTCATGGAATTGTTGTAGGCGAACTTTGCTTGTACAAGGATCAAGTCCCAACTTTTGGCTTTCTTTCCAACTAAACATCTCAACAAATTTCCCAAAATCCTATTTACCACTTCTGTCTATCCATGAGTCTGTGGGTGAAAATTAGTACTAAATTTCAAATTTTTCTTCATCTTCTTCCAAAGTGTTCTCCAAAAATTTCCAACAAATTTAGTGTCTTTGTTAGAAACTATGCTCATAGGTAATCCATGTGGTCTCACCACCTCCTTGAAAAATAGGTCAGCTATATGCACGAGATATGTTGTCTTCTTACAGGGTATGAAATGTGTCATTTTTGAGAATCTATCCACCATCACAAATATAGAATCATTTCCTCTCTGTGTCTTAGGTAATCCTAGTATAAAATCCATGCTTAGGTCCTCCCAAGGTCTCCCTGTAACTATCAAAGGCTAATATAATCCAACATTATGACTGCTACCTTTTGCAAGTTAACAAATTCTACAACTCTACACAAATTTCTTGGCATCCTTATGAATTTGAGGACAAAAGTAATCCTCACTAACCAAGGCTACTATCTTATTAAAACCAAAGTGTCCTGCTAATCCTCCACTATGTTTCTCTTTTATTAGGTTCTCCCTCATAGAGCTTCTAGGTATACACAACTAGGTTCCTTTTAACAACATCTCATCTTGAATGAAATAATCTAGCCACTTGCTTATGTCCACCATAACTGGTTCTTTACAAGCTTTCCAAGGTTCTGCAAAATCCGGGTCATCCTTATACAAATTCTTCAATTCCTCAAAGCCCAATACCTCCACTCTCATCTCTGTCAGCAAGTTCCTCCTTCTACTCAAGGCATCAATAACTTTATTTGAATTTCCACTTCTATGCTTCAAAATAAAGGTATAACTCTACAAGAACTCCACCCATCTCATGTGTCTTTGATTCAACTTACCTTGACTGTTCAAATATTGCAAAGCTTGATGATCGGTATACAACACAAACTCTTTAGGTAAAAAATAATGTCTCCACTTCTTCAATGCTTGAATAATGGCATAAAACTCTTGATCATACACAAAATATCTCCTCCTAGCATCATTCAATTTTTCACTAAAATAAGCTATCGGTCTTCCTTTTTGACTTAAAACTACTCCAATTGCATTCCCACTTGCATCACAATCCACTTGAAATACTTTGCTAAAATTCGATAAAGCCAACACAATTTGCTTTGTCACCTTCTGCTTCAATAACTCAAAACTCTTATTTGCTCTAGATGTCCACTTGAAATCCTTCCTATCTCCTCTCATTGCTTCTGTCATAGGACTACGAATTGAACTGAAATTTTTGATAAACTTCTGATAAAAACTAGCCAATCCATAAAATGATCTTACCTCCCCAATGCTTTTAGGTGTAGGCCATTCAAAAATTGCTCTTACCCTTTTACGATCCATCTTCAATCCATCCCCAGATATCACAAATCCCAAATAGACTAACTCTTCCTTCACGAAATTGCACTTCTTAATGTTTATCAACAACTTCTCTTCTCTCAACCTCTACAAAACTTGTCTCAAATGCAACATATGCTCCTCTTTGGTCTTACTGAATACAAATATGCCATCTAAATACACAATAACAAACTTACCCAAGAACTTCTTCAATACCTCGTTCATTAACCTCATGAAAGTACTCGGTGCATTAGTCACTCCAAAAGGCATCACCAACCATTCATATAGTCCTTCATTTGTCTTGAATGTTGTCTTCCACTCATCCCCTTCTCTGACTCTAATCTGATGATATCCACTTTTCAAGTCTATCTTTGTGTATATCTGGCTCCATTTAAACAATCCATTATGTCATCCATCCTAAGCAATAGAAATTTGTACTTTGTTGTGATCTTGTTTATTTCTCTCGAGTCAGTACACATCCTCCATTCTTCTTAGGTGCTAACACTTTTGGAACTGCACAAGGTCTCAAACTTTCTCTAATCAAACCTTTCTTCAACAACTCCTGCACTTGTCTATTCAACTCCTCATTTTTGTTGGTGTCATTCGGTGTGCTGCTTTATTAGGTAAACTAGCTCCGAGAATTAGGTCCATGCAATGACTGATACTTCTAACGGGTGGTAATCCATCAAGTACGTTATCTAAAATGATGTCTCCATATTTTGTCAACAACTCTTTTATCACCTCCAGTTTTTCTTCTTCATGCTATGGATTTTTAGTCTTCTTAGGAACTAAAGAAAAACACATATTCTCATGTCCCATCCCATCTAAGAATTTCCTTTCATCTACCAAATAAATCCTAGCACTTGTACAAACTTCACTCTTAAGAGGCTCCTCCAAGGGCAACAAGGTCTATTTCATCCCATTTGCAATAATAGTGTATATGTTCTTTCTTCCATCATGTATCACTTGTCTATCATACTGCCAAGGTCTACCCAACAAGATATGACATATATCCATTGGTATAATTGTCGTGCTTTGTGAAGTGTACCTGTATCTGCAAACAAAATACACTCAATAAGTCATTATAAGCAATGCTTAATAAATTGAAATAATGAAATCTAAAACCGTAACTATTCGACTTATCGCCTCCTAGTAAATGCGAGTATGAAAAATGCTCTCAGATCTAGTTATGCATATTACGGTGACTTGACTACACTTGGATGGAGGATTTGAATGATACAAATGCATGATCTAGCAATAATAGCATGATTTAAGCTACATGAATGATTGATCTAGCATGATTAAGCTAAGATTTAAGCTAAAATTGAGCATGATAACATTGCTAAAACTGATAAACTATAAGCTAGATACCTATAATAACAATGCATGAATGCAAATGAGATGGGATCAAATGATATGCAAGATTGATATGAAATTGGTACATGAAATTAAACATTAAATTGGGACCTTTTGAGCTCCAAAATGAGGTCTGTTTATAGGATTTCCCAAGGTTAGGGGTGAGTTGGCATGAATCAACAGTCAAGATTGATCTGAAGATATCAATGGTTAAATTAGAGGAGCATGACAAAGGGGATTGGATTAAAGGGAACATTTGTCATCTCTATGGTGACAAGTGTCAAGAGGCTTCTAGAAGGGGTTAGATGAAAGGGAACACTTAGTGACAAGTGTTGCAAAGGTTCTAGAAGATGTTGGATGAAAGGGGACATGGTGGTAGGTAGAATGGGTTAGGTTTAGGAGTGGTAGAAGTTAGGAGAATTTGAATTTAAAAATTCAAATAAGATAATTAATCTCAACAACTCATGATTTTGATTTGTTTTAATTAATTAATGGATTTAGAAGAAATGATTTGATGGGGGAAATTAATTAATTAAAGGGGTGAAATGAAATGAACCTATTTAATAAATCCTTAGATTTATTAATAAGTAAGATGAAATGGGAAATTTTAATCAAATTGCCTAGTGAATTCAATTAAATTAGGGAGGAGGATTAATTAAATAATTGCTTACTTAATTAATTATCTTCAGACCATTTTTAGGTGTATACATTTTGCCCCTCTTTGAAGCGAGGTGTGATGACGCGTTGATTCAAAGAATAATCTCATTTTGATGATGATATTGGTTTGATAAGATGCCCCAGCTCTTGATTGCTAAATCCCGATATGTCAATGATCTTTGGATTTTTGCAAGATTGATATCCTGATAGATTTGATTTGATTTTTGCAACTGTGTTTGATGAAAGTGCGAGTTCTTCAATTATTGTTTAGATTGAGAAGATTGAAAAATCTTGATTGATTAGATTCAGTCTGGTTTCAGGAAGGATTCATCCTGTATAAGGCATGATTAGAACGTTTGGTTTTAGGAAGGATACATCCTGTATAAGACATAAATCAGAATCAGATCATCTGGTTTCAGGAAGGATTCATCCTATATAAGACGTGACAGAATTGATTAGGTTTGATTGATTGATTGATTTGATTTGATAAGGTTGATAGATAAAGAACTGACAGTTTATTGATATCAAGATGCTGAAATTTGGATATGCTGATTGTTGATTCTGTTGAGGGAGATAGCATAATATTTTCGTTGGGTCGACAATATCATGAGAGAGATATGAGTCATCATTATGATTGTGTATACACTTGTGATGATGCTTTGATGATTCCTGCGATAGATTAGCTTTGGATAAAAGGAGCTTGTAAGATCCCATGCAAGAATGAAATGCAAGCTAAGATGCAAATGAAATGCAAAGCTATGACCGGACCAGTCACTGGATTATTTTGCGTTTTTGTCATCATTGAGCTTTTTAAATGTGGGAAGTGAGTGCAAACATCGATGGTATAATTAAACCATGATGACCTGAGCACTTCTTTCCTGGATTTTGATATAGCAAGTTAACACAAGCATCAAGGTATAATTGAACCGAGATGACCTGAGTGTTGTTTGCATAAAACAAGCAGTATTAATCATTTCAATACGCAAATCGAAAATGTCTTCAATGATATTCTGATGATCATGTCTCGAGACAAATTTGCACATATTAATGATTAATTTTCAGACAGCAGACAAGAAAAATATCATGTTTCTTCCTTGTTCCTCTAGTCAATGATATCCTGGAGTCACTCAGAAATCATGATAGCGAAAAGCAATATAGAAAAGTTGAACAATCACGTTACAATCATTATTCAAAAAGATATTATACACTGAAAAGTGTGTGATGTGCTTTGATTGATTTTGTGATAGCTTGATAGTTGATAGTTTGATAGTTGATAGCTTGATAGTTGATAGCTTGATAGTTTTCGCTTGATAAGAGTTGTCTAACTATTTGTTCTACCTGTTTGATTAAGCTCAAAATGATCAAGAGTTTGCCCCCAGCTAGATGTAGGATTTTGCCCCAAGCCTAGAAACAAAGTCGTAATGGTATATCCAATTATCCAAACCATGGTGAGAGAGCAGTTGCGATGTCTGCATATGTCCAAGGCTTTATGATGGTTAGCGCTGATGGAAGATGAATGAATGCAAGTAGAAAGAATGCATGAACTAATAGATGGAAGAGATAGCTGACAGATAGTGCTTGTTTGCTAGGTTTTCACCATCTGTTTTTATTGCACTTTTTCTGATATTTGATTTTTTTTCTTTTTCTGCTTTTTCACTTCTTTTTTTATTTATTTTTCACTGTTTTTTATTTTGCTTTTTCACTGTTTTTTATTTTTTTTATTTTTTACTGTTTTTGATTTTTCTGATTTTTCACTGTTTTTTATTTTTCTGATTTTTCACTGTTTTTTATTTTTTCTGATTTTTCACTTTTTTTTTTTTTGATTTTTCAGACATAGAATTTCTTCAGGTGCATGCTATTGATAGGTTCCTTGAGCTGATCGTCGTCCTGTGTTGATAGCTGATATGCTCCTGATCCAAATACTGTTGTGACCACAAACGGACCTAACCAGTTTGGTTCAAATTTTCCTTTCTTTTCTCGATCTGCCTGGTTGCATGGATTTTCCTTTAGCACTAGTTCTCCCACTTGAAAGATTCGTGGTTTGACCTTATGATTATAGCTCCGACACATTCTTTGCTGATATACCTTTAGATGATAAAAGGCATTGTGTCTGCGTTATGGATCAGTTCTAACTCTTGTAGTCTAGATATTCTTTGTTCTTCATCTGGGATGAGATCTTTTAGTGATACACCTAGAGAAGGTATCTCTACTTCGATTGGCAATGTGGCTTCTGATCCATATACAAGAGAGAAAGGTGTGGCACCTGTCGATGTGTGGATACTGGTGCGGTAGGCCCAGAGAGCAGGGTTCAATTGAATATGCCAATCTTTCCCGACATCGTTCACTGTCTTTTTAAGGATTTTCAGAATAGTTTTGTTAGATGCTTCTACCTGCCCATTTTCCTGTGGATAATATGGTGTGGAGAATCTGTGCTAGATTTTGAACTTCTCACATAGCTCTTGTACATCCTGATTCTTGAATGGTTGCCCATTATCAGTGATAATGGTCATTGGTATTCCATAGCGACAGATGATATAATTCAAGATAAATGTAGCAATTTGTTTTCTTGTGATGTTTATGAGAGGTACCACTTCAATCCATTTTGTGAAATATTCAGTAGCTACAAGAATGAATTTGTGTCCATTAGATGAAGAAGGATTTATCTTTCCTACTAGATCAAGTCCCCATTGACAAAAAGGCCAAGATGTTGCTAAAGCATGTAGTTCTTGTGCTGGTGCATGGATCAAGTTCCCATGGATTTGACATTGTTTGCATGTTCTTGCTATCTTAAAAGAATCTCGTTGCATAATCAGCCAATAGTAGCCCAAGTGTATGAGTTTTTTGAAAGGGTAAGACCACTTGAATGAGTGCCACAAATGTCGTTATGGACTTCATGTAAGGCCTTCTCAGATTCTTCTTGTTCGAGACATCGTAAGAGAGTACCGTCTAGACCTCGTTTATACAGGGTATCCGCAACGAGAGTATAATGAGAGGATTGGCGAAAAAAGTTTCTCTTTTGGTTCTTCGATAAGTCAGGAGGTAGGATATTGTCTTTCAGGTATGTGTAAGTTTGGCCATAGCGGGAGGAATCGTGTCCAATAAGTTGACAGATGGTTTGGGAATCAGGACAATTATAGGCGGGATGAAACAACTCTTCAACCAGGAATTCATAACACTGTTGATTTTCCTATGTCTGCAATAGAGAAGCAATTGTAGTCATGGCATCTGCTGCTTTGTTGTCATTTCTAGGAATCTTCTCAAAATTTATTTCTACAAAGTACTTCTTGATATCATCCACTATCTTTTTGTAAGGCATGAGTTTGTCATCTTTTGTTTGATAGTCATCATTTATTTGATTAATGACAAGCTGAGAGTCTCCAAAGACTTGAAGTTGTTTAATATTCCATTCTATAGTCATTTTGATACCTGTTACTAATGCTTCATATTCTGCTCCTGATCCATGATGTGTTCCTTTATTGATGTTTGCTCCCAGACTGATATTTGGGTGATGTATTGTAATATATGGATCGAACCCTGAAATGTCTGTATATAAACAGGTAAAATTGACTTGCCATCTTTTGAATGGTTTCAAGTATTTTTGCCTTGCTGGTTCTGATAGAGAGATTGATGGATGTAGATTAGTTGTGCCAATGATAGTTGCCTTTGTTGGTGCTATTATGATAGATAACTTCTCTTGATAACATTCAGGTAAGGTGTCAAATCTCCCATCTTCCGGTGCCTCGAGGATGTTTTCACCATTAGATGCGTCCTTTATTTTTACTTTTTCTTGATCTAATGTTGCCAATAAATGGTTTTCAATATTAGACTTGATATTGTTTTCTTGATTTTCACTTTTGCGACTAGGAGATTTAACACCCACTTGAGTTGAAGATACGTTAGCGGAATCCCTGGTGAAAGTTGTTGCGGGTTTGATTTCATCAAGATATAAGGATATGGCATGGTCATTAGGTAAGATATCAATGTCAGTATGTCCTTCATTTTCCCAGTCCATAGGTTCAGGATAGCTTAAGGATAAAGGATCTTCAGGTTGAATAGTTTCAAAGATATTAGGGGTTATGATAGAGATGTCAGAGTTTTCAGTATGTATTTCGATGTCTAGAACGATACTCTCATCAGAATGACCTCGTATAAGAAAATCCTGATCATCCTCGATTAAGTCCATGTTAGTCGCATGTGATTCTGATTCAAGTGGGCTAGTTCCTAACGTTTGTTCTGCATACGTGTGAACTACATTGACTTCTATATCTGCTTCTTCATCCCTTTCAATTTCAAGTTGCTCTTGTTTGTTTTTCCATGATAGAAAATATTCTCTGGTCCCTTGATCTTTTAGTTGTATTTGTTTTTCCATGTTTGACAAAATTGATGCAAATGATTGTTCCTTGGATTGTGTGGTTGAAGGTGCTGCCTCTTTGTTATGTGAAACACTGACCTCTTGAGTTGATTTCAGATTATTACAACACTGCAATGGATTTGAGACTACTGAGATTGTGATTTCCTGTCCTTCATAGGGAAATTTGACACACTGGTGGTATGTTGATGTAATAGCCTGTATATCCTGTATCCATGGTTTCCCCAAGAGTATGTTATATGGTAGGTCCAAGTCTAGAACTTGGCATGCTATGTCCTTCTGCAAAGGTACCACTGTGATGGGTAATATCACCATTCCTTTAGATGAATGCTCTTCTTCATTATTTACTTTGATTTTTATCTTTTTCTGGGGATCAACTGCATCTTCTGAATAGCCTAGAGAACAAACAAGATTCATAGAGAAAATGTTCAAGCCAACTCCCCCATCTATTAGGACACGTTTAACAAGCGTTCTATGAATGAGGACTTCAATTTGCAAGGAAGCGCTATGGGGATGCTGCAAGGAATCAATACTTGGATATGAAGGAGATGAGCTTTGAATAGGATCCTCTGAAATAGGCTTGATGGCAATTTTGGATATCCCTTGGGAAACTTGAGCTTTGGATGTATTGTTTGGCAAGGATACTATGGAAGGTTCTTGCAAGATTTCAGAAGGTGTAGGAATAGATGCCTTTGGAGAGTCAATTTGCTTATGGATGGATGAATCATTGTTATACATGGGTGTATGATTTTGATCTTCTTTAGCCAAATCCTTTAGGGATCTCTTTAAGAGGTGCATAAAAGAGCCACCTTTCCTTTGAGATGTATTTGAATCCTTGTGAGGTTTTGACATAGTTGGATTTTGAACTTGTTTTATTGCTCTAATATGTTGTCTTGTTATGTTTTCTTCTTGTGTTTTCCTTTGGTATGTCATGTTGATATGATTTTCAGCTATTTCAAATGTTCCTATTTCTATTTTAGGAGTTTGATTGTCTAAAAGTTGTTTTGGGTAAGTGATCAATAGTCAATTTCAAGGCAATAGAGTGATATGACACTAAAAGAGGATTCAAGTGTTTAAAGGTTTGTAAGTTTTTTGATCTTCGGTTTTGGAGTGCAATGATGGTGATTTGATAAGAGCCAAGTCCAATAGGAACGATATATCTTACGATGTGGGACAAGGTTATCCTGACCAAACATTTTAGTTTCGTGATAAAGGATGATTGATCCTTATGAGAAACTATGTTTGAGTGATCAGTTTATCAAAGAGGGTGATAATGCACTTTGAGATGTTTAGATTTTGAACTTGTTTGGGGTAAGCAATTGAAAATCTTGAGGTGTATATTTTCTAAAGTCTAATTTTGATGGATGATACTTGACCAAGTGAAACCAAGCAGACAATCTAAGCATGGATTGATAGATAATAGGTGTTTATGTTTACTACAAATTGATCAGGTAGAAATGATAAATCTGAAACAGGCATGCAGGATAGAGTTCTGGACTGACAGATGCAGAGTTTCGTATGACAGATTATGCAACACAGAATGACAAGAGATACAAAATAGAATGACATATCTGATATTTCATGTGTAAAGCAGTGTTTCGTACAACACAGAACCTTGACTTGTATGACAGAAGATCAAACAATACGACAGAATATCTTGACTCGTATGACAGGTATTTTAACAGGTGTAAAAAGTGTTTGTTTGTTTGAGTTTTGATCACTAAATTTTGATGTTTTACTTTGGTTTTCCAGTTTTAATTGTCTAATTTTTCAATTTAGGGATGAATACACAACAAACACATGATGTGATACATGACTCTCAATCAAGCTAAACCCTAAGGAAGTTGGCTGAGAGTGAAAACCTTTGCTTGCTGACTTAGGTACACACCCAATAGCTAAGCAGAATACGACCGTTGAGTCTCACACAATGGATTCTCAAAGCCGTATTATCCGACTCCAAATGCTAATGGGGGCACGATATGGCAAGTGTCTTGGGAGAGTTACTATCTCTCTTGCACAAAGATTATCACCCTTTCGGAGGTGAATCAGGTAGCTTCTATTTTAACCGACACTAGTAAGGGATCTATTCGGTGCATCGGGGTATAAACTCAATTAAGAGGTCTCCCAGCCTTGAAAACCAGGTTTGATATACTCAAAGGTACAAAGAAGAGCTATTCCTGAGCACTATTGTTACTTTGATTTTCATCAAAAACACATTTATTTTATAGTGGGTTGGATTACTTGGCGTTAGCCATTCCCACTTAGGTCATTCCCCTCTCACCGGCCTTAAGGGCTAAGAGTTAATAACTCCTTGGGAGGGCAGGCTTGCTAAAGGGATGCACTAATGAAAGCAAAAGATGAGTCTAGCTTTCTGATCACCTAAGAAATGTGAGAGCATACTCGCCTATCATCAAAGACACATAAGACATGATAGTTCATTTCTTTAAGCCCAAATTGAAGTGTGCCTAAAAATCTTAAAGAATACACAAAGTTTTTTGCTGAATCCTTAGGCAACCTGCAAGATAGATCCATTAGTAGTCATGATTGTGTTTTGAATTTGTCTTTGACAAGCGTTTCTTTGACAATCATCCTGCAGAAAAGAGTTAGGTTGCAAACATCTCATAGACATAACAAGGTTAGCATTAGTGATCCAAACTATGAAATTTTCAAAAAAATTATGTGAAATTTTATCCTAACTTCAAATAGGTATAACTTTCTACTCGGGACTCAAAATGATGAACCGTTTAACTCATTGGAAAGGTCTCCAAGAGTTCTAGATGAGGATTTGAAAGAGCATATTCAAGGGCTAAAAATAACCAGAAGGCCTTCAAAAATGCAAATTACCAACGTATAGACAAATTTGAAAATTCTAATTTGCAGTTTATTGAAAAATCACAGAACCAGAGACTCGTACAACATTCTTTTCCAGTTAGTATGAAAGAACTTTAGATTTTGCACAGGAATAAAAGAAGACTCATACGACATAGGATTTTGAAGCCATAAATTCATACGAAACAAAATTATCTCTAGTACGACAGTGAAAATCAACTCGTACGACACAGGAATGAGCTAGAACGAATAAAGAATTTTCAATGTAAAAGCTCGTACGAGTCAGAATTATACCTAATACGAGTCAGGATGAAGTGTCATCCGGGGCTAAAAGGTAGTTCGTACGAGTTGGAAAATCAACTCGTACGACATTTTGATTCTGATCCGACAGAGATGAAGTTTGTTGAAGCTTGAGAGGCCAAAAATGATGATTTCTACCCCACGGTGGGCGCCAAAATGTCGTACTCTGTGAAGTGTACCTATATCTGCAAACACAATGCACTCAATAAGTCATTACAAGCAATGGTTAATAAATTGAAACAATGAAATGTAAAACCATAGCTAATCGACTTATCGCCTCCTAGTAAATGCGAGTATGAAAAATGCTCTCAGATCTGATTATGCATATTCCAGTGACTTGACTACACTTAGATGGAGGATTTGAATGATGCGAATGCATGATCTAGCAAGAATAGCATGATTTAAGCCACATGAATGATTGATATAGCATGATCAAGCTAAGATTTAAGCTAAAATTGAGCATGATAACATTGCTAAAAATGATAAACTATAAGTTAGATGCATATAATAACAATGCATGAATGCAAATGAGATGGGATCAAATGATATGCAAGATTGATATGAAATTGGTACATGAAATTGGGACCCTTTGAGCTCCAAAATGAGGTCTATTTATAGGATTTCCCAAGGTTAGGGGTGAGTTGGCATGAATCAACGGTCAAGATTGATCTGAAGATATCAATGGTTAAAGTGGAGGAGGATGGCAAAGGGGGTTGGATTAAAGGGAACATATGTCATCTCTATGGTGACAAGTGTCAAGAGGCTTCTAGAAGGGGTTAGATGAAAGGGAACACTTAGTGACAAGTGTCACAAAGGTTCTAGAAGATGTTGGATGAAAGGGGACATGGTGGTAGGTAGAATGGATTAGGTTTAGGAATGGTTAGGTTTAGGAGTGGTAGAAGTTAGGAGAGTTTGAATTTAAAAATTCAAATAAGATAATTAATCTCAACAACTCATGATTTTGATTTGTTTTAATTAATTAATGGATTTAGAAGAAATGATTTGATGGGGGAAATTAATTAATTAAAGGGGTGAAATGAAATGAACCTATTTAATAAATCCTTAGATTTATTAATAAGTAGATGAAATGGGAAATTTAATCAAATTGCCTAGTGAATTCAATTAAATTGGGGAGGAGGATTAATTAAATAATTACTTATTTAATTAATTGTCTCCAGACCATTTTTAGGTGTATACAATAATATCACACAAAACTTCATCATGATAAGATCCCGTTCTCAATTTTACTAGGCATTGTTCACTTACTAGTATCTTATTATCATCCTGAATCCATGCTATCTAATAAGGCTTAGGGTGCTTCAATCTCTCCAATTTTAGCTTATTCACCATCTCTTCTAAAACAAGGTTATCTGAACTACCACTATAAATTATAACTTTACAACACTTACCAAGTACTTTACATCTTTTCTTGAACAAATTCCTCCTCTGCAAGGGCTCTTGATCATCTCCAGTGTGGCACAATGCTCTCCTCATCACCAATAATTCTCCATCTTTTGGTCTATTAGTTGATCTGGTAGGTCCAATGCTTATCTTCCACTATTTTCTGTCTTCTTGCATTCAAAGGCATGATGTACTTCTCCTTCGCACTTAAAGTAGGTTCGTGTAAACACTCTCTTATCCTGTCTTTTTTCTTCTTTGTTGTAACCCTTGTTCCAATAACCATCAGATTCTCTTCTCCGATAAAATTTTTTCATCCCTCCAATATGAATTACCATCTCTGCTAGCTTCCTTGTCTTTGTTCTGGTCCACACAGGGTCCTCTCCCTCTGGTATAGGTCCTTCCTTCTTGAAATCTGCCTAGATTCCTTTCACTTCAAGTTCTGCAACTTTCAGAACATATTCACTTGGTAATCAACAGGCATGAACTTCAATTTCAACTTCTTTCTACTCCCAAGATTTAATCTTTTCTTTACCTCTTCTCTGTTTATCTACCTGCAGATGTTCCCACCAAAGAGACACATGTCCTTTCAACTTAGTGAAATCATATCTCACTTTCTTGTCTTTGACAGTGCTCTCAAAATCAAAATACTTTTCCATCTCTGTGATCCAATCAAGTAATTCATCTGAATCTAACTTGCCATCATAATCCGATGGGTTAAAATGTTGTCTGGTATTCTCTCTTGTCAAGGCTCTTATGAACCTCTTTTCTTCTGGATCGTTTGTCGGTGGATTTCCTCCTTCTTCTGCCACCTCTTCTTCTTCATCGCTCACATCTTCAACATGTTGACCTCTTCTCTGGGCCATTTCAAAAGCTTCTAATTGAGCTAAAATTCCCCTCAACATTTCCATCACAACAGGGTTTGCATTTCCACATGCTCCACCACCTCTAACATTTCCTCTTCAAGCCATCTTTACGCAAGTCCTTTGAAACTGCAGGCCGAATCCTCAATCCACCACCCCACAACAAAATTCTTACAGGACTTTGTAATATCTAAAATGAAAAATTGCTCTAATACCACTTGGTGTAGTCACGACAGGAGGAAGTCCTCAAAGAGGACAGTCGGGACCGTGCAACAAATAAAACATAACACAAAAAACTCAATGTCATGGAGGCAATGCAGAATTAGGCTTATATTGTATCAAAGAACTCAAATACAACTGGATGACAACATGTCGGCTTACAAAATTTGGCACACAGGCCTAATTAAAAACATGCTCAAACAAAGTATCTGGGCTCAAGCAAGAATGCGAGCCAACTTTGGATCTCCTAATCTTTAGATTGATCTTCTATATTTGTCTTACTTGTATATAACTACTTGATTACATTGATTTATATGATATTCATAGCTCAAGGATAATCCGCATCGGCCCAAGATTAAAACAATTGCCGATGAAGAAGATGTAATGTGTAAAAGAACAAGGTCGGCCTCTGCCAAAGGAATCCCTCTGGAAACAACATAGAATGATGTGCGGAGCTAAGGGAAGGTCATCCACAAGCCAAGGAACGTTGGAAGCAACAAAATGAAGCTCTACAAGTTGCGGTAATGATCTACAAGATTCTCCATTATCAGATAGGTCCAAGCGGCTCCAGTGCTCTGAGCTAGAAAACTATCTTAGATTTTAGAAGCGATAACTTGCCAAAAAAGATCCAAATGTCCTATGGACTTAGGATAAGATAGATGAACATGTCCACAAGAAAAATCCAGCTCCACAAGATCCAGTGTGCAAATGCAGTAAAACATAGAAAGAAATGTTGAAACTGCAAAACAAAAAGCAAAACATAAAGAAAATGTTTTTGGTTGATGCAAGATTTTCAAGAACTAGGGATGCTCCTGCTTCATATACATACATTAGTAAGTGTTTGCATCAATGACAGAGGGAATATTTGTTAGCAATACGTGTTGTCATTGATGTCAACTTTATGTTTGACAATATATGTTGTCCTATGTGTGGTCTCTGATTGGCGACATATATTGAGATGTCATTGATGATATGGTGATTGGTTGGAGAGAGTGGTTATTGTAGTAGAGGAGAAGTATACTACACTTTATCACATGGGTTGTCAAAAATATGGGAGATCATGTTGTTTCTATAGATGATGATTGATGGTTCCTTGTTATGGTATCTTCTTGTTTGTTGTTGATCAGTATCATATGCTTATTAGTTCTAAGTGTTGTCATTCTTGTTACATGGTTTAATTGAATGTAGTATATTGGATTACTAATGGATGATTGTGGATAGTAAAGACTATTATCTCAAGTACTGATATGATATGCAGTGGTGTAGAGGTGTTGTTAATGATGTTCTTGGTTGATGTACATAATTAATTTAGTGTTTTTATAATGATGTATTAAAGATAAATGATTGTTGTATTTGTTGATAAAGTAATGATGAAGTTGTATGTTAATCTATGAGAATATTGTTGGTAGCTGATTGTTAGTTGTTGTCATTGTGTTTTGCATGACTCATAAAAAGAGAGATGTAAATAACATATGGTTATTGGTTGCAGATGGTTTGTGGATGTCCACCTTCTTGGTGTCTAATGTACACCATCAATGGCTTTATCTAACATATCAAAGTCATCACTACTAAATGGCTCATCAAAGGCATTAAAATCTTACAAAATGAGATCCAACATGATTGGATAACTTACTTTCTCCAAGATAAAGGTTGATTTTGTTTTTAAGGTTTTGGTTTTATTATCTAAGAAAATAAAAATATGCTCTAACTAATGTACTTAAATGATGTAATTGAATGCAATAAAGCATTAAAAACACTAATGTAATCTAAAAACACAACATAAAAGACACAATAATGCATGTAAATCATTTTTTTTGCCTTTTATCAAAAGGAATGTAAAAGATGTAAGATTCACCAAAACATTTGATATGAAAGAGAGATGGACAAATATAGCTAATAACTAAACCAAAACCAAACCCTATTCCATAAAATATTAGAATATGAACCACAAGGGATATTATGCTTGACTAACTCTACTCGAAGAGAATCAAGCAACTTGGGCTCTATTCCCTTGTTGCATGAAAGATTGACTATTTTAGATGTGAGCTAATTAGGTTATAAAGCATGCATAAATGATCAAATAACTTGATAAAATAGACTAATTAACACACAAAGAGCTATAGACAAGTACATAAATGAAACTAGGATATAGAGGTGCACTTGTAACAAAAAAATGAGCTTGAAACAATTAAACTATGGAGATAGGCACCTTAGTCCAAACAAGTGTCCGAGTGTCAAAAAGTCTTAGATCTGGTATTAGAAGACTCGAGACTGCTAATTCTCTAATTTTTAGGTCAATTTCGCAAGACTATGGTGCTAAGTGTCCTAGTCAAGGCCTTCTGTCCTAGTTTTCTCTAGTAATCTTTGTCTTAGTTTTTTAAGTCCTTCAGTACCTACAATCTGGGACTCAATATTATATCTAAACTAGAGCACACATAAAAGGAAAAGGAAAATGGTCTTGGCTATATAGGGGCTTGTCTTAGTCATATCCTCATTTTGGTATTTCCACCTCTATAGATAACCAATTTGGATTTGAGATAAAAGTGTGTGATATAAACCTTAAGTGAGTCTAATATTATGGCGAGAAAATAGAATGTATTATAAGTATAAACAAGATCCCTACTCAAGTATGTTAGAGTGAACCTTAGATGAGGAAATCAAAAGGTGATGTATAAATCAACTCAAGAATGAATGAATCACATAAATGATAATGAATGAAGGATAAATATCAGATCTAAATCTAAAACTAAGAAATGCAAGAATTATCTGAGATCATACGCAGTATGTTGTATTATAGTCTTTAGACTATTGGTGTTTTGTAGAATGTGTCTCCAAGTTTGAAGCGGCATGTTGACCCCAAGCGGTTCATAGATCCCAAGCGGTACGAGGGACTAAAGCGGCATAACACATTTTTACCAGTCTTCATTTTTGTCAAACTGGCAACCGACATTTTGTATGAACCAGTAATACTCTATGATGAGTTACCATCCATCGATTGTTTGATGGTGCCGACTCCTAAATGGTGCCTTTTTGTGTCGTGGTACCAAGTATGTCCAGGTTCATTGAACCTAGGAAATTGTTATGTAATCCTATTGGACCGACATGAAATCAGATTCCTTTATAAGGACATCATGTCTAGGGTTTTAGGTTGTTGATGTGGAAAATAGCAAAAGTTTATGTTGTTGCTAGGTTTTAAGGTGATTGAGTAGTTGGAGAGAATATGAATGTGTAGAAGACTGAAGTAATGCTGAAGTGCATTAGGAATGAGCTACCAAGGATCTAACCAAGTAGTCTGTGCTACTAGCTAGATCAAACACTTGTTGATTACTCACATCTTTGACAAGTCTGTAGCCCTTAACCGGGTAGGCCCAAAAGCCTTTTGTAAATCCTCTAACAAGGTGGTTCACATCTGTGGATCTAAAATCCTCTAGCAAGGTAGTCTTTAATCGGACTTATCTCCTAACAGAGATTGAGATTCCTAACAGGATCTGTTCTGGTAAAGAACATTGTAAGACCTTAACCGGTCTGACCTTAACTGGTTTGATTCCTATTCTGCAGATAGTTACTTGTGAGTTCCATCTCACCGTGGTTTTTCCCATTTGGGTTTCCACGTCAAAATCTCATGTGTTATGGTGTTTTTGCTTCTGTGGGTGAATGCATTATTTGCTATTTGGTTTGCATGCCTGTTAACCGGTTTGTCTGCTAAACTGTTTTACCGGTTTACTGTCAGTCTTGTAAAGTGTTTAAGTGCAAAGATTTTTGGCATACTAATTCACCCCCCCCTCTTAGTATTCATCAATTGGTATCAGAGCCTACCTTTCTATAAGTTTAACCACTTGGAAAGAGATATGGGGGAATACTCTATAAGGGAACTTACTCATCGACTCACTCAGTCTGAGCAAGCCTATGATGATCTTATGGTCAAATACAAGGCATCTCAAGCAAAAAGGAGAGAACATGCAGAAAAGCTGATGGAGCTATATGAAAATAGTTCTTTAGATGAAGCAGACATGGAAGCCCTAATTGCATAAGTAAATAAGTTGAATGAATCAAACTCCAACCTGAGAAAGGAATTAGAAGGATTGACTATCCAGATGTGTCAAGAGCTTGAGAACCAGAGGAAAGCTGAATATCTGGTAAGAGAAAGAGATCATGAGATCTCCAAGCTGAAACAAGAGATCAGTGCCCTAACTGCTCAACTACATGCAAGGAGAACTGAACATTGCCATCTCTGAGAATGAAAACCTGTTGGAAACAAATACTGCTATTTCCAAATAACTCTCTGAGTCAAAGGAAATACTTGCTAAGTTCAACAAGAGCACTGTCAAGCTAGAGCAAAAGCTTAAATATGCCAAACCGGTCAAGAATACCAATGGACTTGGTTATTCCGGTCATGAGGAAGGTGAGACCTCTGGTACAAATGCTGGAACATCAAAGAAACAACCGACATCAAAGGATAAAGGTAAGAAAAAGTTTAAACCTGTTTGCTTTAACTATCTTAAAGAAGGACATACTACAAATGTGTGTAGGAGTAAGGCTTACAACAATTTTCCTTATTTCCTAAATGATAAGCCTAGATCCTATAGATTTGATGGTAACTGTTATGCATGCAACAAGTATGGGCATAGAGCATCTGAATGCAGGTCTGTTATGAATAACACTGGAAGATATCCTCAGAGGACCCAAGGAGTTGGTCCTGAACCTTTTGTGAATGGAATCACAACCAGTTTAATGCCTTCAATCATTAGCAAAGAAGCAGTGGCTATCAAGTGGCAATCGGATGGAGAGCAAACTGTATGGTATGTCATGGTCATGGTCACACTGCTGCAACATGCAGAAGGAAGAATGGAAACATGAACAATGGACCTTGGAGAGCACCTGGATTGGTCTGCTATCATTGCAACAAACCAGGTCACATTGCCAGATTTTGTAGATCAAGAAAGGACATATCTAATGATATACCGGTCACTCCAGAAGGAAACATTGATGTTGACACTATTCAAGAGGACATGAACAAAATCTGGAAGAGGAAACCAGGGGTGTTACAAGAGGAACCGGTTTCTGCACCTAGTGTGGAAATCATGGAACCAGCAAACTAAGCTTCAGAAAAGCTTAGGGGGAGCAAACGGAAAAAAGTTTCGAACCCCTGGTTTACACTGGTAAAAGACCTTAACCGGTATGTGATATCTGTCGTTTGGCAGAAGACCAAAAACGGTAAAAAGGCAAATTAGGGTTTATGCCCTAATGGAGGAGTATTAATGATGGTAGGTGAGAAACATACTTAAAAGGATTTTTCAAATCATTTCTCAC
Organism: Cryptomeria japonica; assembly: GCF_030272615.1. Taxonomy (NCBI): domain Eukaryota; kingdom Viridiplantae; phylum Streptophyta; class Pinopsida; order Cupressales; family Cupressaceae; genus Cryptomeria; species Cryptomeria japonica. The sequence goes on from NC_081407.1 coordinate 864,554,396, forward strand.
TATCAGTTTTCGAGTGAAGAAAAGTTTTTCAAAGAGCAGAGCGACGAAAAAGTGATTTGAGCTGAGATTTTGAGAAATTGAGAAACCGCGAAGGAGATTCAAATTCAAACTGCAAACGGTCAAGTGGAGAACACAAAGTGGTGATTCAGCAACCGACGGAGTGTGAAGTCAAGGAGAATCGACAAGCCCTAAATTCACGTGTTTCAAAAGGTATTTCTCGAGTTCTTGAAATTTCTATCATGGCTTTCGCATCTCATACCAGTTCTAGTGCATCTATCAAGTCTGCAAGTTTTATTCAACGAAAGTCTAAGTATAATGCCCTATCACAAGTCCCGGTTGGTGTGATAGTAGAAGAGGGAATTTCTGACTATATAGATTGCAAGATTGAAGACCTAGGGTCTTTAGCCATCCACTCCCAGTTAGGTTTATTTTGTGGAAAGGATAAGAAGATCAAACCAAAGTATAATATTTTGGAGAAGAAGAAGCTCCACAATGTTGTTTACTTCCTGGAGGATTTCACAGAGGATCATATAAGGATCATTTTGAGCAGAGTCCATGGTGATAAGATGTACCTAGAAAGAACACATGACATCACGCCATAGGCAATTCATGCAGTCACCGGATTCTACAACATAGGGGAAGTGCCAACCCTAAGGACGGTAAGAAAAACTGAAATGTCCAAGCTCACCGGTTCAGTGAGCGACTCATGAGGCATGACAGTCAATTCTATCAAGGATGATCTGGTGAAGTATGCATGTATGGTGATTGGATACCGGACATTCTTAGCCAGCAGAATTAACTCTGTATCTGCTGCAGTGGTAAATGCCGCTTACCGGATGATAAAGGAGGATGCATCATTTGATCTGTGCACCGGTATGCAGAGACAACTCCTGTTGAATCTGAAGTCAATCAAACAGGATAATGCACTAAGATTCAAGTTTGGGCAACTACTGGTTGGGTTGTTCTTCTATTTCCAAGGCTACTTTCTAGGAGTAGGAGATGTCCAGTGGTCTGCTAACCAACCGATGACCAAGCAAATCAAGGAAAGCATTGAAGTAATTGGAACTGGTTACCCTGATGTTCTGAACAAGTATTTTGATGAGTTCAAACGGAAAATGCGCCAAAGAATGAGAATAAATGGTGACATCGTCAAGAAATATGAGGACGATATCTGTTTCACCATCAAGGTGGATCAATGCATAATGGAGGTTGTTGAGCCTAGACAGGAAGAAGTGGAGCCAATGGGCTATGAGGTGACGTACAATATGTTGGAAGGGTATGCCTCTACCCTTATTGCCTCACCTCTTGATCCTAAGGCAAAGAGGACTGGAACCTATCTGGAAAGGGTTACACCGGTCGAGGAACCCTCTTCAAAGAAAGGAAAAGAACATGCAGTGAAGAAGGCAAAGGCAGTGCCTACAACATCAACATTGGTTACTACTGCAACTCCAAAAGTGACCAAGCGGTCACCAGCCAAGAAGAAACCGGAAGCAGCACTAGCTAAAGTGTTCGAGAGAAAGAGGAAGACAAGGAATACCTCTCCAGACTCAAAAGAAACTGTGTTTGAGGAAAAGCCAAAGAAAACACATCAAGCAAAGAGAAAGACAAAGAATGAACCAACATCATCTACACTGGTACATATAGATATCTCTTCCTATAAACCTTTGACACATTGTCAAAGAACAATAAAGAATATTAGGAGAAAAGTGCTACATGACTTAATTGAGTGTTTTGATGACTTTAATGATGATGAAAAGGAAGCGGTTGAAAAGGAAATAATTCAGTATTTATGTGTTAATGACCGATCGCCCTCAGAGTTTAAATCTCAGACACCATATTCTTTATATATGTCATTAGATAATAGATGGCGCATTGCCATAGAAAAGTAACAGGAAATTAGGGAGAGAGTGTTTGCACAATACTTTCCCGACCTATCAAATTCTGAATTATTTGATGTTATTGATCAAAATAAAGGACTCTTCTTCACTAGAAGAAGAAGACTCTGGTTGTTAGAAGGTAGAGTTGATGATGTCGAAAAAGACACTCATCACTATATGACAACTTTTGTCTAGTCTCACAAAGCACGCCTAGCCAACCGACCAACTGAAAAAGAATCAATTATATCAAACTGGACAAAGTATTTGATGATGAAGGAAATCCGGTTGTTGAACCGATTGACGCCATTGATGTCGATGCTTTGGATGTAGAGGATGTTACTCAGGAAACACCATCTGAGGCAATAAGACAGGAGCAATAGGCTAAATAGGTTGAGAAGCAAGCTAAGGACAGATTGGAAGCGGCAAAGGAAGAGGCCGAGCAGAGGAAAAAGGATGAAGAAGAGAAGCGGAAAAAGGAAGAAGAAGAGAAGAAGAAAAAGGATGAAGAGGAGAAGAAGAAGAAAGATGAAGAGGAGAAGAAGAATAAAGATGAAGAGGAGAAGAAGAAGAAGAAGGATGAAGAAGAGAAAAAGAAGCAAGAAGATGAAAAGAAGAAGAAGGAAGAGGAAGATAAGGAACAAGAGAAGAAGAAGGAAGCAAAGAGGAAGAAGAAGGAAGAGGAAGATAAGGAACAGGAGAAGAAGAAGGAATCAGAGAGGAAGAAGAAGGAAGAGTAAGATAAGGAACAGGAGAAGAAGAAGGAAGCAGAAAAGAAAAAGGCTGAGGAGGACAAGGAAGCGGAGAAGATGAGAGAAGCGGAGAAGAGCACCCAGATGGAAACTCTGAAGGCAACCGAGAGTCAAGCCAAACCGGCTGATCTCACCAGTCCTATCAATCTCCAGTTTACAAGTGAAACGAAGCTAATGCAGAGCATCAAGGTTTCTCAAGAGTGCCTTGAAATTATTCGAAGGAAGAAGGAGCAGGATGTAATTGAAGCGGCTGTGGACACTCTTACCGGTTTGATACCCGGTACAAATCTTCCCAACACTGATTCATCACTGGCTAAACTTAAGGTCCTATGCATAGTAGTGGATGATCAGGTGTAGAGCCTAGAAGAGGCAGTAGAGGCAAATGTCAAAAAGGATCATCAAAAAGCTCTTAATATAGCTCTGGTGAAGAAGTTGAATGAGCTCCGATCTGAACTAAAGAAAGAACAAAGGATATAAGGGACGCTCTGGATGAGGGGAATCTACTACTCAGCAAGAATTGCCAACCCCATCTATTCTATGATGATGTGCTAGCTCAGAAGCAAAAGCTTCAAACGGACTTGCAGTCCTACATTAGCACATTCAAGCCACCTTATGACTCCTTTACAACTTATGGACAAACCGTTCACCGGTTTCACATCCAGTCAGCAAAAATGGAGCAAGAGATCAACACCTGGTCTAGAGATTTGCAGGAGCTACAACTGGTTCTACTCCCACAATTGCAAATTCTTCAGAAGTGCTATCTGAACCTGGATGCCTTAACAGTTACACAGGAGATGAGCACAATTGATGCCATGGAAGAACAGTTCTCCTAGATGCAGATAGAAAAGGAAGTAGCCACCTCCCTACTTGAGTCCTGGTCTTTATCGATGAAACAATTCTTGCAGGATTTTAAATATGTTTTTGACAAGTATTATTCCTTATTGTCATAAACTTTTATTATTTTGAAAATAGGATTGTTCAGCTGTACTTTGTCATTGTTGGCAAAGGGGGAGAAGAATTCTATTTGAGAAAAGTATCTGGTAATCAAAATTTTGATATATACTCTGAATATCTCAATGTTTATGCTCTTTATGCAAAATTGTTATACATTGTATTACCAAAGGGATAGTGTATATGCTTAGGGGCAACAATTTTGCTAATGGAATGATTTTGTTGTAAAACACTTAGATGTCAAAATTTTATTTTCCTAAGTGTTGCCATCAATGCCAAAGGGGGAGATTGTTGGCATTTTTGATGTTTATGTTGTGATTGTCATTGATGGACACACACTTGCATTGAGATCCCCTTTATATGTATGAGTTAGAGCACAACCAGTATTTGTTCCAACCGATATGTTGTATTATAGTCTTTAGACTATTTGTGTTTTGCAGAATGTGTCTCCCAGTCTGAAGCGACATGTTGACCCCAAGTGGTTCGTAGATCCCAAGCGGTACAAGGGACTAAAGCGGCATAACACATTTTTACCAGTCTTCATTTTTGTCAAACCGACAACTGGCATTTTGTATGAACCGGTAATACTCTGTGATGAGTTACCAACCGACATTTTGTGATGAGTTACCATCCATCGATTGTTTGACGGTGCCAACACCTAAACAATGCCTTTTTGTGTCGTGGTACCAAGTATGTCCAGGTTCATTGAACCTAGGAAATTGTTATGTAATCCTATTGGACCGACATGAAATCAGATTCCTTTATAAGGACATCATGTCTAGGGTTTTAGGTTGTTGATGTGGAAAATAGTGAAAGTTTATGTTGTTGCTAGGGTTTAAGGTGATTGAGGAGTTGGAGAGAATATGAATGTGTAGAAGACTGAAGTAATGTTGAAGTGCATTAGGAACGAGCTACCAAAGATCTAACCAAGCAGTCTGTGCTACTAGCTAGATCAAACACTTGTTGATTACTCACATCTTTGACAAGTCTGTAGCCCTTAACCAGGTAGGCCCAAAAGCCTTTTGTAAATCCTCTAACAAGGTGGTTCACATCTGTGGATCTAAAATCCTCTAGCAAGGTAGTCTTTAATCGGACTTATCTCCTAACAGAGATTGAGATTCCTAACAGGATCTGTTTTGGTAAAGAACATTGTAAGACCTTAACCGGTCTGATTCCTATTCTGTAGATAGTTACTTGTGAGTTCCATCTCACCGTGGTTTTTCCCATTTGGGTTTCCACATCAAAATCTCATGTGTTATGGTGTTTGTGCTTCTGTGGGTGAATGCATTATTTGCTATTTGGTTTGCATGTGTGTTAACCGGTTTGTCTGCTAAACTGTTTTACCGGTTTACTGTCAGTCTTGTGAAGTGTTTAAGTGCAAATATTTTTGGCATACTAATTCACCCCCCTCTTAGTATTCATCAATGTATAAATCAACTCAAGAATGAATGAATCACATAAATGATAATGAATGAAGGATAAATATCAGATCTAAATCTAAAACTAAGAAATGCAAGAATTATATGAAATCATACGAAATTCATAAGGAGAGGTACAAGCTAAACATCAATTAGTAATTCCCTATCATCGTCCAACATTCTTTAAAGATCCCATCATGATGAATGATAATTGATGAAGATTTGATGTTGTTGATTTATTTTCAATTTTGTAGACTTGTAGACTCAAATTTTGGTAGAGATTCCCTAGCATAAAGATTGCATATTCACATGAGGAAAGATACTAGCTTATATATGAGTTACAAGGTTAAAGTTGATAAAAAGACAACATAAAATGGTAATAATAAAAAATCAAGATCAAATTTTGAAATGTTAAGGCTGGAACTTAAAATATTTGAAATTTTGAGATATTTTTTTGGGACTATGAAACTAATAAACAAAGTCCCTCTAAAACAGGCTTTAGAAAAGTGAGATGTCATATTTTAGGACCTTGATATTAGATCCAATCCTATTTTTTGAATTTGATGATGATTAAATGCAAAATAATATATTGAAATTTTGAAATAGGATACAAATTGTCTTCTTGAGTTGAGGGTTAAATTTAAGGGCTAGAAGTGGTCCTAAAAATGTTTAGGGGAGTGTAAACTAAAGCAAGTGCTAAGGAGAGTGTGAAATGGGCTCACAATTGAGGAATACAATTTATGACAGTGCAGGAGTTAACATAACTAGCACCATATTTGAAATTAACCATATTACTTGAAGGGATTTTATTGGAAAATATTAAAACAAAGATTGTCACATTGTTGTAGGCAAGCTAAGAAGGCAACATAGTAGAATGAAATCTGGCATGGATTTTTGGTAAAGTATTGGTAGGGCAATGATGGAATATATAAGGAATATCATCATAAGGCACATGGTAACATCATGAATAGGTAGATAATGTGTAACCAAGAATAAATATAGACAAGTACATAAATGAAACTGGGATATAGAGGTGCACTTGTAACAAAAATCTAAGCCTGAAATAGTTAGACTATAGAGATAGGCACCTTAGTCTAGGCAAGTGTTTGAGTATCAAAAAGTCCCAAATTTGGTTTCAGAAAACTCAAGATTGGCATGACTATAGCACTAAGTGCCCTAGTTTAGGCCTTTTCTCTTGATTTTTCTCTAGTAATATTTGTCTCATTTATTTTAGTCCTTCGACACCTACAAACTGAAGCTAAATCCTATACCTAAACTTGCACAAGCATAAAAGGAGGGGAAAATGGTTGTGGCTATATAGGGGCTATATAGGGGCTTGTATTTGTTATTTCCACCTCTACAGATAACCAAGTTGGATCTGAGATAAAAGTGTACATGCTATGAACCTTAAGTGTGTCTAATATTGTGGCAAGAAAATAGAATGTATAAGAATAATTAAGAGCCCTACTAAAGTATGTTAGAGTGAACCCTAGATGAGGCAATCAAAAGGTGATGTATAAATCAGCTCAAGAGTACATGAATTACATAAATAATAATGAATGAAGGATAAATATTAGATCTAAAGCTCAAACTTAAAAATGCGAGAATGATATGAATTCATACCAAACCCATAAGGAGAGGTACAAGCTAACCATCAGTTAGTAATTCCCTATCATCCTCCAACATTCCTTGAAGCTCCCATCATGATGAATGATAATTAATGAAGATTTGATGTTGTTGATTATCTTTCAATTTTGTAGACTTGTAGACTTAAATTTTGGTAGAGTTTTTGAAGCATAAAGATTGTATATCCAAATGAGGAAAGCTACTAGCTTATATACGATTTACAAGGTTAAAGTTGATAAAAAGACAACATAAAAAAGGTGATAATAAAAAATCAAGACTAGATTTTGAAATGTCAAGGCTAATAACTTAAAAAATTTAAAATTTTAAGAGATTTTGTTGGGACTATGAAGCTAATCAACAAAGTCCCTCCAAAATAGATTCTAGAAAAGTGAGATGTGAGATTTTATGGCCCTAATATTAGATCCGATCCTAATTTTTGAATTTGACAATGATTAAATGTGATATTTGAATTTTGAAATAGGATAGTACTCATCTTCTTCAGTTAAGGGTTAAATTTCAATGCTAGAGTTGTCCAAAAAAGGTTTAGGGGGTGTAAAATAAAGCAAGTGCTAAGGAGAGTGTGAAATTGGACTCGCAATTAAGGAGTACAATTTATAGCATTGTAGGAGTTAACACGACTATCCCATATTTAAAATTAACCATATTAGATGAACGATTTTTATTAAAAAATATTAAAACAAAGATTGCCACATTGTTGTAGGCAAGCTAAGAAGGCAACATTTTAGTAGAAGGGAATCTGGCATGGATTTTTGGTAAAGTATTGGTAGGGCCATAATGACATATATAAGGAATATCATCATAAGGCACATGGTATAATCATGAATAGGTAAAGAACATATAACCAAGAATAAATATACTTCATACAAGGTAAAATAATAACATAAGGGAAAGCCTCACTATGTGCATGTTCATCACTATCACAAGCCATATGAAAGATAGGATGACTATGGAGCTCATGGACAAGTGAGATGAGTGAATCTAAAAGCAAATGATAAGCACTAACCAACCCTATACAAGAAGTAAAAGAATATGCATGATAACATAACAGTTCCATGTAAAAAAATCTTCATCTATAGTATTGAAAGACGTTAAAGCATCAAGGATGGAAGGAACACAAGCTACAAGAGAAAAGTACATATAATAATTAAAAAATGCAAGCATGTATATCAACTAAAGGAAATGACCAATGAGGATTCATGATGATCAATAATCCAAAGGTGGGATCAAAAGATATCAAAAAATGAAGGTTCAAACCCTAATCAAGATTTGAAAATAAAACGCAAGGGTGGATCTAAACGTTAAGTAAATCTAATTTATTAAATAATATATAAAATAAAATTTGGAAACCCTAATGTAGATATAGCATAACTTTTAAGGTCAAACCATAGGCTATGTAGAAATGTTGAGTTCACCCAAAAATGTAAGGGGAAAAAGTTACCTTACATAAATATCTATGTCAATTGAACAGATAACTAATCTAGATAAGAGAGTTGATATTGATCATCAAAATAACTAAAAACTAAATTCTCAAATACATAAAATAAATAAATAAAATTAAATGCATGGACTTAGTGCTAAATATTGTCATACTTTTGAAGCTTGTTGACCTAGAGATCTAACTATGTACCTTCTGGATCCACTTTTGTGAGTGTGGACTTAAATTGTACACGCATATTTGATAATCAAAATCACTAAAAACTAAATACAAAATTAAATAAATTAAAAGCATGGATTCTTAGTGTTGAATATTGCCATACTTTTGGAACTTGTTAAACTAGAGATCTGACTATGTACCTTCCTAATTCAACTATGAGTGTGGACCTAAATCATACACACATTTGAAGCTATAACTCATAGTTATAAGCTCAAACAATTTTAGAAATTAAAACATTCTAGCCTCAATTTTGGTATATAAATTTGTGTGAGGATGGGTGGTGTTTACAAAAACCTTTTCAAAATGTATTGGATTGCAAGGGTTAAGTTCTCCTTAAGCGAACCCAAGGACGAGTTAATTTAATGATGTTGAATTAAGGTCAAGAACAACCAACAAGCATACAATATACTCTTATGATAATGATGCAATGTTGATGTAATCTCTTATGTCCACTTACAATTCAATTCATGAGTGCGCTTCTTAGTTATGCCATATGATCCATTTTCATTATGGTTCTTTTCAATTACAAAAGACTAGCATGTAATTTGGATAAATTAACATTTTATTTAAGCTAGGTTGGGGGCCTAGCCCGATTAGCGTAAGCTTCTAGTGGTAAAGCACGAGGTCTAGTCTCTCCCCAACCTATGTGGCGTCGGAGGACATGTCGCATCAGCGTCACTGGTCACATTAAAAAGTTTACTCAACGCACTACGTTTATAGGGGGTGCTATACTCGATTCCTGTAGTCTAAAAAAAATGTAGTTGGTCTCGGGTTCGACTCTGAGGCTCGGGTTTTCCTGATGCACGTGGCTTGTGGGCGGTTGTGGGCATCCCTTTAGGACTAGTCTCGAGTAAGTAAGACCAAAGTAAGGTGGGTTAGGCGTTGGGCTAGGTCACGGGGATACCTCTAGAGGTAAAAAAAAACAATCAAAATGAAAAAGGCTGCTAGAATTTGAATTTTTAATATTTTAATTTTAAATTTTAGAGTTCAAATTTATGAATGCAAATTAATCCAAATTGTCTTAATGCACACACATCTAAGCCAAGATAGTAAAATAGAGAATTTTAAGGAATGCAATGAATTTTGGAGATAAGTGGTGATGCAATCTAGAAATGAATGACATCGTTCCCAACCTCTATACAAAATAGACCATCTTACCTATGAGTCACAACCTAACCCTAACAAACCAAAGCATAAATTAAAACATATATACAATATATAAAAATATACAATTTTCACCATTACACTACTTATGTCAATGATTATAACATTCATTCATGCAAGAGTAATGTTTAATTTCATGGCCGGGTTAATATGGAGGAAAAAAACAAAGAGCCATGAGAAAACGTTATTAGGCAGAGTACGAGAGAGCAAAGATTTTGGGCGTGCAGGGGCAGGGGCAAGGGCAGGGGCAGGGGCAGGTGCGGGCTCACGGGCCAATGTACTTCACTGCGATGCTGCACACCAAGAATTAAAATAGTATTTGCTGCCCCACTCGAAACCGCACGTGATCTTTACAGTGAGAAAAAGCCAAATGATATAGCGTATTGCCACGTCATCCACTTAACCACGGTAGACGCTCAACGACTTTAAACTGGATATCGAGGTCAACGGCAATCATACGTCAACTATAACATGACGTCAGCCGCCATTCCTGAATTTTAACGGGGTGTGTGCGCTTAACGGCGTTTAGTGACAACGCGGACGGCGACGGCGCAACTTGACGCCGTTAACGTGGGCTTAAAATAAAGGAAAAAGGGTTAGCCCAGCCCAGCTAGCTTGCAGCTCTGCGTGGTGAATGATTGAGAGGGAGAGGGAGGGCCAGAGCAAGCGAGGTCGAGTGTGAAGTAAGATTTTGGAAAGCTCTCTGGAAGTTTTAGGCCTTGCGTGGATCGAACCTGGATTGATGAGGAATTAGGAGTTTTGCGGGTGTTTTGTGTAGATATTTGGTTTGCGCGTGGCCAGGGATCGAATCCGGCAGTGGATTTGGCGCTTTCGTGGCGAGAATTGAGAAGGTAAATGAGAGTTTGTGTTCATTGATTGTGAATGGTGTTTTTGAGGCGGGAAGAGCAATATGCTTTTTTGTGTTAGGAGTGCTGGCTATGGCGAGCTTTGCTCGGCTTTGCACGTGCACGTAGCGTGGCGAGCTTTGTGAATGCCTTGATTTAATTCACAAGATAAGGTGTTAATTGCTTTTCAGGAACATACGTTGCGGGTTCGAGCTCCCTTCAGTCGAAAACAATTGTAGATCTTTTCAGATTATAACGCCTGATTGTGAGCTCATGATTTTCGCTGCAGATTTAGCGTGAATCGAAGAAAGTGCGTCTTTGGATTGAAGTCTTGCTGAAATAGGAAGAGAATTGAAGAATATTCCAGGTGTAATGGTGATGGAAGGAATTGTGCTCGGGGAAATGATTTCTTCCGGAGGCAGGCGTAGGTTGATCAGATAAAGTATCTTTAAGTGTGATGTTTGAATTTTTGTCCGACAGGGACGTTTTTGAAACAGCTGAGCCAGATAATACGGTCCAATTTGTCCGTCTTTGTGAGAATTTGAAGCAGAATGCGCTTTAATTTAGTTGTGTTGGTGGCTTATGGTTGCTAATGTTGGCCAGTGTTTGCAAAGCGTAGCCAAATTTTCATACTAGAATGTTTTTCTTTTTAAAGTAGTTTTTACTGTAACGGGATTATCAGAACGAGTCTCCAAAATCGAGTAGAAAGGAGTTTTGAAGCTTGAAGGCTCATAGAATTGCAGTAAACACAAACTATTTCAAAGCTGTAGACTGCTTTGCGCTAATTGCGCTCAAGGTTGTTGGCTTTAGAGAAGAAACATGAAATGGCTTTGTCTTCTCGGCTCAATGTAACAACGCTAGGAGGTTCGAAGGAATTAGCAGCAGCATCAGAATCAGTGTATATTTCGTCGCCCGGTCTCCGATCCGCAGATCTCTCGTATTCCGTGCCGATAAATCCATATTCTTCTTCGTTCCACGACTTGAGAACATCTCCCCCTAACAGGCGCTTGATGGAGCTTCCGCAACCTCAACACTCTTCTGAAGGTAAATTTGTTTTAAATTCTAGCCCTTATTGTTAAGTTTGGTAATGGCGCGTAAATTTTCAGTTAAATTACTGTGCGGTCGCAGGATCGAAAACACCTCACGACTTCCTTTCATTATACGGGAGCTCCAACTCTTTAAATAGAGCAGCAGAACACAGATCTAACCAAGGTAAGCCATCCGCCGGGCGTTTTTAAGACGAATCTTTTCTGAAATTTGCTTCTATTTTGCTTAATGTACACGAATTTTGCCTAAAATTGCTTTTTTCTTCTTCTAGGACTTTCCACCACATATCTTACAACGCAGGATTTCTTACAACCCCTTGAAAGGGGTGGGAGGACTAGTAATAATAATAACAGCCGGGGTTCAGAGGTTTCATCCGCTGAGGGTTCTGCTGCCACGTCGACCTCCTCTGTTGAGCATGTTCTTCCGGGCGGTATTGGTACTTACAGCATAAGCCACATTTCGGCTTATGGACAGAGCAATGGCAAATCTGAAGCCGGTCCTCCTCCGCCTCCTTCTCCCATGGTTCATGTCAATGCAACGGAAGCCAAACCAGAAATTGCAGCCAGGGTTACATCTGCTATGAACAATTATGGTGTAGGAGGAGGACCGGCATTCGCATTGTGGGAAGAACGTGTTCGTGTTCCAGAGGGGAATCGAACCACTGACCCGCATGCCAAAAGTGATGCAGCTAAAGGTTCGTGTTTTTTCTTAACCATTTTTCAGTTCCCCTGCAACACAATCTATTAAATGTAGGTTAAATTTGATCATTATTTTTGGTTTTATGGTTATTTCGCAGATTATGGGTATTGGCCAGCTGCTAGATCAAAAACAGACTTGTTCCTTGCCAAGAATGCATTCAGTCTCAACTCGGTTGATGTCATTCAACAGCCAATTCCTTCCTCAAGCAAGTGAGTACATGTCATCGTATGACGTTTTCGTGTCCTGTTATTTCAAATTTCTTTTAATTTCTTTTTCATTTTAATATGTTAAGCCAATTGCATAAACAAGATTTTGGATTTTCTGGTTTCCAGACAGCGGCCGCAAACAGGGCAAGGTTTTGTTGAGATGATGAAGTCCATGAAACCAATTTCAGAAGATGATGAAGATGAAGATGATGAGTATGTGGATCGAAATCGAGAGAATCGGAAGGAAATTTTGTCTCACAAAGGTATCTGAAACAAGCAAAAATCTGCTCTCCTTTTGGTTTCATGTCTCGTAGGGATTCTTTCCATGTGTAAGTTCAAGGGAAGCTTTTTAATGATATAAATTGAAATCACTTGCAGCCTAAAATGGGTTTCGTTATTCTTCGGGGACAATTTAAGAAGCTGCTATCTGATTGACATTCTGTTAGTACAACCCAAATAAAATCGATGCATTACTGGTATACTCGAGTAATTTACAGTTAAGATTAGAGCCGCTTATCAGTAGTGAATCAAAACTGTGGTCATTAGTATTGCAGAGACATTTTTTGTTGTCAGTGTTTGGGACTAGTGAGTTGTTAGTCTGTGTGTAAATGTTGCCTGAGTCCTCTTTGAAATAGAAAAATACTTACAGTGGAGTGATAAAATATGGTACACATTTTGTGTGGGTTCATACGTTTTCATGCATACTTTGCTCGATGTTCACCACTTTTTACTCTTAGATCTATTTAGTCTCTAAAAAAAATTCTTAATTTTTCTTCTTATTTGTGTGCCTTCATTATTTGAAGATCTGATGGAACATGTTTTGAACTTGCTAAGAGCTATATGCTTTTGCATATGATTTTTAGTTATGAGAAATTCTGCTTCTTGCAGAATGTAAGTGCATTTCACGAAGGTTTTACATTGGAAGCGATAATATTTTATTTCAGGTGAAGCACCATCAAAGGTAGATGGAAAAAGCAATGATCAGAGAGCCAACACTCCCAGGTCCAAGCACTCTGCAACTGAGCAGCGCAGACGGAGCAAGATCAATGATAGGTGAGTTATACCTTTGGTGTTCTTCAGTCTTGCATCTCAAATGAATTTGCTTCTATTCTCTCTGCAGTCATGCATCTCAAATGAATTTGGTTCTATTCTTTATGCACTCTTGCATATTCTCTCTTCAGTCTTGCATCTCAAATGAATTTACTTGTGTGCATTCATTTCAAGAAGGTCATCACTTTCATCCACAACATTTTCATAAGTTTTATAGTCCAATTAATCATGCATTTATACTTAAAATATAATATAGGATCTTGCCAAGTCGTCATCCTAACCCTTTGCCATTCTAGCCGCTGGACCATCTTCTGATGTTCTCCAATTGATTTAATTTTCTGGCCGTTATGATTGGTATTGTGGCATTCAACCTTAAATCATACGAGTCAAACTGTACGCCTAATGTACCTAATCCGGTTTCTAATAATTGGAGCATAAAATTTATCCTCCGGCTCTAGCTTGATTTTCCTTCTTTTAATTTAGGTCATTCTTATGACAAGTGAGCCTGACTTTTGCAATTCCTGTCGATGTTCAAGTATGGCCTCGTTTATTGTTGGTAGCTAGTGCAATGGGATAGAATGGAGTAGGGTTTCACATATATATAGGAGAGAAGCTAAAGACTTTGAATGCCCATAGAAAACTATTCATGAACAATAGGACCAACATTGCAATATCAATTGTGTCGGTACTTTAAAAAAGGTGTTTTGTTATCTACTTTAACCTAAAAGTATAAATAGTGTGGGATCTATCCATATGTTTTCAATGTTCAGGTTCATAAAAGTTTGACAGCTTTCATGTTTGAAGGTGGTTAAATAGAATATTCAATTGCTTTAAGGGCACTAAAACAGCTCCCTTGAATTTGTAGGCTTCTTCTCTAAATTTGTTTAGCTTCTATAATCTATGTTTAAGGCATCCTATTGCACGCAGATCGAGTTTTATCATGATATTTTATTCTGTACTTAAGGGATTTTTCTGAAGCTTCTTTTTGCAAATCTTTCTCTGCATTTATGTCCGTCAATTCATTCTTCCTCTTCAAAATGCCTAGTGACTTTATCTTGCGTTGAGGCACTTTTTGATTTACAAAGAGTTCCAGTAAATTTCATAGAATATGCTGAGGTGGGAGATGTTAGAATGGTAATAGGCTAAGTTAAAAGGATCTGATGAATCTGTCCACAAAAGATAAAATTTAAAGTTGTCATCATCTATGTTCCAAAATAAAGATCTGTTCTGAACTCTGCTTGAGCCTGTTAAGACTCAGAGAGGTGACCATGATAAGAGAGAGCAGAGTTTTGTTTTGTATGACAGTGGAATTTATTGTGCGATTCAAAAACTCATTTTTCTGTCATGCTTATGGGTCACAATACTGCAATACTTACCAAACAACTTGTATGTATCATTAATATGCTTGGATTTTAATACATCTTGCAAAAACTTGTTTAGATTAGAATATTGTACCCAAAATTTAATGATAATGGGTAATCTTTTTTAAGTTTAGTGAATATCTTGTTTATTAGTTTTTGGGAGTGCCTGCAGAATGATTTTAGAATTCTAACGTAACAAGTTGCCTGTGTTGTTAATGATTCAGGTTTCAGACATTAAGAGATTTGGTGCCGCACAGTGATCAAAAGAGAGACAAAGCATCCTTTCTTCTTGAGGTAATCCTATGTGGATTTATTGGGTTTTCTTTCTAATTTGTGAAATGAATTATAGACGCCCATGAACAATGTAGTATTTCAGAGCACAGTTTTGCTTGAGTCCATAACTTGATTTGCATGTCTTGGTCAGGTTATTGAATACATTCAATCTTTACAAGAAAAGGTCCGAAAGTATGAGGCAACAGAGCAAAGCTGGAACCAGGAAAGAATGAAAACTATGGTCTGGGATTTATGCAAGGTGAATATTTTTGTTTCTTGCTATGATTTGAAGAGGGATTTGTTATTCTTAGCTCTTTATTTTAGGTCCTAGAGTACAAATTTCTGTGCTCATTTTTAGGCGTCCTTTCTTACAGTCCTCATGTTTATTTCTAAGCCCAGTATAATTAATGCTACGAAGCTTATTCCACTCTTCAAATGCCATATGGTCTACTTGTAGCAAAAACTTCACTCATTTTGCGTATTTTGAAATAATATATGTACCACGATGTTGATGTCAAAATATATTTGAAATGTGCAGTGTATAAATTTGTGCTGATAAAATTTTGTTTATTCGAGACAGAAAAGCCCAGTCCATGGAGAATTGCCTGTGGATGGCTGTCGAACTATTGCTAGTGCTGTTTTAGATTCAAAACAAAACAGTGAAGTTGCTGAACCAAACAAGCCCAGAACTCCAAATGCAACAATGCATGATGAAATGAACACTGCGGGTACAGCTATGCACCCAAATTCCCAGAGTCTGATGCAGACTAACAAGTCAACTCAACTTAGCCCTGGCTGTCAAACGTACAGAGAAAAGGAAAATTCTGGGGTTTTCAACAAGCCGGTTCCCCTTACTCTTTCCATGCAACAATCTATGTACTCTCCATTTGGAAGGAACTTGACACATTCTGTTCATCCTAAGACACAGGCAGTGTCTGAAATTCACTCTTTACCGACTGTTCCAGGTATAACATCTGGCTGTATGGCAGTTAATGCCTTCACTTTTGACAGGGAAAAAGATGGAAATTCTACAGCATCTGTCCTTCTGCCGCGTTTTCAAGAAAATACTGTTAATGTGGCAAAAACTATGAGTGGACTTGAAACTCAGTGGTCCGAGCGAAGGTCATCTCAACCATCTTCAATCCCACAAGATTCTGGCCAGAATGGAGGGATACCAGTGAAAGATGAAAATTTAGATACAAAGTCAGCATGTAAGCCAGATCAGTATTCAAATATATGTCTTAATAACAGGTTATCTCAATCTGTGTCTCAATCAGAAGCTGAACTAGCAAGTAGGCAGCTGCAGCCACAATCATCTTCTCCTGACCAACATAGGGTGAATGAATCTCAACTGCCTGCCAATGAACAGGAGCAACTTGTGATTCAAGGTGGTGTCATAAATGTTTCAAGTGTTTACTCCCAAGGGTGAGTTGAGACAAACTACTATGGCCATTTGTGTTGAATTATCTATGAGACAAACTATGAGTAGATATGCATTTAGTTTTTGTTCGAAATTTTATTACTTCTTTGACCCATAGATCCATGACAAATACTATTGGTGGTATCTTATGCATTCTCTGCTTTCCATTAGTCTTTTTCCCTCTTTCACTGAGCTTGGTCGACAGCAGGCTGATTTTCAAAGATATACCAAACTCTTAAAACTCTCTTAACATGATTCAAATTGGTATTGAGTCTTGACATACGAATAACAACTCTTAGAAATAGATCATCAAGGTGCTCCCCCAGAAATTCGTACATTTAGTTTTCTTTGGTCAGAAAATATTTTCTTATCAAGTATAGACTGCACTTTAGCCTTTCGTCTGCAAAATGAAAATTGCTGTTGGCAAAGATGAGGAACAAACATATGTTGTTTCAAGCACAAAGTGAGATATAGATTCACCTTTATGCACATATCTCTGATCAAGCTAATATATTATCTATATAGGAGATTGATATTGCTGAATCCAAAGAATTACAACCATAGGTAGAAAGGTTTACTTGGCAGGCTAGGTAAATTTAGCTCTCTAGGAAGTTGCACTCCAGTCTGGATGTGCTTAATCTCATCTGAGAGGAGCCAATTAAAAGAAGTGGGAAAATTGGCATTTAGATAATTCTAATTACTCTCCTATTAGACATATTGTACATGCCAGTCAATATAAATTTAGAGTTTGCAAATCATAAGATAGATATGTTCATTATACTAGACAGAATCATTGGATGAGGTACTATATGTCTCTTTAGAGCTGGAAGAGCTTATGAGGGGTAAATTTCAGCAAAACTCATCAAAGAAGATAATAAAGACCTTCCGTTCTCATGTCCTTATTGTGTGAGTGGCTGGATTCGGAAGTAGGAATTTTCATGTGATGATAACTTAACTACATTTAACTGTTGCCAACATCTTATACCAGCTTAGCATCATCTCCTTGTTGGAGAAGACCATATGCTTGGTTGGGGAAGAAGAACCTGAATAATTTGAAGATTAGATAAGTAGTACTATTTTGTGACATAAAGATTACAGTTATAAATGGAAGTCTTTAAATTATGTTTTGTTGATTTTGCATTATATTGGGAAGATTAAATTTTTTCAGATTGCTTTCACAAGTTGTCATTTTCAAAATATCTAATTGGAAACAACTGTGCTCCATCCACTTTTCTTCACGGATAATTTGGGTCACATAGGATCAAAAGATATTCAATTAAAGTAAACGTACAAATTATACAGAATCAAAGATATGATAGCAATAACTTGTAAGATATTTCTTTAGAATGATCATAAGATATTTCTGTACAATCCCATTATGGAACAAGTAATTGCAGGAACATTTTTCTTTGAACTTGTTCTGATTTTCATTTTCTTGAAATTCAAAGAAAAATGAATTTCTGCATTTGAAAATTGAAAGAAAGTTTGTCTTTAAACTCAAGAAAACAATCAGGTTCCACCTCAAGAAGTAAAATAAATGCCCCAATCTTTTTGAATTTACTGTTGTATGTCATTTGTCTCTGTTTTTGTACTTTTGTTTCATCTTTCAATGCAACCTCGAATTAATTTGCTTTTCTCCATTCTTAAGAAACATTTCCTCCTACCTCTTGTGCATCTCAAATTATTTTGCAATTGCATTATCTTTTCATTTCTTCTTGAGAATTTTGTTGTCCCATTAATCTTTTTGCACTTTTATTTGATTTGCAGTAGAATGAAAATTGATATGCTTTTCTGTTCAAACCAATTCAATGTTTTTATTTCTTATTAACCCATTCCATGTAGAGTCGACACTCAATAAAGTTCAATTTGTTCAAAGATGCTAAAAAAGCAATATTCTGATTATTTTAAAGTAAAAGTTGATTACGATTGTGCTTTGTATTTGAGAGAAAAAGAAACCATTTCACTTGACATTGTTAGTGCCTAGGGAGCACTTCCAAACTTAAATCCTTCTTCTTGACTAACACATTTTTTCTGTTTTATATACAAAACATTATACCTTGTATTGACATTAGTGGGTTGACAGGCTGTTGGATACTTTAACGCAAGCATTGCGGAGTTCAGGTTTGGATCTTTCACAAGCAAACATATCAGTGCAGATTGACCTTGGTAGGCAGAGTGGAACAGTTGGGGTTACAACTAATGCCAAGGTCAGAAATGATGCTCACAAATAATCATTGCAGTTATTTTATTTTTTTACTATATTCCTATTTTCATATATGTTGCAAAGTGATGTTAGCGTATGATGAATAGATTGGAAACACTTCCTTTATTATTAAATGTGACTTCATAGTTTATACTCATGGGCTTTTCTTTTTAATGTAATTTTTTTACCAGGAGCACAGTCACAATCAAGAGGAGTCCTCACAAAATCATCAATTACAAGGGCAAGTAAGGGCTGCAGAACAAACTTCAGAATGTGAACCGCCACATAAAAGGCCAAAGATCGAGAGAGACCTGTAGTTAACCGCAACATATGATTGAACTACAATGTTGTGAACCATATTCTCTTAACATACTTAGTGTCATTCTGTTATGCCAAAGGGAGGATTTTTACTTCTAAAAACTTTATTTAAACTCAAAATTTGAGAAAGGAAGGTCCTAAGTCCTTTCCTTTGTGAAATATAGTGTACGGATGCAGTGTAGATTAGAGGCAGATTTTAAGCTTGTTACCATAAGCTCATTTTCCATTGTGTGACATATGAGAACAAATTAGAGAGAATTTTCAAGATTGCTTTTACGTTTCACCTCTCTAAATCCATTACCAACAGTTCTCAAACAACTTTCACCTTAAGGATCTATAATTTATTTAACGTGTGCCTATAGGGTTGTGACCATCTGGAGCAAAGTTACTGTATGCATGCTGGAAAGCATAACATGCATTTCAGAAGAATTGTACAGCCTCTCTTTGGTCTTGGGTTTGTCTGGTCTGCTACAGACCTAAAACTGCTGTAAATTATTCTTTGATTGGTGATTTATGTATTTACCCACGGCAATAAGTTATAGTCTGTAAAAGAACTTTGTAACTATCTGTTCATGCATATTCCATGGGCATTGCAGGTGAGAACATCTCAAATTCGCTTTCATCCATATTACATGGATATGAACAGCCGAAGTATGTACATTTCTAGTTAATGGAATAATTCATTTCTTCTCATGAATATTTAAAATATGTGTTTTTTAGCTAAAGGAAATAATTATTTCTTACCATGTGCACTCACTAATTCTTGCCTTTAAGATTATGCTTGAGCAGTGCCGCCGTTAGTATGCTTTGAATACTCCTATTAAAAATTTGAAAATAATGGAAATGCATTGATGTTGATCACTTTAGCTGCGCTAAAAGGAAAGATGGTAATTTTCTCATTAGATTATTTTTACACAAATTTTGTACTTAGCTCGTTTCTGTTGAAGTTTTATGACAAGGTGACTCCTTATAGTCTTACTGCTCATTATGTAAGCCTTATTCCCTTTGAATATTCCTTAATTGCTTAGGTTAAGCCTTTAAGGGAATCACATGGCATTAAGCTTATTAGGGTGAGAAATTTCACCAAAGGCTTTTGTTTGTTCTCCTTTCAGTGACCCTCGACAGGTCAATATGCTATTTAGTAGGTTTAATTGTTAGATAATGAGAAACACCCTTTTGATGTTATCTCGTTAGACCAAATATTTCAAGGTCTGGGACCAAGTCCCCCTTAAAATCCCCATGTGGTTGATGTTACCTTGTCGGACCAAAGATTTCAAGCCCTTGGAGCAAGCCCCCCTTAAAATCCCCATGTAAATGGAGCTTCCGAGTCTTCTTGTTGGATTGGGGATTTCAAGGGCTTGGAGCAAGCCACTCTTAAAGTTCCCACATGGGTGGAGCTTCCAAGTCTTTTGGTCCCTATATGAGCCTTTCTTGAACAAATTATCTAATCTATTGATCATTTGATCCATCACAAGCCGAGGAAATTCTTCTTGGCTCATCCCCATTGTTGTATTTGTGTGGATGTGAACCTCACCTCAAATCAAAAGAAATGTTTGGAAATTCAAGAAAGTGGTTTACATTTCATACAAGAAACAACAAATATGTACTTTCATTATGAAACCCCTAATCGCAAGCTTAGGGAGTGCCCACTTTTGTCAAGATCATCTTTGAAGCCTAAGGATAAAACCTCGACTCTTCTAGATAAAGAAATTGGTGAGATGTGGGTAGTAGAAAGGAACTCGTTGTCAAGTTTAGTTAGCCTAGTGAACATGGCTTAAATCAAAAATATGGTAAGAAGAATGACCTCGCCATCTTGACCAAGAATTCATCTCCTATTTCTTATTTACAACTAATTGTTATTTTTTTGGCCATCATACTTCTATTGGAACTTATATTGTGAGTGTTCAAGCTTCTAGGTGATCCTAAAACCCTTATAGCAATGAGGATTCATCAAGGGGAGATATCAATGGCAAAATTCACTCAATTTCACTTGGCAAGAATCATCCAAATCAACATTCCCTTTTAGGGAATACATTTTTGACACTTATGTACAATGATGGCTACGCTAAACTCCCTAAAGAGGGTTCATCCATATTAATGTTATCTCTTGGAATTTATAGGGCTTTATAGAGGCTTCTTGTAAGTTTAATTGGCAAGCTACTTGCCAACATCTTCACCTACTTGATATTATTTGTTTTTAGGGAATTTAGTGTCTATTTTTTTGCTAGAAATTACTTGAGGATGATTTTTCTTTGCACCACATACCTCACCACCTTTCCCGGGGAGGGACATGTGGTATAAGAACATTAATTTCACCTTTATTAAAGTTTTTGTGGTATAAGAACATTAATTTCACCTTTATTAAAGTTTTTCATTATTTATCTAGGAGAGGAGTCAAACTATCATTGGACATGTGTGTAACACTTGAAATTAATTATCATTTAGTCAGCATTATCAATGTTCATGTGTTTAAAGATGGTTCAAATAGAGAAATGTTATGGTGTTGGCTAGTTGACAACTTGCATTTTCTTATTAGCTTACCCATAATGACTTTGACATGGTGGAAACTCTTGAATTCAAGAAGGCATGTTACCTCAATGATGGTGTGTAGGAGAACATGAAGTTCAATTTATGTAGAAAATTATTGGGGAGTTGTTGGATCCAATTTGTTAGTCACAACGTACATCAACAATTCCCCTGGTTTACATGGTCTAACCTATGGGATAGTTATGGTAGAGTGCTCAAGTGCCTTGATTGTGTCATGATATTTGAGCAACACCTTTTTCCATCTCGTAGACTAGAATGGGTGGTCTATGGTAGCCTATCTATAGATTGTTCTCTTTAACCATGGTTCCATCACATAAAAGATTAAATGGGACAGTGTTTGTCATGCCCCTAACTGTATAGTGTGTGTTGGGTTATGAGTAGTCAACTTGTGGCTACCTTAACTCTTAAATAAGTTATATGATCATTATTATAAGGATACATTGGTAGTTAGGTCATCCTAGGGAGTTACAATTAAGTATTTAAGTCGGCTTTGATGAATGCCTAGACAACTGAGAGGAGGGGTGAATCAATTGTTAATTAAACCTTTTAATTCTTTCACATATCCGGAATAACCAACATATTAATTATTTTAGTCTGAATAGATTTAATCATGAAAGCACACACATACATACATAATGAACACCAGATATGACGTGGAAACCCCAAGAAGGAAAAAAACACAAAGAATGTTAGTGCTCAATATATAACACTTGTTAGGGTGACATTGTTAGTAGCATCCAAGAGGGAAGACTGAGAGGAGGGCGGGGGTGAATCAGTCTTCACCGAAATAACAAACGTAACCACAAAACACAGATATGATAAACTGTAGCAATAAGACAGATAACCAAATTAACAGCACAACACACAACACCAAGATTTTGACGTGGAAAACCAGGTTAAGGGAAAAACCACTGTGGGAACCCACAGTAAGATGATACACTGCGGTAGTATGTGAAAATGTTACAATGGGGAATGCACATGCATTCAGGCACACTGCCTAGAGCTCACTACTCAAAAGATATTTGCCCGGAAAGCTACAACCCTCAAGGAAGTCTCACTGACTTACAATAAGATTCATACTACAATCCGGAAGAAATGAATTGAAAGAATAGCATCTCCAAATGCCTTATTACAGTTCCAGTTAAGCACAAATATCTGCCCTAAAACACCAATCTCACCACAAACTCAACACCGAAGGATAAATCACTTGTTCACACACAAACCTCTCTCTAATAATGTAGACACAATATCGACACCCAAACTATATGACTATATCATCTATATATACAATTCATCAACCTTGATAACAAGGTCGACTAAACCCTCAACCCTCAATTACAAAAATTGACCATCGAACCAATATAATGGTCCTAAATCAAATTCCCAAACGCACAACTCCACTAGAAATCACGCCAAGATCAACCGCAACACGCTACACCACCAGAAATACCGCATAACACGCAAATCATCACCAGTTGATAGAAACCACCAAAAAATTGCACAACGATCAATGTGGATCGCCAAAACAAATAGAACATGACTAAGAAACACCAACATGCATGTTAGAATTATCCAGAACAGTTGCACCAATACCACTTTTCAAATCTTCATCTGTCAACGTCTAAAAGCTCAAGAACACAACTAATCAACAATAGTCATGAAGAAAGATAACTTGCAGAGTATCAAATCACGATCCAACTAAAATGAAGATACACAAGACCATCCCAAGCAATATTCCAAAAGCTCAGCACCATATCTAATCACATCGAAATACACTGGAGGATATACCGGACTCTGCAAAACAGTGATTGAAACAAACCAACACTACAAACCGGATCAAAAAATCTTCCCAATCTGCAATAACCGAAGCGAATCATAGGAATATGTTGACATCAATGGCAACAACATATCCTAGCAGCAACAATGACCAACAATATCCAACAATCTCCCATATGGCATTGATGGCAACATATGAATGTGAAAAATAATCAATGCAAAGAAAATAAGATATCTCCAGCAAACTCCCCCTAAGATCAAGACTTAGAAAGAAGTTTTTCACACAATCTCTCTCCCCCTTTGACAACGCTAATGCCAAAGCTCACAAAATAGAAAACCAAACTCTCTCTGCAAAAACAGAAACATGAATCTCTCTCCCCCAGAACTATATAACCAGATCAACAAACTACTCCACCAGAGGGGCAACACCAACTCACCAATCTGGATAAGAAGATAAGGCTTTGAAATCCACTAGATTAATGCAACTTAATGCATCTAGTTCTCATCAGGAGGGATGGATACCCCTAACTTGTATCTCAATTAGACAAAGGTATCTACAAGTAGAGGTTTAGTGAAAATATCAGCTATTTGTTCCTTTATAGATGCATACTCCGGCTTCACCTTCTCTTCACTAACTTTATCTCTCAAGTAATGATATTTGATTGACACATGTTTAGTCTTTGAATGTTGCACTGGATTCTTTGACATGTTGATAGCACTAGAATTATCACGGTATATAACAGTAGGCTCGTCATAAAATAACTCTGATATCCTTCAACATTTGCTTCATCCAAACTACCTGAGTGCAATTACTAGCAGTAGCAATGTACTCAACTTCAGTAGTAGATAAGGACACTGAATCTTGTTTCTTGCTAGCCCATGAAAGCAACTTCTTACCCAAAAAGAATGCTCCACTGGTAGTGCTCTTACGGTCATCAACATCACCAGCTCAATCAGCATCAGTATAGACACATAGCATGAAATCATCATTCCTAGGATACCATAATCCATAGTCCACAGGTCTCTTCAGATATCTGAATACCCTCTTCATAGTAGTGACATTACTCTCTTTTGGATCAGCTTGATATCTAGTAGTGATGCACATAGAATGCATAATATCTGGCCTAGTCTAAGAAAAATACAACAGCCCACCAACCATAGATCTGTACAAACTTTGATTAGCTTTAGGAGATTCATCATTCTTAGACAATTTACAACCAGTCACCATAGGAGTTCCAACCAGTTTGGAGTCATCTAATCCAAACTTCTTCACCAATTCCTTCACATACTTAGTTTGAGATATGAATATACCTTTTCTAGTCTGTGCAATCTGCAAACCTAAGAAAAATTTCATTTCACCAATCATAGACATCTCAAATTCCTTTTGCATATCATTGACAAACTTCATGCTCAAGTTATCATCACCACCAAAGATTATATCATCAACAAAGACTTCAACAATCAAGATGTTATCATTTTCTATCTTATAGTACAGATTGTTGTTAGCAACACCTTTACTAAATCCCAATTTCAACAAGTATTTATCTAGTCTAGCATACTAGGCTCTAGGAGCATGTTTCAGTCCATAAAGAGATTTATTCAACTTACATACCATGTCTCCATCATCTGACAGTGAAAATCCATCAGGTTGTTCAATGCAAACTTCTTCCTTAAGATCACCATTCAAAAAGACAGATTTGACATCCATCTGATATACCTTGAAATCTTTATAAGCAGCGTAAGCAAGCAACAGTCCAACAACTTCAAATCTAGCAACTGGAGCAAAAGTCTCCTCATAATCAATCCCTTCTTGTTGTGAATACCCTTTGCAGACCAGTCTAGCTTTATTTCTAACAACTTCACTGACTTCATTCAATTTGTTTCTGAATACCCATTTAGTATCAATAACATTTTTATCCTTAGGTCTATGCACAAGTTCCCACATGTTTTTTTTTTCAATTTGATCTAGTTCTTCTTCCATAGCTCTCATCCAACTTTCATCTTTACAGGCTTTAGCAACATCTTTAGGTTCAACTTTGGAAATCAAACATACTTCTTCAACAGTTAACCTTCTTTTAGTCATCACACCTTTATTTTTATCACCAATAATCTGATTTTTAGAATGATTCAATCTTACATACCTCAGAGTTTTCTGATTGTTCTGATTTTCAGGATCCTACACTCCATCACCGACAGCAACAACATCCAAATTAACAATATCTACTGGATCATTCTGCTTAGGTTCTTCAGGCTGAATAGGGGCTAAAATAATATGTTGACCATCATCATAACCACATGCTCTGATATCTTTCCCAAGGTTCTCATCCACCTTCACATTTGCACTTTCTACTATCTTTCTCAATTTTTTATTATAGCACCAATAGGCCTTTCTCTTTGTTGAATATCCCAAGTAAATACCTTCATCACTTCTAGCATCAAACTTTCCTATATCCTCATCTCTTTTGATATAACATTTGCTACCAAATACTCCAAAATATCTCACAGGTGGAACATGACCAAACCAAAGCTCATAAGGGGTCTTACCAGTATCTCCTTTGATTTCAACTCTGTTGAATGTGTAAACAACAGTACTAATAGCTTCTCTCTAGTAGATCTTCGGAACATTCACTTCAATCAGTATAGTCCTTCCAACATCCAAAACAGTTTTGTTCTTTCTCTCAACGACTCCATTCTGCTGAGGGGTTCTAGGACCAGATAATTGTCTTCTAATCCCATGCTTCTCATAGAATGAATTGAATTCATCGGAATAGAATTATCCACCTCTATCAGATCTCAAACACTTCACCTTCATTCGAGACTTAGTCTCAAACTTAGCTTTGAATATCTTGAATTTATCAAATGCTTCTGATTTCTCCTTCAAAAAGATAACCCACACCATCCTAAAATAATCATCAATTAGCAACATAAAATATCTATCACCTTGCACATTTCTAACATTTGTAGGTCCACATAGGCCAGTATGCACGAGATCTAGCAATCCATCAAATGTATATTGTTTTCTTTTGAAATAAATTCTTGTTTGCTTACCCAACTAACATTCCTTACATATCGGATTAGTGGGCTTAACAATCTTAGGTAGATCTCTAATAGCATGTGTAGAACAGATCTTAATCATTGAATCAAAATTTACACGACACATTCTCCTATGACATAACCAACTCTCGTCAATTTGATCAATCAAACAACTTTTCTCACCAGCTCATTCAAATGAAAAATGTTACCTTTGGTCTTAGTTCCAAATAAAATCTCTATACCGGAGGCATTTACGATCTTGCATTTACCATCCTTGAATTGTAGATCATAACCCCTATCAACCATCTACCCAACACTCAAAAGATTATGCTTCAAACCTTCAACATACAAGACATCATCAGTGTTATGCTTACCATCAAAAGAAATAGAACCTCTCCCATGGATCACGCAGGCTTTGTCATCTCCAAATCTAACTATTCCACCATCATATCTGTCCATGCTTACAAATTTTGTATTATCACCGGTCATATGATGTGAACAGCCACTGTCAATCACCCATTCATCTTTCTCTTCAACTTTAGCAACTAAATATTTCTCCTCAAAAGTACAACTAGTGGAATCAATAGGTACAAGTCCATCTTCCTTAATTGCAAGGAATACAACTTCATCTCTTTTAGATTCTTCATCTGTAATACCTTCATCAGTAGCATAATAACAGTTCATCTGATTCTTATTTTTTCAGTTAGGCTTGTAAGGTTTTTCATACTTCTCATGCTTGTCATATCTATCATTCCTATAATTCTTATCAAACTTATCACGTTTGTCACACTCACCCATTCTCTATGGGCATCTAGAAGCAAAATATCCTTATCTTGTTACAAGAGAAACATTTAAAAGGCAAATTTCCATCATACTTACCAGCATCTTTAGGCAATCTCCGGGCAATCAGTGCTTCAATTTCATCCATCTCCCTCTCTTGCTCTTCCATCTCTCTTCTCTCTCTTTCATATCTAGATATTCTACACTCATCAGGATCATATTTCTGCTTACCGAATATAGATGCCAATGATCTAAATGTTGTCTCAGACTTCCCATGCGATTCTCCAAATTCACTTAGCTCAAATGCATCAAGTTTTCCAACTAGCATTTCTCTTGTCACAATAGTCACACTCTGGATCTCATCAATAGCAGTTACCTTATGTTTATAGGCAAGAGGCAAAGATCTCAGCACCTTTGCAACAATTTCATCTTCCTCAATGGTTCCACTGGCACATATGATACCTAGGACAAGGTCATTCACCTTAGCCATAAAAGAGTGCATGTTATCATCATCTCCCATCTTCAATGTCTCATACTTTCCTTTCAAACTCTGCAACTTATCAACCTTCACTTGTTTATCACCTTCATACAACACATCAAGCTTCACCCATATCTCATGTGTAGTATGAAGTCCCATTACATTTGTCATCTCAGAATCAGTCAGGGTACTAAGCAATGCTTCCTTCACTCTAATATTATGTCCTAATTCCTTAACCTCATCAGGAGTAGATGGTCCATTTTGAGGAACAACATAGACATTCTTTGTAATCTTCCAATAATCTTCACCAAGACATTTCAAATGCACTTCCATCCGGTCCGTCAAATCTTGGACTGTCCTTCTTAAAGATTACACCTTGAGTTGCCATCCCAGATCTCCTCAAGCAGTTAAGCTTCTACTGGAGGATCTAGCTTTGATGCCAATTCTTAGCAGCATCAAAGAGGGAAGACTAAGAGGGGGGGCTGAATCATTCTTCACTGGAATAACAAACTTAACCACAAAACACATAACTGATAAACTGTGGTAATAAGACATATAAGAAAATTAACAACACAACACACAACACCAAGATTTTGACGTGGAAAACTCAGTTAAGGGAAAAACCACGGTGGGAACCTACCCACAGTAAGATGATACTCTGCAGTAGTGTGTGAAAATGTTACAATGGGGAATGCACATGAATTTAGGCACACTACCTAGAGCTCGCTGCTCAAAATATATTTGCTCGGAAGGCTACAACCCTCAAGGAAGTCTCACTGACTTAAAATAAGATTTGGACTACAATTTGGAAGAAATGAATAGAAAGAATAACATCTCCAAATGCCTGATTATAGTTCCAATTAAGCACAGATGTTTGCCCTGCAACACCAATCTTACCACAAACTCAACATCGTAGGATAAATCACTTGTTCGCACACAAACCTCTCTCTGATAATGCAAACACAATATCGACACCCAAATTACATAACTATATCATCTATATATAGAATTCATCAACCTTGATAACAAGGTCAGCTAAACCCTCAACCCTCAATTACAAAATTACATCACACGATACAAAGATTGACCACCGGACTAATATAATGGATTACATAACATAACACGGTCCTAAACAAAATTCCCAAATGCACAACTCCACCAAAAATCACGCCAAGATCAACCGCAACACGCTACACCACTAGAAATACCACATAACATGCAAATCATCACCAGTTGATAGAAACCACCAAAAAATTGCACAACGATCAATGCAGATCGCTAAAACAAATAAGACATGACTAAGAAACACCAACAAGCACGTTAGAATTATCTAGAACAACTACACCAACATCACTTTTCAAATCTTCATCTGTCAACGTCTGAAAGCTCAAGAATACAACCAATCAACAACTGTCATGAAGAAAGATAACTTGTAGAGCACCAAATCATGATCCAACTAAAATGAATATGCAAAAGACCATCCCAAGCAATATCCCAAAAGCTCAGCACTAGATCTGATCACACCAGAATATACCGGAGGATATACCGAACTCTACAAAATAGTGATCAACTAACAAACACTACAAACTGGATTAGAAAATCTTCCCAATATACAATCATCGAAGAAAATCACAGGAATATGTTGACATCAATGACAACAACATATCCTAGTAGCTACAATGACCAACAATATCCAACAAACACCGGTTAAGGTGACTTTTACAAAGGTGGATCACTACCCAAAAGGCTCACTGCAGAAAGAGAAAGATAGAAAAGAAAAACCACCACAGTGATACAACTGCCACAAACAACAATGTCGAAACAGCCTCCGGTGACCAAAAACACACAACACAAAATCATCAGTCGGATTTAGCTTTTCAATCTTAAATGTCTTCCATTACATTATTCATTCTGATCATCCTTTACTTATATTGTCCTCCTGACTACATAACCTTCCAAGTCAGCCAAACAAAATTTGAAATAGGTCTGCACTAAGCATTCTTGTGGTGGAAAGGAATGAGAAGTGGACCATAACATAACATGCTTCATTGGTCAGTTCAATGGGTTACACATCCATCACAAAAACTCATGCGCTAAACAAATGTCGTTACACAGTCTCCAATTCCAAATCGGACCGAACCCAAAATAACACTTCTCAACTTAGCAAAACAATAAAGGGGCCAAGATAAACATGAATCCAATCAATCAACACCATATCCAGAAAATAGAGAAATCTGGATCACAACTAACACAATCAATTACTGGTCATCATTGAACATCATCCGAAGCACAACTTCTGAAGCACCAAACAGTTCAAGAAACATATTCCGGATCACCAACTCAAAAAGCCTCACAAAAACCCACATGTTGACATCAATGACAACCATTAATGACAACTATGACAAACATATCAGCACCATCAACATCACATTTGTAACAAGCTTAGGTGGCAACCAAGACATAAATGAGTATATATATGAGCTAGTGGATAGTTATTATCATTATGTTGAGTATTGTGTTCTTATTGAAGACAATGGGAGGTATCCCCCTCGAAATGAATTAGGAGATTGTCCCCTTGAAGTGGCATATTGTTGTAAAATATTTTATGCTTACTTCCTATTATATTCTTCCATTTTGTAAGTTGTTCAATTACAATGTTTCATTCAAAATCTAGAGTACCCAACTCTTTTTGAATACATCACTCCTTAGTCACAAGGGTCTTATGTTGAGATAGGTGACATATACTTTGTAATTTTGATATTTGAAATTAATTAATTGATATTGTATTATTTATTATTTATGAGCGCACATGAAAAAAGGCATCCCACTTATGACTTGGTCACTATGTCCTATGTATGGCCTACTATTATATGTATAATGGTGTGTAAGATAATACATTGTCATGGAGGATGTGTAAGAGAATTTATGGAAAACATACTTTATAATGCATAAGTGTGATTGTAAGGGAGTTATATTATTTACTAGAGTTAACTAGGAATCTTGACCAAGTTTATGATGCATGTTATCACACATTCTCGAGCATCTTTTGAAGGAGATCATGGAGAAAAAATGGTGTCTAATTGGGTGAGTGGATATGTTGGAGTTATTGAGTATAATTACAATGTAAGACAATATACTATTTTTAGCGTGTTGACCCATGATGGAGGGCATATAATTTGGCTCCTAGATTTGGGTGCCATGTTTGGGTCATCATATTGTCCCGTGATTTGTGCCTTACCACTTAGAGTTTCATTTTTCAAATTGTTATGTATTGAATGCTAGAGATGGGGGTTTCAAAGTAAATTTGCCAGTACTATTTTGTTGCCAAAGTTCCTCTAGATTCTCTAGTTGGTTGCACTCCTATTGTAACCATATTGCTATCAATAATATTATTAGCTTTCCTTGGAGTGTTGGGTTTTTTCTTCTAAAAGAGGTTTCCCCACATAATCTTATACCAATCGTGGATTGAGTGGGATCTTGAACACGAGGAGATCTTGTTGTAGTAAAATGGCAACAATATTGAGCACAAAGACAAAGAGATCCAAAAGCACTAATATTGAGCATAGACACAAAGAGATCCAAAAGTTTAAGATGGAGGATATGTTTGTAGATAGGCATCTATATGTTCTTGTATCCAAATCCAAACATCTTGAAATATCACATTGGACAAAAAGGTGAAGTGCCTCTTTAGACTTTGTGTGGTAGACTCATTTATATTGAATGCAAATGAATAATCAATCACACGAGATCTTGGAAGAAGTTGAAAGAAATATACTAAGCAAAATCTCTAGTAAATAAAATGTTCCTGAAAAAAAAGTTATATACCTTTAGAATAAAGATGGTTTTGTGGCTAATAACTTGAATACATTTAGTATGATTGTGACCCAATTGCACTCTAAATGAGTGAAAATGGAGGATTGTTATATGACACTTCATGTTTTGTACTAAACTCATGGGATCACCTTAAGATGGAAATTTGAAGCATCACCTCTAAGTTCAAGATGGATGAGGTGATGGCATCATTACTCTTAGAAGAGATGAGGAAAAAATATGGAACAACTAAGGAGGCCCTATTAGTTCATGGAAGACTTAAGGGTAAGTGCAAGAAGTTGGGTCGATGTTTTGGGCCAAAAGTGGAAGTGTTTTTTCCTAAAAATCAAAGTTAATTATACTTGGAGTAAAAATTTGAAGCACTTGTATATAGAATCTTAAGAAGTCTAGCAATATGAAATGTAGGATCTTGAGTCTAGTTTTCAAATATATAATTTATTCTAGTACTCAAATGATACAAGTTAATTATATGTAGAATGTACAAAATTCACCTTTTTAGGGTCATAAGATGCACATGTATGCCAAGCATAATTTGACCTAAATAAAAGTTTTTTTCGAATTCCCATAGACAAAATATGTGTATATAGTGAAGCTTGATGAGGATATTTTTAATAAAAAAATTCAAAAATATTTTTTTCAATTAATTTTTTATTGGCCTTAATTGCTATTTTTGAAAACCCCTTGTATACAACAAACATAATTTTGAGCTAATATGATCGTAAAATAATTTTTTCCATTGTGCAAAGAATGGTTTTTAGATTGATGACATTTTTTTTTGAAAAAAAAATAAAAAATTATAAAAAAATTAATAATTGTCATTTCAAGTTTATGAACCAGTTTCCTCATAAAATAATTAATAAAAAAAAAAGATACAATTATTGTTCAAAAAAATACATATTTGAAAACTAGACATCGTCATTTATAATAAGTTTAAATATTTTTTATAAAGAAGTCATCAACCATATTTTTAAAGTCGGTTTTTTTCTCTTGTTTTCATGACATTATACTTGTAGGTCTAAGGCTAAAGATTGGTTTTCTAAGCCTTAAACAAAAGAAAAGCAATGGATTTCAATTTTTAAAATTTTATGAAACATGTACCCATTCTAAAAAGGATTGAGAATATGATGTAATTCAAAATGGGTACCCATTTTAAAATGAAATGTGTACCTATTCTAAAATGAATACTCATTTTAAAATGCAACGGGTTTCCATTTTCAAAATGGGTACCAATTTTAAAAACAAAGAGTAGTAGTTTAAAAATAAATATGGGCACCCATTTCATATGGGTAGACATTTAGGTTCAAGAGCTCAAACCTAAAAAGGAATTATTGTTGATTTTTTTTTTCAAGCCCAACACTTCTACTAAAAGTGAACCCAATTTCTTGCACTTTCCTTGAAAGAAAAATAAAAGAAAAAGAAAAGATAAAAGTCAAGGTCCAAATTCTATGGGAGATCTAAATCTCTTAGAAAGAGTAAGCTAAGTTGGAACTATGACATACCAAGGAACTATTTTAGAGACTATAAAGAGGAGGAGAGCAACATGAAAAATTATTTAGATGATGAGTCTAAAGTCCTCTCAAGATAACACAATGCCTTTGGCACAATCTTAATAAATCATGCATTAAGAGAAGCACGATTGGTTGAATCGAGCTCTTTTTTTCATATGACCTACCAATGAGAATGGTTCTCTAAGTATGAAGAATATGGGCCACAATGTGTACCTTGTAGATGATTCTCACTTCAATATATTTGGTCATGTAAGAGTTATGGTTTGATTCCTAGATGGATGTGTGAAAGGGATCAATTGTTAGTCCTAACCGGTGCTGAGAGGGGAGGGGTGAATCAACACTTGATCAAATTTTCACAATTAAACTTTTAACTTAAATCTGCATTCATCTAATATCCAACAATATACTTAATCACTGAAGTAAAATATGCAAGCATGAAAAGTTGACAGTGACACCAAGAAGTTATCTCGTGGAAACCCAAATGGGAGAAAACCACGGTGTGAGTAGGAACTCACAAAATTTGTACTCTTCTGAAGTACGCCCTGTGAGGAGCCATCCCTATTAGGAGATTACAAAGACACTATTAGGTGCCACCTGGTTAAGGGATTTTGTTCAAGGCCGGTTAGTGCCTTTACCCTATTAAAGGTAGCCTGGTTAAAGGACTGAAGAACATCAATGAAGATATCACCCGGTTAAGGGATTTTACAAAAGGGACTTGTTAAAGTCCACCCAGTTAAGGGATTTATGTTGCAGTGGTTAGAAAGTAATAGATGGATGATCTGTTGAATTAGATACTGATAGCTTGATCAGATCTCAATATGCATCACACTCAATCCACACCGGTTGTGTCTTCTCTGCATAGCAACGGTTTTATTTTTACTCCTTCGGCTCTTCACTTAGTCGGTCACCTGTCCCTTGGCACTGCACTCTGTCGATCCTCTGACCTTCAGCTCTGCACTCTATCGGTTCTCTATCCTTGGACTCTACACTCTATTGGTCCTCTGACCTTCAGCTCTGTACTTTGTCGGTTCTCTGTCTCTTGACTCTGCACTTAGTCGATCTACCTCAAACACACTCTACTATGTTAAAACCTCTTAGCGCTTCCTCTCTCTCTCTACTCTTCACTTTGGATCGCCTTCAACAAGATCTTCTTGTTGCAAATTTCACAATCAAAACTTTTTGAATGAACTCAAGAACACTTTATACATTTTTTGCCGACACTTTCAGGCATTCCCCCAATCAAAGCAATCATGGATTTCAGAAGATTTTAAATTCAAAATCTCCCACTCTTTCTCTTCATGCCTTACAACAATTTCGCCAAGTGTTCAACAAATTCTGCCACCACATCTCCCAAAGATAGTAACTTCTGGGTCGTTTTCAGTCAATTAAGTGCGAACCAGAAAATCCGTAGGTAATCATGCTTGACTACATGATAACTGAAGTTGACATTACCAACATGTGATTTGGCATAGACACAAGCTCACCAACTCATCTTTTACCACTGCAACTAAATAACCGATCACCACTCTGAGATTTATGGTGATTACTTGTCTTCCTTCTGTCATACTGGTGTACCGGTATGCCACTGCACTTCTATATTACCAGTTCATCCTTTGATTCCCAGTTTGTTGTGATAGCATCAAGTCTCTTCCCCTGTTTGCCAATGAGGTTCTGATTTGCATACAACTTCAATTTTTCTTGCCTGAGTCACCTTTTGTGACTTCATCATCATCAAAGTGACCGATCATCAGTTGGCTTAGTCTATCTTTCCTTGAGCTGATTGAACCTTTGATCATTCATTACAAATGTTGTTTCCATGTGTTTGTAAGTCATCACTTTTTCTTACTGAAAAACACCACTCTACCTATACCACTTCACCAGTTCGTGTCTTCACCAGTAAGTGTTGGACATCAATGACAAATCTTAGCGCATATATCAGTTCTTTGGATTGACTGGTTTTTTCAATGCTAACAATCCAACAATCTCCCCCTTTGGCATTGATGGAAAACACTTCAGAATCTGGCTAATTAGTTGCATGTTCTTTTACTTCCTTCATCTTTGTACCAATCTGGTCATTACTTCTGCCCTGAGTAATGAATATCTCTCCCTGACACTGGTGATACTCTGATGCAACAACTTCAGCTCAATCACTACTTACCAATGCTCAATCACTGTAATCATATCTCCCCCCCTTGACAACAATTCCAAAGAGTCCTTTTTGTACACTTACAAGATTGCTCCCCCTAACCGGAGTAGTCCACACTCATCAATCTAGTCTCCTTTTTAAAAAAAAAACTTGTAATCATACCAGGTTGATGTAGAGCCATGTTTGCTTACTTTACTGAATGGAGGGGCATAACCCCCAACTTACCTCTGAGATAGTCAAAGGTGTCCTTTTGTAGTGGCTTGGTGAAGATATCAGCCACCTGCACTTTTGTTGATATGTACTCCAACATCATTTCCTTTTCTTGAACTTATTCCCTTAGATAGTGATATTTGATGGCTATATGCTTCGTTTTGGCATGCATCATCAGGTTCTTGGATGTGTCAATGGTATTGGTGTTGTCACAATGAATCACTACCGATCCAACCACTTTTTCTTATATTCCTTTCAGTAGTTTCTTGATTCAAACTATCTGTGTGCAGTTGATTGCAACAGCTACATACTCAGCCTCAATTGTGGATTGAGATATGTAGTTTTGTTTCTTACTTGTCCAAGATACAATCCTATCTCCGAGAAAGAATGCACCTCCACTAGTGCTATTTTTGTCATCAATGTTCCCAGCCCAATCTGAATTAGTGAAGACACTTAAAGTGAAGTCTCCCTTATGTGGATACCAGAGACCATACTCATCAGTCCCCTTTAGATATCTGAATATTCTTTTGACTGCCACCATGTGAGTCTCTTTCGGATTTGCAAAAAATATGGCAACCAAGCCAACAACTTGTGCTATGTCCGGTCTGCTATGTACTGCATACTGCAACTTACCGATCATGGACCGGTAAAGTGTCTCATTCACTTCTTCATCCTCATCATATTTAGAGAGCTTGCAACCTATAACCATTGGAGTTCCAATAGGTTTGCAATCTTCCATTCCAAAAGTTTTCAAAATTTCCCTTATGTACTTAGTCTGACTAATGAAGATGCCATTCTTTAGCTGAGAGACTTGCAGGCCAATAAAAAAATTTATCTCGCCAATCATGGACATCTCAAATTCTTGCTTCATTTGTTCTGCAAAGCTTCTGCTCAACTTATCATCTCCCCCAAAGATGATGTCATCTACAAAGATCTCAGCAATTAGGTGTTCTCCTTCAACTCCACTCTTCAGATATAGGTTACTGTTATCACTGGTTCTTTTGAACCCTATGCTTAGCAGATATGAGTGCAACCTCTCATACCAAGCTCTTGGTGCTTGTTTCAGCCCATACAGAGCCTTTTGCAACCTACATACCATATTCCTTCCATCTTCAGATGCAAACCCTTCTAGTTGCTCTATGTATACTTCTTCCTCTAACACCCCATTTAAGAATGTCGATTTGACATCCATTTGGTAAACTTTAAAAAATTTATTAGGAGCATAGGCCAGCAAAATTATGACCCCTTCCAACTTGGCCACCGGTGCGAAGGTTTCTCCATAGTCCAAACCTTCTTCTTGAGCATAACCCTTATAGACCAATCTTGCTTTGTTTCTTATCACTTTACCGGTTTCATCCATTTTATTTCTGAACACCCACTTGGTGCCTATTACATTTTTGTTTTCTGGTTTGGGCAATAGAGTCCATGTATCATTTTTCTCAATTTGCTCCACTTCTTCTTCCATGGATTTGACCCAGTCATCATCTTTTAGAGCCTCCTTTGCTATTTTGGGTTCAAATATGGAGAGCATACAACCATTCTCTCTTGTTCTTCTTCTGGTTAGAACTCCTGCATCTTTGTCATCAACGATATTTTCTGCAGAGTGATTGTTTCTAACATACTTAGCCAATACCGATTCACTCCTCTGAGCTTCTTCTACCGGTTGTGCAGGTTGTACTTCACAGGCTTCTTCATCAGTAGGTTCCACCGGTACATTGTACTCGAACCCTTTATAGTCCTCTGCTTCACTCTCACTATCCTGTTCATTTTTCTCAGAGTACTCATCTACTCTAACATTTGCACTTTCCACAATCTTACCGGTCCTTTTGTTTAAACACCGGTATGCCTTGCTCTTTGTTGAGTAACCTAAGAAGGTTCCTTCATCACTCTTGGGATCAAATTTTCTAGTGTGCTCATCCCTCTTGATATAGTACCAGCTTCCAAATACTTTAAAATAACAAACATTCGATGAGTATTCGCACCATAATTCATATGGAGTTTTATTTGTCCCTTTGTTTACTTGTATCTAGTTCAAGGCATATACAACAGTGCTTATTGCTTCTCTCCAAAAGATATGTGGAATGTCCTTCTGTATCATCAAAATTCTTGCACAATCAATAAGAGTTCTATTTCTTCTTTCAACAACTCCATTTTGCTGAGGTGTTTTGGGTGCAAACATTTTTCTCATAATCCCCTGTTCCTCCCAGTAATTCATGAACTCTTGAGAGGTGAACTCTTCTCCTCTATCTGATCTTAGACACTTCAGATACTTATCGTTTCCTCTTTCTACTCGATCCTTAAAAACCTTAAACATGTGAAAGGCTTCAGATTTTTCCTTCAAGAATACAACCCACATCATTCTTGAGAAGTCATCCACAAACAGAATAAAATACCGGTCTCCATAGAAACTCTTGGTTCTCATGGGACCGCACAGGTCTGTATGAACTAAGTCCAGCACATTTTCAGATGAAAAGGTTTTACTACTGAAACTAGAACCGGTCAACTTTCTTAGTTGACACTCTTTGCACATAGCATTTTCAGGTTTCATTATGTTAGGCATGCCTCTGACAGATTTTGCCTTACTGACTTTTTCTATGCTATCAAAGTTAATATGACACAATATTTTGTGCCACAACCAACTGTCTTCTACCTTAGCCATTAGAAAACTACCTATGGTGGTGTCTAGGTGAAACAAATTGCCTCTTGACTGTTTACTAGTGGCAATCAGACTTCCTAATTTGTCATTTATTTAACATATTCCTTCATTGAATTATAATCGGTAACCCTTATTGTTAACTTGTGCAAGACTTAACAAAATATATTTTAGCCCTTCTACCCAATAAACATCATCACAATTTGTCTTATCATTCAGGGCTATAGACCCCTTATCTTTTACTGCACAAGGAGCATCATTTATGAATATCACAGTTCCTCCATTGCAATCCTCTATGCAGAGGAATTTACTTCTCTCACCGGTCATGTGGTGAGTGCAACCATTGTCAATCACCCATTCTCCATGCCTGTTTGTGCTATAAATCAATGCCATATCTTCTTCCTCTGTGTTGTCCTCCTTGACTACCACAAATACAATTCCA
Source organism: Cryptomeria japonica (assembly GCF_030272615.1). Taxonomy (NCBI): domain Eukaryota; kingdom Viridiplantae; phylum Streptophyta; class Pinopsida; order Cupressales; family Cupressaceae; genus Cryptomeria; species Cryptomeria japonica. The sequence continues at coordinate 864,592,682 of NC_081407.1, forward strand.
TCTCCATCAGATCCTTCTGATTCTTCGTCAATGAGTCCTTCTTCTACAAGATAACACTCCTTCTTGCTCTTGTCCCTATAGCCTCTGAAATTATCCTTCTTGTCTCTATCGTTATCAGGACACCTTGAAGCAATATGACCTATCTTATTACAGGAGAAGCACTTTAAGGGTAATTTAATTTTATACTTTCCTTTTCCTCTTGGCAATCTTCTTGCCAATAGAGCTTCAATTTCATCTTTCTCCTATTCCTTAGATAGAAGATTGTCACTTTCATGGGAATGATCGGTTCTGGTAGTAGAACTACTACCGGGTTCTTTCCTTTTTTATTGGTGCATGCATCATAGAGGCTTTGAAAGCAACATCAATCTTTGGTACACTATTATCATAATTGCTCAATTCAAAACCAGCCAACTTACCAATCAGTGAGTCAAGAGATACACTAACTGTTCCCAAGGATCTGAGTTCCTGGATAGCAGAGACCCTTATGGCATATTGTGGTAGCAGGGTTCTCAGGATTTTTCATACCACATCCTCCTCCTAATGCTTTCCTCCAGCACTTTTAATGGAGTTTACTACATCCTTTATTCTATTGCTATACTGCTCTATGTTTTCTTCTTCCTACATCCTCATCTCATCACATTTTCCTCTCAGGCTATCTACTTTTGCTTTTTGGACATGAGAATCTCCCCCATAGACTGTCTTCATATTATTCCATATATGAAAAGTTTTCAAATATTGAACCGCTGCAAATTCATTATCAGAAAGAGTGCTGATAATCAGATCCATAGCAACAATATTATCTTGCCTTTCCTTGATCTGTTTTGGAGTGAGAGTCTCTGAAGGTTCAATGTACTCTGTGATTACATGATTCCAGTAATGTTCACCTAGGGATCTTAGATAGAGTTTCATTCTTCCACACCATAAGGTGTAATTCTCCTTAGAGAACTTAGGACCCTCCTTGCACATCATCTTGGATCTTTCCTTAAGTTGATTAAGCTTCTTCTGATTCTAAGAACCCGAAGCTCTGATACCAATTGTTAGTCCCAACCAATACTGAGAGAGGAGGGGTGAATCAACACTTGATCAAATTTTCACAATTAAACTTTTAACTTAAATTTGCATTCATCTAATATCCAACAATATACTTAATCACTAAAGTAAAATATGCAAGCATGAAAAGTTGACAGTGACACCAAGAAGTTATCTCGTGGAAACCCAAATGGGAGAAAACCATGGTGTGAGTAGGAACTCACAAAATTTGTACTCTTCTGAAGTACGCCCGGTGAGGAGCCATCCCTATTAGGAGATTACAAAGACTGTTAGGTGCCACCCAGTTAAGGGATGTTGTCCAAGGCCGGTTAGTGTCTTTACCCTGTTAAAGGTAGCCTAGTTAAAGGACTTAAGAACATCAATTAGGATGTCACCCGGTTAAGGGATTTTACAAAAGGGACTTGTTAAAGTCCACCCGATTAAGGGATTTATGTTGTAGTGGTTAGAAAGAAACAAATGGATGATCTGCTGAATTAGCTATTGATAGCTTAATCAGATCTCAATATGCATCACACTCAATCCACACTGGTTGTGTCTTCTCTGCACAACACCAATTTTCTTCTTACTCCTTCGGCTCTTCATTCAGCCAATCGCCTGTCCCTCGGCACTGCACTCTACCGATCCTCTGACCTTCAGCTCTGCACTCTACCGGTTCTCTGTCTCTCGACTCTGCACTTAGTCGATCTACCTCAAACACACTCTACTGTGCTAAAACCTCTTAGCACTTCCTCTCTCTCTTCTCTTCACTTTGGATCACCTTCAACAAGATCTACTTGTTGCAAATTTCACGATCAAAACTTTTTGAATGAACTCAAGAACACTTCATACATTTTTTGTCGACACTTGCAGGTGTTCCCCCAATCAAAGAAATCATGGATTTTGGAATATTTCAAATTCAAAATCTCCCACTCTTTCTCTACGCACCTTACAACAATTCTGCCAAGTGTTCAACAAATTCTGCCACCGCATCTCCCAAAGATAGTAACTTCTGGGTCATGTTCTGTCAATTAAGTGCAAACCAAAAAATCCGTAGGTAATCATACTTGACTGCATGATAACTAAAGTTGACCTTACCAACATGTGATTTGGCATATACACAAGCTCACCAACTCATCTTTTACCACTGCAATTGAATAACCGATCACCGCTCTGAGATTTATGGTGATCACCTGTCTTCCTTCTGTCATATTGGTGTACCGGTATGCCACTACACTTCTATATTACCAGTTCATCCTTTGATTGCCAATTTGTTGTGATAGCATCAAGTCTCTTCCCCTTTTTGCCAATGAGGTTCTGGTTTGCATACAACTTCAATTTTTCTTGCTTGAGTCACCTTTTGTGACTTCATCATCATCAGAGTGACCGATCTTCTTGAATGACAGACCGGTTGGCTTAGTCTATCTTTCCTTGAGCTGATTGAACCTTTGATCATTCGTTACCAATGTTGTTTCCAAGTGTTTATAAGTCATCAATTTTGCTTACTGAAAAACACCACTCTACCTATACCACTTCACCGGTAAGTGTTGGACATCAATGACAAATCTTAGCACATATACCAATTCTCTGGATTGACTAGTTTTGTCAATGCCAACAATCCAACATCAATGGTGTTCTACATAGCTTTGGTTTAGCACATAAATTATTATTGGTAAGCAAAGTGAATGATACGAGTGTGTAGGTTGTTTTATCTTATGGAGAGTGTGATATGGTGTGAGGAGATATGACACTTTCTAAGAGTGTTCATGTGTCAAAATTACGTTTCAAATAGAAGCTAGCAATGTTCAATGAAATAGTTTGTTTGTTTCTATAGTGAAAAATTCTACACAATCTACACTCCCACCATCAAAACCAACAACAAAGAGAAGTGTTGTTTCCATTTCCAATGATTGTGCATTTTGGGTACCTAATCAATCTCTTTCTTTAGAGAGAAAGTTTATCTATGGAAAATACAATAGCATAGAGCTAGAGAATGAGCCATATAGGTGAGAAGGATTTTAGAACCCTAAAAAGGAAATTATTGTAGAGGGTTTAAATGATTGTTCTTTTGAATTTAATTTATGTGCACATTGTATATATGAAAAACAAAACCACAATCAATGTTATTCTATATCTTAAAGAAATTTATGGTGTTGGATTTAATTTATTCAAATATATTTGGTCATGTTAATGTTCCTTTGATTTCCAAGTCTTTCTGTTGTGTATTTTTTATAAATGAGTATTTTAGAACATGAATGTATTGAAAGGAAATCCATGGATACATTGCAATACTAAAAGATCTATAAATAAAAACTTGATAAAAGGAAGTTGTACACTCCTTAAAACTAACCTTGGAACCAACTAATGCATATGAGAAGATAAGGGAAAACAAAATCATGTCATGTACTCAAACTAGCGCCTAAATATAGCATCCACACTTAAAGACGCATTACATGAGAAGACAATAAAAATAATAGAATACAACTAAAAAAATAGGTGGTAAATTCCCATCAAATGATTCTATATTAGGTGGACTAAAAGTGGCGAATGCAATTTTTTATATCTAGGAGTAATCTCTTTGTCAGGTCCATGTTGAAATACCATTCAATTTTAGGTGAAGAATCTTTGGTCTTTCTACTAAAACCTCATCAAACAATCATTTTTCCAACACAAATTAAAAAAGCTATATATATCTAGCCTCACCCCTGTATATTTAGCATCAACAAGAATTCAACCAACCATCCCATGTCAACCAAACTCAAACTACAGTAATGCAATATCTAGATTCTCTTTATCATTGTACTCTATAAGAAGACCATCTCAAACAGTTGTCATCATCCCAACGACATGATCAATACAAAAATAAGGAACTCCATATAACATCAGGATTTGCATCTTCTCCACAAAATATCATTTTTTTAACTAAGAAATCTATATTGCTACCAAAGATCCCACTAAAAGTGATCCAAATCTATCTTGACACCATGATAAACATATCCCAACTAAAGATCAATCATGGTCCTCACATAATCAAATAACTCAATTGCAACAGTAGTAGCTCTCAAAGGACAAAGTAAAACCACGATCTGCAAACCAATAGAATAAATAGTTGGTACCAACTATATCTTACAAAAATATCCCATTGAAATTTGATCCCAAGCCTCTCATGACAATATAATCCATTGATTTAGGTTCTCAAAGAACATGATTAATAAACCAAATTACACATTTAAGTGTTGCAAGTTACCACCAAAATACTACAATTAACCACCATGATATTGCAAGTGACCTTCATTACACCATAACTAACCACCATGATGTTGTTAGAGTAATTGGGTCTTTACTTGATTAATTAAACAACATTTATTTAATTAATTAAGTTCCCCTTTATCTCTTTTACACTTAAGCTAACATTAGGTGCATAATAATTAATTCTTTTATTAATTATTATGTGCAAGCCTGGGGTTTTCCCTTTTAGGGTTTTTTGACCTATTAGAGGTTGAATTCTTTCTTTTGTATCATTATTCTATTACACATTTTTGTGAATACAGAGCTCTCATATTCTTGAGCATTTCCCTTGTTTATGTTTTTCTCTGTTGCTTCCTTGCTTCTCCTTGTAACAGGTTTATTCAGCCTGCAGAAATCATTTGGGCTCCTGTGGTGTTGTATTTCTCAACTCTCACATGGTATCAGAGCTTCAGATTTGCAACTACCTGTTCTTGTTTTGAGTTTTTTTTGCATTGGAAGCAGATCTGGGGTTTCAGAAGTTTTTTTTGTGCACCTAGGGATAGGCTTCTTTTTAGCACTTTGGGCCTAAACGAACCTCACCATCATGCTCAGAAGGCCCAAAACCTGCTATGGTCATATAAAACTTGACCACTTTCGACACCCGAGCCTCTTGGGGGGTATTTTTTTGTTCTCTACCAGGCCGTACGACCCTAGCATGCAGTTTGAGATTTTTTTTAAAAATCAACTTTTTGCCTTTTTTACAGCATGTAGGCCGAAATTTGTTTTAAAAAAAACAAAAAATTCCAAAATTTGCAAAGAAAAAGTTTTTTTCAAAAAAAAAACAATTTTTTTTTGGGGTTAAAACCCACGGTACGCAAGGTATCATGGGCCCCCTAGCCCTGCGGCAGGCCCATACTACCAGCCGCCGGCCCTGCCAACTCGGGCCCTGCGCCACCGCCCCCCGACCTTCTCCGCTCGTGCCCGCTAGCCTTCCCCGCCTGCGCTCGCCGCCGCTGCCCCTTGCGCCGCCCGCTCTGTCGCTCCGCTCCTCCGCCACCGGAGCACCGCCCTCGAGCCACCTTTGCCCAACCCTGCCACCAGACAACCCCTCTCTCTTCCCTTTGTAGGGGGGGTTGGTTTTTTCTTCCTATCTTGAGCACACGGAGTCATTTTTTCAAAAACGAATAGGCGTCGAAAAGATGGTTCCGAGCCGAACCTCATGGTATTGGAATTTTTTTCAATTTTGTTGTTTGACTATACTTTTTTTTTAGTCAAAGTGGGGTCACTTTTCTGCTCTTCTGGGGCTGTAGAATGTGCAAACAGACTCTTTTTTTTTAAAACGAATAGGTGCTAGAAAGCTCTCAGCATGCTCTATTCAGATATGTGATCTTGTTTCTTAGATATTTCATGAGGTACATGAGATTTTAGTTTGAAGTTTTTTTGCTTATGCACTGCTTCATTCTCACCAGTATGTACTAGGGTTTGGGTTTATCTCTTGTGGGGGGTGTTTTTTTTCTCGCTTTCTTTCATTTATATCAGAAATCTAGAACACCAAAACTCTCAAAACAAACAAACCCTTTTGTATCTTCTGTCTATTCTGAAAGATCACATAATAATAAAAAAACACAAGCAGGGACAGGTGCAAAGTTTCATGGCAGATTCTTCAATTGAGTTGTTGACATCACACAACTATCACACCTAGAAGCCTCGCATCACGAGGCTTCTCAGGGAACAAGGGTTGTGGTCTTGTTTGGATGAGGTTCGGCCTCTGTTGCAACGTCCTTTTGAGATTCTTCAGCACATAAACAAGATGGATGAGGCCATTGGTTTTATCTCATTACATGTTTTCGATAGTCTTCTATTTCACCTTGATGCTTTGCTCACTCCTCGAGATATGTGGTTGAAGTTTGAGACTCTCTTCGGGAGAGTTAATGAGATCCATGCATTACAGATTGAGCCAGTGTTGGTTTCCTTGTTACCTGATTCCTTTCCCACCATTGAGGATTTTTTGAAAAAATTCAAGACTACCAGATCTATTCTCCAGGGATGTGGAAAGACCAAGACAGACCCAGAGTGCATTCACTTGATCCTTTCGAAGCTTCGGGGTCCTTTTCAGTTTTTTGCCTTTGCTTTCTATTCCACCATGGATGGCTTGGGTGCTCATTTTACCATGCCTACCTTTGATGTGTTTTGTGAACATTTATCTCATGAGAGGGCTCACCTTTCTCAATTGGATATGCTCTCCAGGTCCAAGAACAAAGCATTGGTTGCTCAGTCATCTAAGGAGAAGCAAAAGTAGAAACTGAAGCCAAAGACAAATTCTACATGCAGTGAACATTCCTCCAAGCCACCTCCTAAGTCTAATTCTAAACCACCATTTAATCCGAAACAAGGGAAATCTTCACAGTCTGGCGAGTCTTCCTCCAAGACTAAGAAGAAATCAGGAGATACTTGCAGTTTTTGTGGCAAGGAAGGACATCCAGTTTCCAGGTATTGGAAACGATTAGAGGCTTTAGAGGAAGCCATGCAGCAACATCACATCTCCTCACCTCAGGTGTCTTCTCCTTCAACAAGGAAAGGTCATGCTCTCACTACTTGAGCTTCGACCTATGGGTCTACTTGGATTTTAGATTCTGGTGCTTCTCACCATATGACTCACACTTAGCAATTGGTTACTTCTCTTGCCTCTTGTGGTACTTCACAGATTGCAGTGGCTGACTCTGTTCAGCTTTCAGTCTTGGGTTCAAGTTCTGTCTCTTTGGATGGGGGTGCTTTGCAGGATGTTCTGGTTGTTCCTGACATCTCGATGAACCTCCTATCTATTTATCAGATTTGCCATTCTGGCTTTGGTAAGATAGTTGAGTTCTCACCATATGATGTGGTTATTCGAGACCTCCATAACTCTGATTTGATTGTGGCTACTGGGAGTGTTGATACTGCATCTCATCTTTACAGATTTGATGGATTTGAGCCCTATGCGAGTATAGGTTCATCTCTTATAGAACATGTAGATTCAGTGAGTAAGCTTTGGCATGAGCGCTTGGGCCATGTCAATTACAGATATCTTCAGCAGATGAGTACACATGCACTTGTTCTTGGGCTCCCACAGATTTCCTACGCTGATGGTGTTTGTCATGGTTGTGTGCTTGGCAAACATCACAGGGATCCCTTTCCGAAGGGAAGAGCCCCTCGTGCTTTGACACCTTTGGACCTCATGTCATTCCCTACTCCTTTTTCTGGGGCCAAGTATGTACTCACATTTATTGATGACTTCTCCAGACGCACATGGGTGTACTTTCTTAAGTACAAGTCTGATGTCTTTGATTCATTTCGAATCTTCAAGACATTTGTAGAGAAACAATCTGGTTGTTCTATTCAACGGATACGTACAGATAATGGGGGGGAGTATGTGAATTAGGCTTTCAAAGATTTTTGCACTGAGCATGGCTTACAACATTAGTTTACTGTTCCCTACACCCCTCAGTAGAATGGTGTCGCTGAGAGAAAGAACATAACTTTTCGGGAGATGGCGAATTGTATGATTCAGTCCAGGTCCATGGATTTGTCTTTTTGGGCTGAGGCATTCAATTGTGCCAACTACATTTAGAATCGGATGCCTCACAAGGCGGTTCGACATATGACTCCTGAGGAGGCTTGGTCTCATGACAAGCCTGATGTTTCTTTTTTTCGAGTATTTGGCAGTGAGGCATGGGCATTTATTCTTGATGCTTAGAGGAGAGCAATGGAGCAGAAGAGTCGATCCCTCATTTTTGTTGGCTACTATGAGGATGTTAATGCATACAGGTTGTTTGATCCTAATTCCAGAGAGGTCCTATTTCGACAGGATGCTCAGTTTGATGAGTGCCTTCCCACAATGGATACCTTGTCTCCAGTGTCTACCCCTCTTCCTACCCCTCCCACTGCATCTCTTCAAGATCATTTTGAGGATGATTATGATGTTGTTGCTGATGATCCACCATCTCCACCTCCACCTGCTCCACCTCAGATGCCCAAGTGGGCTCACTTTATTGTTGAGGCGGCAGGATCTATGGCCAGTGATCCTTTAGATGCTCATCGCAACCGCTCATACTGTGGGTTCTAGTCTTTTGAGTCATGCCATTACAGATGATCCTCAGAAGTTTTTAGAGGCAACAGGACACCTTGAGTGGGATTGTGATATGGAGGAGGAGTATTCTTCTTTGATGAGGAATAATACTTAGGATCTTTGTCCTCTTCCTAAGGGCAGAAAGATGGTTCAGTGTCGATGGTTGTATCACACCAAGTATGTTGTTGATGGTTCGATTGATAAGTACAAAGCACGTCTTGTTGCAAAGGTTTTCTCATAGGTTGAGGGTATTGATTACTCTGAGACATTTGCCCCTATCGCCAAGATGAACTCTATTCGCTTTATACTATCCCTTGCAGCTTCTAGGGGATGACCCATTTTTCATATGGATGTGAAGAGTGCTTTCTTGCATGGAGACCTACAAGAGGAAATCTATATGGAGCAACCTCAGGAATTTGTGCAGGATAGTTCTTTGGTTTGTAGACTTTAGCGTTCATTGTATGGTCTCAAACAGGCCCCTTGGGCTTGGTATGAGAAGATGGACTCTTTCTTGCTCTCCACTGGTTTCACACGTTGTCATTCCCATCACATAGTGTACATTCATCATCTTGAGGGTGAGATCTTGATTCTTGTGCTATATGTTGATGATCTCCTCATCACAGGTAGCTCATCCTCTATGATTCATCATGTTCAACAAGCTTTGATGGACCGGTTTGAGATGACAAATCTCGGTCTTCTGCACTATTTTCTTGGTCTTTAGGTGATTCAGTCTTCTGATGGGATCTCCATTTACCAACAGAAGTATGCTCTTGACATGCTTCAACACTTTGGCATGCTTGATTGCAAGCCTGCCCCCACTCCTTTTCAGTCAAGGGTTGTTTTGATTACTACTTGCCCCACTCCTTCAATAGATTCTACACTTTACAGGCAATTGGTTGGCAGTTTGTTGTACCTGACACACACTCATCCTGACCTTTTCTTTGTGGTTGGCCTTATCTCTTGATTCTCCCATGATCCTCATGAGAGTCATTAGCAAGCTGCCAAACGTATTTTGTGGTACATTCGAGGCTCTATTTCTCATGGCATTCACTACACATCAGGGGAACCTCACATTATTGGCTACACTGACTCGGATTGGGTTGGTGATGCCAATGATCAAAAATCTACTTCTGACTTTGTTTTCTGTCTTGGCTCTAGTCGTATCACATGGTCTTGCAAGAAGCAGACTGCTCATGCATTATCAACTATAGAAGCCGAGTACCGAGTTGCTATGCTCGCAAGTCAGGAGATCTTATGGATTCGACAGTTGATGATTGAGTTTGGTTTTCCTCCTGATAGTCCCACTATTCTTTGGTATGACAATCAGAGTGCTATTCACATTTCTCACAACCTGGTGGAGCATCAGCAAACGAAGCACATTGAGCTTCACATGCATTTCATCTGCCAGTTGATTCACGATGGTTCTCTCATTTTGGAGTACATTCCCACTGCCGAGCAGGTTGCAAACATCTTCACGAAACCTTTTGCATCGCCGCGCTATCTTCAGTTGCGCTCTATGCTTGGGGTGAAGGAATTTGTCCTTGGGGGATCTTTATGAGGCCTTCCTTCCTTCATATTTCTTTCAACATGTTCTTTTATCTCTTTTTGGAGGGGAGTTTTTTCCCACTGGGTTTTCTCCTTTTTCTCTGTTTCATAGAGATTTCCTTGTATTTGGGTACCTAATCAGGCTTTGTTGCCAAGACCCATCTTTCCTACTTTCAGTAGTTGTTCAAGTTTTTAGCTTCTCCCTAACTCTAGCTTAAGGGGGGGTGTTAGAGTAATCGGGTCTTTACTTGATTAATTAAACGATATTTGTTTAATTAATTAAGTTCCCCTTTATCTCTTTTACACTTAAGCTAACATTAGGTGCATAATAATTAATTCTTTTATTAATTATTATGTGCAAGCCTAGGGTTTTCCCTTTTAGGGTTTTTTGACCTATTAGAGGTTGAATTCTTTCTTTTGTATCATTATTCTATTACACATTTTTGTGAATACAGAGCTCTCATATTCTTGAATATTTCTTGTGTTTATGTTTTTTTTCTGTTGCTTCCTTGCTTCTCCTTGTAACAGGTTTATTCAGCTTGCAAAGATCATTTGGGCTCCTATGGTACTGTATTTCTCAACTCTCACAGATGCTACAAGTGATCCTCACTATTCTACAAGTAACCACCATGATGATACAAGTGATCTTGACTATGTTGCAAGTGAAACATACATCTACTTATTATCTTTATTGCTGAACATGCCAATGCTAAAGGCCAACAAAGTGAAATCTACAACTCCATGACATCCAAACAAAGATCTATACTTGTTTTTTCCATGCAATATGCATGCATAGATAAATCATAAAACTAGCACGTATATGAGATCCAAAAGTGACATAGCACAACCAATACCATAACTAAAACCATGAAAATCACAAAACTCATAGATCTCAAAATAATGAAACCAACATATTCAACTCCACATTAGCAACAAGTATAATACAGTCAATGTAGGCTCTTCCATGACACCAATATCAAATCCAAATTCAATATCTAAAATACAACAAATTGACAACTTGGAACAATTACAACTTAGGAACCCAACACAAATCATAACACTTCTACACTAACAAATGTTCAATCAACCTCTCAAAACATGCATGTAAATATGAAACTACTATCATATAGAAAACCTTTAATAATATCCTCTCCACATATATAAAAAATAAAAGGTTTGATTAAATGTAAAACTTGTAAAACTATGTGTACAATTTGAATCCATTTATACATTTGAAACACCCACAAATTTTTGTAACCATCAAATTCATATTCCAAATGTTGGAGTATCACAAAATTTCAACCCATAGATCTTCCAAGAAATCATGCATCTACAACACACACCTAATTAAACCACACACAACCACATGCAATAACGTGCAACATGTGTATCTATCTAGAGACTTTGGTACAACATAAATTTGCAACATGCAAGTCACATGCAGACACATCCAACCTGCATGCAAGAACACACAATCCATGGCTCATCCATGCAATGGGGATAAGGAAACATTTTTGTCTCACGAACTAGGGGACAAAATCAAGTACCCACCATAAGATCTCCAAACCCCATGAGACTAGAGGGAAATTTCAAATTGTCAAACAAGAGTTCCATGTAAAAAATATGCAACATGCAACTATATGACCAAATGCAAGATCCTCCATATTCTACATTGTACAAGTGTTTTCCATGACTATTTTCTTGAAAAATGTGACCAAATAAAAAAATATCCCTCAAATAAGGATTAAGATCATAATATAAACCCTCATGTAGCCAAAACCATGACTCAAATACCAAATAAAAATAAATCCATGTATACACTACTAGTACTAGAAGATTTATAAATAAAAAATTGATACAAAAGTAAAGGAAACTATGCCAATCAAATTTAAACAAGACACACATTTACTAAATTAATCCTATGAGGAGAGATTTATGATATATCAAATCTTAAACATTTTGATTAGTATATAAATTAAAAATTTAAGATGAACCAAAAATGAAGAATAACAACATTGAAGAAGAGTGACATATATATATATATATATAACCAATTAGAGGAGTGTTAAAATGGAGCTCAATGCTCTCCTCTAAAGGATATTTGGTAGCATAACCCCATATATTACAAGGTCTCTCTCTCAACCTCAACCCAACCATTGTATATATAGTAGAGCCCAACAGATAGAAAACCACAAGTGGTTTTTAGAAACCATGTAACAACTCACCAAGTATGGTGGCCAAGTCCTTTTGATGCAAATTTCAACACCTAAGCTAATGATGGGTTTCAAGTTTATTTAAAAGTATTATTCTTATATCCATTATAGAAACACGACTTATTATAGCCCATCCATAAAATTTGTTTCCCTATTTCAACATTATCCTCCTATTTAAAGATTTGTTATGACATATGCCAAAGACTTCATAAACTTGGTCAATATTCTAAGTTCTTATGCTCTTACATGCATCATAAAATATGTCATAATTAACTCCCATGTCTTACATTGTCATAAAATGCTCTTACACATCATGATGACATTAGATGATCTTATAACTTTTTACACACATTTCAAGATAGCTATATGTGGCCAAAAGTGCCACCTCAAAGTGGGATGCCCCATCTCCCTAATGAGAAAAAAATAATAAATACAAATAAATAAATATCTAATGTTAAGACTAACAATGGGTATGAGACACCTAATCACAACATATTTTTTAGAAGTAATTTATCTATAGTTTTCAATTGATTTAAGAGTTTTGAAGTCTTTGTAGAAAATCAAATTGGCAGAATGGTTGACATTTTTAGAATAAAAAATAGTGGTGATTTTTATTTCATAATTACTCAATATATTATAGAAGGAGCATTCAATCAGGAGCCAGAAGACAATTTCATATAGCCATTAATACAAAGGAGATGAAAAAGAATGAACATGGCATTGATGATGAGTACTAACTGTATGTGTAGATGTGTTAGTTTGGAATAAAAGATACATATAGAAACAATTTATATGGATTTTTACTTGCTTAATATGTCTCCTATATCAGCTCTTGTTAATAAGAGTCCTATGGATACTTGGATGGGTAAAATATCCTCATTACATTATCTTTGTGTTTTTGGTTGCAAGGCATATACACATGTGCATAGGGAGAAAAGGTCTAACTTAAGGAACATGAAATTGAAGTGTATCATAATAAAGGGTATAATCTTTGAGACCCTATAACTAATACATTTTTGTATAGTAGAAATATTATTTTTGAAGAGATTAAGCCTTCTCCCATAATATTTCTACTAGATTATAGGAAAGAAGACATGGTTCACCTACCCCCAATGATCAAGAAGGTGTCACAACCCCACCATGACCAATAGATACACAATTTGGGAAATCACAATCTTCCTTCAAAACTAACACTTCTGGTAAAAGACATAGGATGCAAATCGCAACCAAAGACTTGGGTGATCGACAAACAAGAAAATCAATTGCCTTGGGTGGTGATATTAATTAATAGCCATTATCCTTCTTAAGAGGAAACAATTAGAGTTGGATAGAATGACACATCTCTTAGAAATGAATCTCCATACAAAGGGGTGCATCACTTCACCAAGATATAGAGATATAAAAGGGAAGATATCCTATAGCAAGAAAGGATCATTGAAGAAGAGAATTAATAAGCATTTGATCTAAGAAGAGTGCAGCCTTAGAAAATATACATTAACCGGCATCACTATATATATTGTTTTCTTACTATGATTCTACCTAATATAATAGATATAAGGATTTCTTTAAACTTTCACCAAACTACTACTCCATTACGAAGGGGAGGTAGGGTATATGAGGAGAGAAAGAGGCTTAAGGGTCTATTCAAGTTGGGTAACCTCAAGTGGGGCTAGGATGCTGAATGGTGGGTGTCATTTTGTGCCCCTAGGATTGGTGGACAACCTTAAGGTGCCTTATAGGACTTCCTAGGGTGCTTCATAATGTGGATAGGTTATTAGGGGAAAGCTTAAGGGAATTATGCATGTACATTATGAATATTATTGAATTGATTAAAATCTAATTTTTTAACATTATTGAACTATATGTTTATTTATCTTGTGATAACTAACCTGGTTGTAGGCTCTAAATCAAGGTACTAAGAAATTTACATTCTAGAGCATAATCCAAACCCTATTTAGTAATATTGGAGAAAATTGAGTAAAGTCCCAATAAGGGACATTATAATTGGTATCATAGAAATCCTTCTTGTCATCCTAGGAAAGTAGTTGATGCAACCTAGCCAAAGGGCTCAAAGGGATTTGGAAAGAGAGCGGAGAAAATTAGCATCCATCAATAACTCTAGACCCAACAACACCATGAGAAAACAAATGGGCAACAATTTGAGGGCCTTCACTCAAGCTCTCATGGAACAAAATGAAAAAAACAACCGAACTTTTCCTCCAAGCCATAAAAAACATGAATAACAATAACTCTAGAACCAAACAGACTAATGGGAGGGAGAATAACTCCAACAACTCTTAAAATAAGAATATAACAAGGGCATCAACCCCTATACCAACTAGACCCCCTTTCCTACCTAGGGAAGAACTTGTGATAGATTAAGAAGCAACTAATCCCACCTTTGATAATTTAGAAGAACTTGCGGAAATGTACTCAAGATCATATCTTAACATTGAGAGGGATGCCTCCTTCAGAATTTATTGTGATGTGAAAACATGAATTACCCATAATAAGATAAGAGGGCAAGCCGACAAAGACTTAAAAGAAAGAATTAGTAAAATGACCCTCTCCAAATTTGATGGATTCGAGAAATCGAAGGCACCTTGATGGGTCCATAAGTTGGACACCTACCTTTCACTTAGCCCCATGATGAAATAAAATGCAATAAAGTTTTTCGTACTCGACTTTGAGCGAATAGCCCGTTATTGGTGGCATCATGGCCTTATTACCCAAGGCCAACAACACATAATGAATTATGATGAATTCACCCAAAAACTGATCCATAGGTTTGACCAAAAACATCTCAAGTGATACTTTAGGGAACTTACACAACTAGGCAACCATGAACCATACAATAATATGTCACTAAGTTCCAAAAAATTTCAATTATGGTACAAAAAACATCTCAAAGTAGATTAGCCTACCTATTTATAGATTAAAAGAAACTATCAGCGGCTTAGTAAGCACCCTTGACCCTACATCTCTTGAAGATGTAATCCAAATTGTACTAAAACTAGACATTACACCTACAAAGGATAAATACCATAGAAAAAATTAACCCCCTAACTTTCATAACAAATCCTTCCATAAAGATGAAGGGAAAAAACCATATATACCTTGCAAGGAAAGGAGGGAATGCATGAGAAAAGGATTTTTTTAAGTGCAAGGAAAAAAGGGGACCAAGACACATTTGTAAAAAATGACAAGAAGATCCAAATTTGTGTTTAAAATGCAAGGAATAATGGAAATTGGGACACACTTGTAAAAGATGACGATAAGACTCAAACTTGTGTTTTAGATACAAGGAAGAATGGAAACTAGGACATAGGTGTGGAAAGGAAAGACAAGAACACCACATGGAAGCGTTATCTGACAAAGAATTATGGGAAGAAGAGGAAGAAAACCCTAACAAAATAAGATGAGATGAAGAAGAGGAGGAACATGGAACCTTAGCTACCATCTCAAAGAGAGGCATATGTATATAACCATCTTCAACAAAACAATACATATGCACACATTTTCTTCATCAATATTATAGTGGCCCTTGTATATTTGTGAAATCTCCTATAAAAATAATTACTCCAACCTCTCATGTAAGTGTAAATATTAATAGGTATATAAAAAAGGAGGTTTTATAATACCACAATCCCTTAAAAATATGATCTAATAAAACTATGTTAAAAACAACAAAAAAAGGTGAAAAGAGATACATAAAAATTAGGGCTATTTCCCTTGAATCCCTACTTTGGGGGAGGATGGAGTTGGATATAGGGGTGAGGACCAAGTAGCCCCCAAAACCCTTATTTAATCCCTTAGCTTAAAATATAAAGAAGCAAAGGGGTGACTTCAAGCTCAATAGTCATGTTCATGAGGTTGCAATTAAATATCTCACAATCCTAACAAATTTTACGTTGTTGCTAAGATTACATCTATTAGATTCTTGTTGTTTATAGAAAAAATTTAGTGTAGAGATAGAATTTATTTATGTGAAGACAAAATATATCTATATGACACAACTAGAGCACTAGGTGGAGAGAGATAAAGCAACTTTGGTTTGTATATTGAAAAATATTTATATGGTCTCAAGCAATCTCCTAGGATGTGGTATTAAAATATTGACCTTTTTGTGTTGGAATTAATAGTTTTGAGATCCAAATTTGATATCTATGTTTATTACAATATGAATGACAATCAATTTCTTGCTATCACATTATGTGTAGATGATACGTTATTCTTTGGTAATAGTAAGGAAGTAATTTGTGAGTTTAAGTCTCAACTTTCAACACAATTTGACATTAAGGACTTGGGAGAGCCCAAGTACATTCTAAAGATGAATATTAGAAGTAAAAAAGAAATCATATGGTTTTGTGTAAGTGAGAAAGTATGTAAACTTTGTTTTGGAGAGTCTCAATATGTTGGTATGTAGCCATTTGAGTATTCATATGGGGACTAAGTTATTAATATAATAATATCTATCCATTCATAGTGAGATGGAGGAGATGACTTGACTACCTTATGTTGGTATTGTTCAGAGTCTTATGCATTTTATGGTCAATACAAGACCAAACATTACCTAAGTAGTGGGAATCCTTAGCCACTTTATGAATAATCGTAGACAAGATATTAGGATGCAATTCAAAGGGTTTTAAAATATTCGTGGGGTTCCTTTGAGTAAATTATTTACTATCATGGTAATGTTAAAAAATTCTAGCACTTCCTTTATATTCATGGATTTGTAGATACAGATTGGTTTGGAGATGTTGACAACATAAGAGCCACAAGTGGTTATGTCTTCAATTTATTTGGTGGTGTTATTAGTTAATTGAGAAACTGATAAGTCATGGTTTCTTTGTCTACAACAAAAATTGAGTTCAAGGTAGCTACTCATTCCTATAAGGAGGCTATTTAGCTTTAAAGATTGTGTTTAGATGTGGGGATAAGTTAAAGAGTTGTTAAGAACCCAAACCTTTACATGAGGATGAATCACATAAATTTTCAATACCATTTTTATGACATGGTAGAGAATGGGAAGGTGATGTTAGAGAAGTTGAAACCTTATGAAAAAAATTGGTAAGCACATAGAAATTCAGGTGGTGCAATGAGTTCATGGGCCTCATGACCCTTGGCAACTATTGATATTATTGGTGTTCCATTGTGCTCTTGCAAGGTATACAAAAAGTGGAAGAGTGTTGAGATTGTTGTGTCATACACCTTGTAATTTAAATATACAAATCAATTAATTAATATTATATTTATTTATTATTTATGAACCAACATTGAAAATGACATACCATTTATGACTTGGCCACTATGCCATGTGTATGCCTTATTATGACATATATAATGGTGTGCAATAAAATAACTTGTCGTGAAGGATGTGCAAGTGAATATATGACAAGGATAATGATGTCAAAAATATCATGACACATAAAAGTATGATTGTAGGGGAGGTACATTGTTAACTAGGAATCGTGACCAAATTTATGATGCACTATAGATGATATTTTGGGGGAGATTATGGATCCAAAATAGAGGACCAAATTTGGTTATGGATTATGTTAAAGTTATTAAGAATAATAATAATGTAAGTTAATATACTATTTTTATAAAGATTCATCATGGAGGGGAGTTGGAATTTGGTTCCTAGATTTGGGCACCATATTTGAGTCATGGTATTAGCCAATGATTTGTAGTTGATCACTTATGGTTTCATGTATTAAACATTTAATATATTGGACGACAGAGATGGATATTTAATAACAAATTTACAAATACCATTATGTTTCTAGAGTTGCTCTAGATTCTCTCATTGGTGATACTACTATGAAGAAATAACCTAGAAGTTTTATTGTGAGCTTATTGTTGTTGATAATACAATTGGGTTTCCTTGAAGTTTGGGCTTGTCCTCTCAAAAGAGTTTTCTCAATGTAAATAACTATGCAACAATTATAAAAATTTTATGCTATTTTGTGTAACTATATGATACATTTAATTAATTTTGTATATATTCTTCCCTTATAGATTACTATAAGAGGCTAACTGTAAACATTTGATTCCTTTAATATTATTCATCTCAACATTAAAATATAGAATCTTGCACCACATCTCATAGTGGTGGCCAATCAGATTGAGTGGTAGAAGGTGGCCATCACTCACACCACCACCTTTCTATAATAGGTTGGAAAATAAGTTGCTCAGGCTTGTAATGAAACTGATGAAGTTGTTGCTATTAGCTTTGTTAAGGTTTGTAGAGAGTTAGAAAGTAAACCCTTTGATTCTCATTTGAAAACTGTGGCTACTCATTTGAAGCATAACCTCAAGATCATAGAGATATACTAGGTTAGAGAGGAGATTAGATTCATGATCACCTTCATTGTCTTCTAATAAAAAATATACGGATTTGATAGAAATATTTTAATACTTGCGCACCAAATAGGTAAGATCACATATTAACTTAATCAATTTCGCTAAGGGAATTATGATTGTGACCTACAAAATATCTCTTTCCTCTATAGAATTATAAGTTAGTTGTGTCAATCTATTTACCATGATTGGACATTATTCTTAATAAACTTAGTCAAAATAATCAAATTTCCAATGAATATCCCCTCACCTCGGATGATCTTAGTTTAGATGTCTTTCCTTGTGAAATCTCTAAAGCCACTTAGAACTATACTAGATCCAACTTCTTTTAGGTTTACAACAAAGCATTCAGTAACTAATCTTTGGACTCAATTGTCAATAGACAAAACATTGAGTCTATTCCCAAAGTTGGTGACCGTAAGCTTATTAATGGGTGGAGGCCTTTTACCTTAATTTATATTGCAAGATTATTTCTAGAGCCTTGACCCTTCACATTAAACATAATTATCTTGCTATTGTGAGACCTAAAATATTGGGTTCATCCAAATTCAACACATCATATATAATATCATTGATATTTGGGAAGGGATGGAATGGGTTAGGATCTCTTGACAATGCATTATTTTTTTTAAGTTAGATTTTGAGAAGGCTTACAACAAACTTAAATATCCCTTAATTTTGGCAATTCTTAAAGCTCTTAGCTTTGGAAACTTTTTCTTCAAGATATAAGGATCCATTTTTTATGCTTCAACATGTTACTCAAGTAATGACGTATTTTCTAAAAAAACTTTCGCTTTTTGGTCCATTTTCTAGGGATGCCCTCTTGCCCCTTTATTTTATGTTCTTATATCATAGATGTTTTTGGCTATATATTGTCTAACAAGGCCTTGGAGGTTTAGGTTAAAGAGATTTCCTTCACCAATTCTTCCTAAAAACTCATCAATGATAACTTCATAGACAACTCTTTTCTCATCCTAATAAAAAAATTGAGAGTCCTTCTTGAAATCTGTATTTTTTTATATCTTTATGCAATTTTTTTAGTTTGAACCTACAATGAACTAATGCACAATTTAATAAAAATCCCTTTAACTTTGTTGATCCATATTCAAAATTATTGTAAATGGGATGATAAGTGAGATATATTCAAATTTTGAGGGATCTCATTTTCCTTTGATAACACACCTACCATCCTTTGTCAATATATCCTTTAGAGGGTTTATATAAATATCTTTTTTTGGATTACCAAGTTGGTTTCTGATGCAGGAAAATTTTAGATTTATTTTAATGTCACAACAACTACTCATTTTTATTCTTCCTATTGGGTTCCATCCAAATCTACCTATGATAAGTTGGTGAAGGTTTTGAAGGACTTTATTTGTTTTCAACCAAGAAAACCCATAATTTCCATTAGATTGTTGGGAACATTTGTTGCCTTTGTTAAGAAAAGAGTGGCATGAGATTAATTGATCTACATTGACAAAGTATTGTGGTTTGTGTTATGTGGGTTGTCAGAATCATTGAAGGCCCAAAGGTTTTAAATGTTCTTTTGAGACACTATATCGAAGTGTATTCTCCTTGTGGTAAGAATTATTAGAAAGCCATTGACTTTCATTCCCTTCATATTGTTGATGCCCTTGTTAATATTCATAACTCTCTAACTACATGAAGCATTTATAAAATGTTTGAGATTATTAAGTCCTTTTTGAAATGGGTTAGTGATGATTTCATGAAAGGTTTTTATTTCAATGACCACAATCTTTGGTGTTCTCTCATTGTTGGATTGTCTAATTGCTACTTGTTATGATGCCTAACATTAAAGCTCACAACTTTTTTGATGAAGATATTCATACCATTTAGAATTTAGTCTCCTATGCTCTAGCAAAAATGTAGTCTATTTATTACTAGCTTGCCTTCCATTTTACATATTATTCGTAATGTTATGTTGCACACTTGGCCTCTAGCTTCCTAGAGCATGGTGGGCCGATTGGTAATTAAATTATGACACATTAGTTCAAATACTACACCCTTGTCATTTTCTAGAGAGTTTTAAGTCCATTCTCTTTGTCTTTTAACAAGCTCAACATGCACTAAGGGTTGAATTCTCCTCCTCATAGATTGGGATTTAGAATCAATAAGGTCTCATAAGTTGTGCTTGAGTCTAAGATTCCACACTTTTTTTTATGCTTAATTTATCATGGGTTGTTACGAGGAGAGAGACTTTCCCATATTCGCATTTCTCACCCTAAGTGCCTCATTTCTTATGAATTGAAGATATTTTAACATATTTTTTTACTTGCCCTTGGGCTTAGTGTGCTTGGAAGTGCATCCATAGTATTTTCTCTCCTTTCCACCTATATTTATTTCCCCATAGGCTTGCTTCATTTGTGAATATAACTCAATGTCTTGCTTATATTACTAGACTTCGAAATTTCTTTGAGACCTCTATTTCATTTCATTTATGAAAGACTAGAATTGAAACTATGTTGAAAATCTTGATTCTAATTCCTCTTTCTCTAAAAAGATTAGTGTGAGACCAATCAAAAAAATTGCTCATATTTCAATGCCTATAAGCTCCAGTCAAACATTAAAGAAACACACCTTACACTATGAACAAATTCTCCCTAAAGATAATATATAAACCACCTACTCCAATAACTCCACATCTGAATTAGAATATGTTGAACCCCTTATTTTCAGAAACATCAAAATAAAACAAAACTAACCTATTCCTTAGATTGTTGCATGTGCCTAATACTTGGTCTTACAATGTACTTTTGTTTTGTACATTGTTCTATTGTATGATACATTTTCTAATGCATGCACCTTTTTATTATTATCTTTACTAACTTTGAATGATAAGTTTGGCCACACTCCCCCCATTTTTGACCTTTGGAAAAAGACTTAAAGAAGCATGGAGGTTATGATCATGGTGTTCACTTTTGTTTTTTACCATTAAAAGTGATAGTGACTTACCAAAAGATATCCACTTGGTTGGTGTGCCCCTTTAAACTTACTCTCTAAGTAACTTGTTTTATTTTCTTAGTTTTGCGTGGAATGTTGGTATTTCATAGGAAAAAACTAAATTCTCTTGTCTATTCTTTTAATACATTCTTTATACTTTCCACATATTATCATATGTTTAAACTTTCCTCCTACGAATGAATCCATGTATTTTTCACATGCAATATAACATCAACCATATAGTGCGCTTTAGGTTAATCCAAACATTATTTGTGGGTCAACGTCTTATAAAAACAATTCTTGAAGTAAGAGAAAAAACGTGTTTAATTTTATTATAAAAAAATGAATGATTTGTGTAAAGATTTTGAAATTAGTGGTGCCTTGGGATTAAGAATGAATGATGATACTTTGCAATTTAAATGATCTATTTGTTTTGTAGAGGGTCAATTTTGTGGATTGGGGTTGAGTCATTGTTTGCATAAATGCAAAATATTTATAGAAATAGTTAGTACTACATAATTTTTTATTTTTTATTTATTTTAAGTTTGCATATACTTTGCACTTCGTGATGTATGGAGACTAGCAATATTTAGATATATTTTGGAAAGGTTGGCGTTGTCTTGTAATAAGATATATTTTCTTATGAAAAATAACAAAAATGTGTGTAAAACAATAAAAGATTATACTATTTACTAATGCATATGTTTTTAGGATGATTGTATAAATCTACATTCCTTTTATTGCATAAATTGAAGCATTGCAATGCAAATGATAAGCAGACAGATACCAAATGACTAGAAACTCTTGGATGTGTGAAATGAATGTCTTTAAATACAACGACATAACAACAAATCATACAAATTTCTAATTAGTTTTTCCATAATGAGAAATAACTGAGTAGGACCAACTAGAATTTAAATTTGAGTTATTTCTATAATTAAGGGATTGACCTCACAATTAGGAAATGAATCATCACAAAAAAAGATGATACTAGAATGGCTATGAGTATATAGGAATATGTGTGCAAATAGGGGTGCTTAATGTGTAAATAAGATGAATATATTATTATCTATGTGCATATGGATGCTCAGTAAGGGATGAGTGCATTTGAATGTGTGTTGTAGACACCCAAAATTGTCATGTCTAATTAAATAAATATTTTATTTATTTAATTAATTCATTTATCCTCTTCTAGCCTTATTTCTCATTTAAATAAATACATTTATTTATTTAAATTATCTTTTTCTTAAATTAAATAAATATCTTATTTATTTAATTGATCCCACTTCTTCTATTAATTAATTAAATTCATTAGCCTTTTCTACCTATGACACATGTCATTCATCTCTTAATTCATACACTACCTACCCCTCTCATTAGTTTATTATTTCTTTTACCTACCCTCTAATCATAGCCGACCTCCTTTTACACCTCTCAATCTTATCCCTCCATTTCATATAGTGTCTTCTATATAAGGAGATGCTTCCTTCATCATCAAACCCTAATGAGCTAAGGAGCTAACTACTTGATCACTTGACTACACTACGATCCTACTTGCAACCACATTTTGTTCTTTGTTG
Source organism: Cryptomeria japonica (assembly GCF_030272615.1). Lineage (NCBI taxonomy): Eukaryota > Viridiplantae > Streptophyta > Pinopsida > Cupressales > Cupressaceae > Cryptomeria > Cryptomeria japonica. The sequence continues at coordinate 864,615,703 of NC_081407.1, forward strand.
AGCTCTTGTGCATATAAAATCTGAGAGCAAATATATCAAGCAAGATCAATGGAGATAGGAAGAATGGAGATCCAAACCCTATTGGACATGTGATGGTATAATCTTTGTGATTTCGTTTGATTTGCATTGTCTTAGGTAATCTTCATATGTTATGGTGGATCTTTGTTGATTGTTAGGCTAGGGTTTTGTGGTTGAATTCATTTAGCCTTTCAATATTGTTATTATTGTTATCCATTTTCACCATACACATTTTGGCACGCCCGGTGGGACCCTTGTCCCTTTTGCATTTAACCTTTTGTTGCAGATTTGGCATTTTCGACAACATTTTCGACATTTTCGCGTCTACATACTTTCGGATCGCGTTTTTGATTTTCTGGCGCATCTGCGACATCTGTAATCGCGTCCATGTTTTCGACAAATTTTTATTTTGTAGGTTTCTGAAAGGTGCGTCTGTGTTAAGGAAACACGTCTGTGTCATTTTTATCCGCGTCTGTGTCTGGGAAGCGCGTCTGTGGTTTTTATCCTCGTCTGCACCTCACAGAACCGCGTTTGTGTCACAGAGTCGCGTCTGTGTCGAGGGTAATCGCGTCTGTGTATCACCTGTTTCAAAATTTTGAAGTTTTATTGATTCAGTCTTCGGATTTTGCATTTAGGGTTTCAGATCTGGTTTATTTTTGGACTAACATTTTCAGATCTAGCTAACAAAATTGGTGCAGCTTGTCTTGGAAGCAAAATCGTTTGGTTGAAGGCCCCTATTTTCACAAAATCTTTTGGGTTTTAAAAATTTACCTAACTTATGTGCTTGCAGGAAGGGGTGATCATTTGAAACAACCCAAACTACTAACAAATCTTTGTTGCAGGTCCTTGGCAAGGATTTTTTTTTTTTTTTGGATTTTTATTGTGTGCCTTGTTTTCATAGACTAGCAATCTTTAGAGGGCCTCTCTTCCCATGTGGTCATTAGGACTACTAGTGAGAAGAGAACGACCCAAGTGGTAGCAAAAGAAAAGCCATTTTCTTCCGAACCACTATAAATAAATGTATTCATGGTGAAAACTATGAATAACGTGTGCTGATTAGTTCATACCGACACTATGTCTCCCCATAAACCCGTTTGATCAAATTTATTTGATCAGTTGTAGGGCGTAACCCCTACCGGCTGGGAGCCTTCTGTATTTACAGAGCTGAAAGTGCCGCATGTATGGCCACACGAGCAGATGCCTTTACTAGCACCTTTTTGTTTTAGAAGCCCAAATCCTTCTAGTTGTTGGGGCAGGAGGTCGGACCTCTGATAGCGGCCCACACACATACGGTTCTTAGTAGAGATACAAAGTTCGCCATGGGGAGTTTTCATGGGGACTGATGCTTGGCTGACCCGAGAAGTGAGTGCCGAGGGTGGAGCCAGTGAGGTCAAGCATCTAAGTATCCACTCTGAATAGCGTAGCCTCGGGGGTAAAACCCCATGTGGGATCAACAACTATTGTCTTGGCCAGCCATAAGAATTGTGCTTGACTTATGTTAAACATTCAAAACATTCAAGACCAAACAGCAAAACGTTGTGTCTTTTGTGTCTTCAAGTGTATGCAAAACATTTTTACATCAAACAACACACTTTTCTTGAGTCATTTTGAGTCTAAACACTTGCAAACATTGGATATTCACCAACACTGTGTCCTCTTGTCACAAAAAACAGTCAAGCAGTTAGATTGGGTCACAACAAAACAGCTTCACAGATTGGAAAAGTTGCACAAAATTTGCAAAAACGCGTTTGTGTCGGGCATAATAGCGTCTGTGTTGTCTAGCCGCGTCTGTGAAGGACAGAATCGCGTCTGTGTTCCAACAATCAACATTGCATTTGACAAACAAAAAAATCTCAGAAGCGCGTCTGTGTTAAACAGAGCAGCGCCTGTGTCGGGAAACCGCGTCTGTGAAGTATACAGGCACGTCTGTGTCCAGAATTGAAAAACTGTTACAGTCCAACAAACATAAACAAAAAAATCTCAGAAGCGCGTCTGCGTTAAACAGAGCAGCGCCTGTGTCGGGAAACCGCGTCTGTGAAGTATACAGGCACGCCTGTGTCTAGAATTGAAAAACTGTTACAGTCCAGCAAACAAACACAGTCAGTTTCAGAATTCTTGAGCTTCCTAGGTCATTTCTCCAGGGTTTCATTTAGCATTCAACCTGTCTTTGGGTCTCACAAAGTCCATCATTGCTTTACATCTCACTTTACATTCACATTTGTCTAAACTTGAGTCAAAAGGGTCACTTGCTTGTCCTCGTCATACTTTATCAACACACTACATACAACAACACTTTGCTAAGTGGTCCCTCATCAAGGTTTCTTACCTTTGGGTCTCATTTGGTCTTACTTAGAGTCAAGGTCAACTTACCTCATCAAGAGAAACTATCCTCTCTTTGGAAGTCACACCTACTCTACTACATACATACTTGGTCTTACACTTTGGACATTGCAAGTACACCTCAGATTCATTTACATTCCATTCAACTCTTGGTCTTCCATACTCTTTCCATTTCTCATCTAGTCTCACACATCTTGGTCAATACCTAGTTCATGGTTGAAACCCGTCTTCAAAAATCTAGGAGAGAAACTAAAGAGGCTCAAGAGTCCGCAAACATGAGTTCTTATGAGTATGACAATGAGATCTTTTTCAATTATGATCATACTACATTACCTGACATGGATGTCTATAGAAACATTCCAAATGTTGAGAACATGGACACTATAAACAACAATGCTACACACAATGACAATGTGGACAACTTTTCAGTACATTCAGCAGATGTGGAAGAATCCATTATGAATCCCCATTTCAATCGATTGGTTGAGGAAATAATGAGGAGGGATAGACAATACTTCTTACAAATGATGGAGCCAAGATACCTCATGATTTTGACATGTCTCAAATAATGGAACATAGACCTTTGCAACAAACTCACTCCAATATGGATCAAAGGAGACCTAATAGTGGAGGAAATAGAGGACCACATATGGTACCTGAATCACCATCAGCTTTGCTTCAAAAAACAGAGGTCCCACATACACATGGTCAAACATATGATACTCACCTTCGCAGACCATTATGGAAGTCTTATGGAGAAAAATATGCTCAATCACATACCAATGCTAAGGATCAACCACCAAAGCAATGGGATGTTCAAAGGCATGCTCAAAATTTGGACACAAGGAAACCTCATGTCAAATTTGGGGGCAACACAATGGAACATGACATGCTTGTAGAATATGGTATACATGCACAAAATAGATATGGTGTTCCTCAACATGAATCTATACCAAGTGGTCCACATACACAGCATCATTATAGACCTCCTCCATATGAACATGTGTATGATCAATATCATCCATATATGCAACATGCTCCTCCTCCAATGGGTACCTAAAACATAGGATATGGTCCAAGAAGTCGATCTCCACCTAAGAGCAGTTTGGAACAACAAATCAGGGACTTACAAAAGAAAATGGAGGACATAAATACACCGAAGCCAACATACACAATGAGAGACATATGTCCTTATCCATTTGACAAGAGCATTCCAATGCCTCCTTTTCCTACACATTTTGTGACACCTAAATTTGACAAGTATAGAGGAAAAGGGGATCCTAAGGCACACATAAGACAATTTTTCACAGCTTGCATTGAGGTAGCAGCAGAAGAGACATATTTGATGAGATTATTCCCACAAAGCTTAGGTGATCAAGCTATGGAATGGTTCTCCCAACTTCCACCTGGAATTAAGTCATGGGGTGACTTAGCAGAGGCATTTATTCAACATTTCTCCTACAACATAGAGACAGACATATCAGTCACTACTTTGTGCAATACTAAGCAAAAAGAGGGAGAATCTTTTGCATCATTTTTACAAAGATGGAGAAATCTAGCCAGCAAATGCTCTTGTGAAATTCCACAAAAACAAATGGTAGAAATGTTCACCCAAAATGTTAACAAAGAGATTGGTTATGACTTAAGGAAAGCTTGTTTGTCCACCTTCAAGGACGTCATTGAAAAAGGCTTAGCGATAGAAAAGGTCCTAATTGAACAAGGAGTCATTAAAATATTCAAGGAAAACAAAGATGACTTTAAAGGAAAGGACAAGCCAAGATATTGGAATAAAAACAAGAACACAGTCAATTATGGTGTTGTTGATGCCAACACAGTGTGACCCAAATTCATTTTTTCTGGATCAAGTGCTACAAACAATCAAGTGAATACTCAAACAACTTCTAGATCACGAAGGAAGTATACCCCTTTGGGAGAACCACTTGAGTCAGTTTTCAAGAAGTTAGTGGCAAACAAGGTGATCACAATTCCAGATTTCCCGCCATATGAACCAAAGGTCAAACCAAATTGGTGGAATGATGATGAATATTGTGAATTTCATAAGAGCAAGGGTCATAAGACAGGAAATTGTCATAGACTGAAGAACATCATACAGGATCTCATTGATAGAGGTGACATTGAGATTGAAGGACATTCATCTAATCAAGAACATGAGATGTTTAAGGAACCATTCCCAAAACATGACAAGGGAAAAGCTAAAGTCACAGAGGATCAAACCAACTATACCAAAGCATCCTACAACTATGATTCAACTATCAATCACATCTCGATGGACAATTACGTCTCTACTATTATCATCAAGGACAAAGCGTCTGAGAATTCTACTCGGAGACCCAGGATTGTCTTAAAAGGTGTTGGATCTTCTTCTGAACCTGCCTCTGAATGTCATGTTACAACTCACTGAAGTAAATTCACTTTGCAAGGTGCTCCAACTAAAAACACCGCTTCTTCATCAACCAAACCTGAGTATGACCTTGTAGAACAATTAGGGAAGACACCCGCGCTCATTTCAATCCTTGAGCTATTATGCATATCTCCCGCACATAAAGCCATTCTTGACAAAATCTTGAGAGAAACTGTTGTTCCTACTGATCTAAACGTGGACCAGTTTCAAGCCATGGTGGGATACCTTTCCATTCCACACTCCCTTACTGTCACGGAAGCTAATGACGCCTCTGTAAGTCAGCCGCATAATGCACCATTACACATTGAAGCCTTCATACACAAACATCGAATAAAACGAGTCCTGATAGATGGAGGAGCAAGTCTAAACATTTGCACATTAAGCACTATCACACAATTGTGATATTCTGATAAAGCTGTGAATTCTACAAACAAGATCACCATCAAGGCATATGATGATGAAGAACGTTCATCCAAGGGTACAGTCATCTTACCTCTCAGAGTTGGGCCAGTTACAAAGGATGTGGTCTGTCAAGTCCTAGATTTAAATCTCACTTATAACATATTGCTAGGACGTCCTTGGATTCATGAAATGAGGGCAGTCCCATCCACATATCACCAATGCATTAAGTTTTCTCATAATGGAGTGGAAGTAACAGTTAACGGTGATCCTAATCCATTCATATACTGCAATAACCTGAAATCAAAGACTGAGACCATCATTCCTAGTAATCGGGAGGCTGTTCCTTCATCGACATACATTGATCCTGAGTCACTAAAACCTTCAACATCAAAACAAGGTGAGCTTAAAGGCAAGTTTCAGGACAAAGGCATGGGGGAATATACTTTCAATCAGACCATGTACTTAAGACAAGTCATGAGTTCCCCAAAAGAATATGGAAGACCACATCCTAACAAGCAAATCTCCATCATGACGCTCAAATGGGACCCTACTACCTTTCAAAGATGGGGTGAACTAGAAGAGGAAGATTTATACCAAATGCTTTTCAGAGACAATGAAGAGGAAACACAAGACCACATCAATCTACCATGTGAGAAATATGGCAAAGGCTTCAAAATTCTACAAAAATTCGGGTATGATGGAAAAAGCCCTCTGGGGTTACGAAAGGAAGGCATCATTGAACCTTTACAACCTGAATTGACTTTCAAGAAGGAACGCTCGAAAGGACTTGGTTTCTTAACTTCCAAAGTCCACACCCAAAGGACAGAAGAAGCCTTACAAATCAAAGCTGCCAAGATTCAACAAGAGAATCGCTATTCCACAGATTCCAACGAATGGGAATGGGGTTCCGACAAGTCTTCCAGTGACTACGAGCTCACCGAGACATTCAGAGAGCCGGGTGAACCCACAGAAGAGGAGGAGTTCTATAACAAATTCAGAGTTGGTCAAGAAACAACCCATGAGGAGTCTACACAGTCCTTGTCTCAAGGTTCTAGGTTGAAATCACATAGGATGAGAACACCTGTTCCGGAATGCGCTACTAGTGATGATAAATTGGATTCGCTCATGATCGAGACTGATGAGGAGAGTGCCATCGATGACCTTGATAATTACCTTGACATACCCGAATATAACCACATCTTCACTCTTAGCCCCGCTAGCTTTGAAGACATTAACGGCCTTCCCCTTGTTCACCACCAACTCATTGACTGGGATCATGAAGGACCTGCACAGTTGGATACATTCCAAAATGATGAAGCTTTTATTGATTATCTAGGCATACGAGACAATCTTCCCCCTGGAGACCATAAAGCGGGATACGCCATAGAACTCAATAACGTGGCATATTCTGGTGAGGGTGTCGGACCTTCCAGTCGCAAAAATATGAAAATAAGAACAAATCAAGGGTCTTATGGTGAAAACCACACTGTGGCGTTGTCTGACCCAAAAAAAGTAAAAAGAAAGGACGTATCTGAGGGCAAAAACCTCTCTGAGGCACCCGAAGATGGAAGGCTCGACATTCTCCCAGCATCATATGAGGAAAAATCATCCATGTTGGTAGAGGAGACTATCAAAACAAACATCGGTACAGAAGAGGTTCCACACAACATATTCCTAGCTCAATCATTGACAGAGTCTGAAAGGTCAAAATTCATAAGTTTCTTCAAAGAGTGACAAATCAACTTCGCCTAGTCAAATGCTGATATGCCTGGATTGGATCCGGATTTGGTAATGCATCATTTGACAGTCAAACTGGGGGCAAAACCAGTAAAACAGAAATTAAGAAAAATGCATCCACAAGTGGCATTACTAGTCAAAGCAAAACTTGAGAAATTACTCGATGTCGGATTCATACGCCCAATTGATTATCCTGAATGGATCTCTAACTTGGTACCTATCAGTAAACCAGACCACAGCATTAGAATTTGCATAGATTTCAGAGACATTAACAAAGCTTGTCCCAAGGATGACTTCCCATTACCAAACATTGACTTGATTGTTGATCTCACAACATGTCATGAAATGCTATCAGTAATGGATGGATTCTCTGGTTATAATCAAATAAAGATCGCACCCGAGGATCAACATAAAACAACATTTACTTGTCCGTGGGGAACTTTCTGCTGGAATGTCATGCCTTTCGGGCTAAAGAATGCAGGTGCTACATATCAAAGAGCCATGACTACTATCTTTCATGATCTCATGCATGTAACTGTGGAAGATTATGTTGACAACCTCTTGGTCAAATCAATAGACAAAAATACACATTTGGACATACTTTCAGTTGCCTTTGATCGGTTGGAAAAATACAAAGTAAGATTAAACCCTAAGAAATGTGTCTTTGGAGTAACCTCTGGGAAGCTCCTAGGATTCATTGTATCCAAAAGAGGAATTGAAGCGGATCCAGCAAAAGTCAAAGCTATCTTGGAAATGCAACCACCAAGAAATATCAGTCAACTTCGATCCTTACAAGGCAGACTCCAGTCCATCCGAAGATTCATAGCACAACTGGCAGATAAGTGTAATCCTTTTCAGCACCTGCTACATAAAAACATCAAATTCAAATGGGATGACAACTATCAACAGGCTTTCCATATGCTCAAAGATTATCTTCTAAATCCGCCAGTTCTGATGCCACCAGTTCCAGATCAACCACTGTTATTATACATTTCAGCTACTCCAACAGCATTGGGGGCACTCTTAGCGCAACAAATTGCTGAAGGCAAGGAAAAAGCAGTATATTATATTAGTCGCACATTGGTGGGATATGAGCTAAACTACACACCAATTGAGCGTGCATGCCTCGCTGTGGTTTTTGCTTCACAGAAATTACGGCATTACATGCTTACTCATAAAACAAAGTTAGTTGCAAGGATAGATCCATTGAAATACCTTCTCAATAAGGCAACACTTACTGGGCGACTGGCCAAATGGGTAATGATACTGAGTGAATTCGACATCGAGTATGTGGACAGAAAAGCAATAAAAGGACAAGCCATTGCAGATCAATTAGCAGATGCTCCTATGATAGATGATGTTCCTCTAAGTTCAGAATTTCCAGATGAGTCCATTTTGACAATGTCACATGCAAAGCCATGGCAACTATACTTTGACGGCTCATATACACAGCATGGGGCAGGAGCTGGCATCCTCTTTATAACTCCTCAAGGGGATTCTATACCAAAATCATACCGCTTATCATTTCCTTGCACTAACAATATAGCGAAATATAAGGCATTAACAACAGGATTATGAATTGCAGTTCAATGGAAGATCCAGGAACTTCGTGTTTTTGGGGACTCCCAACTTGTTATCCGTCAAGCAACTGGTGATTATCAAACAAAAGATGAAAAGTTAATGCCTTATAAACAAATGGTGGATGATTTGAAACAACACTTTACAAAGATAGACTTTGAGCAGATACCAAGAGAGCAGAATCGCGCCGCAGATGCCATGGCTACAATTGCTTCATTGATTGATTTACCTCCAAACGAGACCCGCTATGAGTTCTTGGTGGATAACCTTTTGGTCCCTTCATATGAAATCATGCCTACTGAGACGCTATGCGTGGTCGGTCCCGAATCCCAGTTATATGGTTCCATTTTCGCATACCTACGAGACAATACTTTACCTCCTGATCTATCAAATAACCAACGTCGCACTTTCATTTGCCAATCCTCTCGATATGTCATTTTAGCTGATATCCTATATCAGCGAGGTCTAGATGGCACTCTTCTTAGATGTTTAGAAAGCGACGAAGCTTAGATTGCGTTACGAGAAGTGCATGAAGGGATATGTGGTCCACATGCTAGTGGTCCTACCTTGGCCAAGAAACTCATCAGGACTGGATATTACTGGCCCAATATGGAGAAAGACTCATATCAGTTTGTCAAGAAATGTAAGCAATGTCAAATTCATGGAGATCTCATACACGCGCCAGCACAAGAACTTCAACCACTTGCGTCTCCTTGGCCCTTTTGTCAGTGGGGACTCGATCTCATAGGCAAGATTCACCCTCCTTCTTCCAATGGTCATAAATTCATTATCACTGCCATAGAGTATTTTACAAAATGGATTGAAGCCGTGCCTCTCACACAAGTTACTAGAAAACAGATTGCTACATTCATCCTCAACTATATCATTTGCCGATACGGTATTCATGTTTCCATTATCACTGATAACGGGCGTCCCTTCAAAAATCAGGATGTTCGCGAACTCTGTGACCGCTTCTATATCTCTCATCGTTTCTCCACACCATATTACCCCCAAGGTAATGGCCAAGTTGAGGCATCTAACAAAACAATCCTTAAAATCCTAAAGAAGACAGTCGACGATGTTGGTCGTAATTGGCATATTCAACTTAATCCTGCACTTTGGGCCTACCGTACAAGTGTCCGTACACCTACAGGAGCTACACCCTATTCACTAGTCTATGGTTCTGAAGCCATCTTGCCTATTGAGGTCGAGCTACCCTCTTTACGGGTCTCTTTGCAAAACATCATCAGTGATGAAGACTACAGGGTCTCTCGCTTACAAGAGCTGGAACTATTGGATGAACGAATACAAACTGCTTATAGTCATCTCAAGGCTTACCAACAACGAATGAGTCGTAGCTACAATCACAAGGTCAAGCCTCGCACATTTGAGGTAGGTGACTTAGTTCTCAGAGAGAATCCCAAAAATCAGCAAGACAGAGAGAAGAAGGGCAAGTTCGAACGAAATTGGCTTGGTCCTTACATCATTACAGCAGCATATGTATCTGGGGCATATCAGCTCTCAACTACAGAAGGTGAACCTTTAGAGGATCCTATCAACAACATGCACCTTCGCAAGTTTTACACATAGCTCTTCGAAATATCCTAATTTCAAAAATGCAAAAAAAAATCAAAAAATTCAAAAATACAAAAAAAATTATAAAACAAAAAAATCGTTACTTGGTGAAAACCTGGCAAACAGGTGCCTTGTGACACAAAAAACATTGAAAAATCAAAAAAAGTAAAGAGAAATAATTTCATCCAACGGTGAAAACCACTTCGGTGGCGCCTTGGGCAAGTACCATGGTGAAAACTGGCTCACCAGCGCCATGCGTAGAGACATTGCTCCTCCCTCCTTCAGGATTCTCTTTCATCCTTTCACTTTGCACACACTCACAACCTATTCATTCATAATAAACTTACCCATTCCCATCATGTCTTGTTATTGATCTACCCAAGATTGGTTCGCCATTCATAATAAACATTCCTTTTCATCCCTTTCCATCCATAATAAACCAGATCCTATCTGTGGCTAAGGCAAATCCTACATCTAGTGATGGGTGTGGAACTGAGAACATCACATGTTTCGAGGAGTACAGTTTCTTCTAGCTTCCTTTAGTCTATCCGCGCACAATCCGCAATAAAGCAACATTTGCATCACAGATCCGAAATAAAGTTCCGTCTTCTTCGCAATAAAGTATCAGTTTCATGGATTTAGTCAGTTTCAGATGAGACACAGCAGCAACAATGGGCTTCAACAAATCAAATCTTTCAACAGACTCAGACAACATTATGGTTCAGTGCTATCTATCCTTTTTGTGAAAGTAAACATTGTGACCACAATCAAATAAGACTTATACAAGTGACAAGAGACACTAAACTTGAGGACTACAATGGATGTTGGTGTCGAGTCTTGATTTTCTTTTGATTTCATCTTTTGGTGACATGTCTTTTAGCTTTTTCGGGATGTCTTTTGACTAGAGATTCTATCTCTAGGATGTCTTTGACTAGAAAGGCGAGGATGGGGTATCGTCACCTATTTGTATTTGCTATCTCTGGATTGTCTCTTAGTAATGCTATGACTTGTCCAAGGATATGAGGACACTATGAGTCTAGTGTGAACTGGGGCATTCCTTGTTTGCGACTGTCTTATCTCCATGCAACAGGTACAATGACTTTCTGGGTCGAACATATGCCTCGATTGTCATAACCTATTTTGCCATAATAAAGCTCAATGATGATAACGCACAAGAAGCTCTTTCACTTTCATATCTTTTGTCTTCCATCCCCCTTTCTTGATTGACTTCCATCATCCTTCTCAAGTCCGCGTAACCTGCTATCACATGACTGAGTATAATGACACACCAAAAACATTTGCATTTCATGTAGCGGCACCTACTTTACCACATATAAGCATTTCATACGTACATATAGATATCACAACTGCATCACATCTTGCACACAACACCTGTTAGCACAATAATCATTTGCATTAGTATATTCATCTGCACTTCATACATTTACATTTGCATTGGCATAACATTTTAAAACATAAAAGAGCAAAAATATTGCAGTACATACATATTTGCATCCATAGCATAAAGCATCACATAAGAACATCTCATCACATAGGTACACATGCATATAGCTGCCGCAAAGAGGAATCATCTCATATATATAATCAAAAGTGTCATGATACAATGATGTCAAAATCATATGGCTACAAAAGCACCCGCAGGTGTCTACAATACAAAAATGGTACAAAAACTAATACATAGGGAGCCCTCTAAGGCTATGATGAACTCCCTCCCTCGGAGCCGCCTGGCCTCGATAGAATCTGAGCCCCTGAAGGACTTGCCCCAGGATCATCCCTCCTGTCTCCTCTATCTGGTGGTGGTGGAGGACCCATAACCCCACCACTCGATGCCTGTCTCCTCCAGCTCCCTCCCGTAGTTGTCGCTATACGCGACTGTCTATGGAAGCTCCTCACCCGCTGATCTGCTGACACTGCACCGTAGTAGAGGTCTCTCCAGTAGGCTATCTCCTCTCCTGCCTAAAGGACATAAGCGTATCCTGCCCCTGTATCCTCAGCTGCCTGTCTCCCTGCCCTCAGTGCTGTCTCAGCCTCTGTGTAGCACTGGATAGCCTGATCCCGCTCTCGCTCAGTATCCCTGAGCCTCGTCCTGAGCCGATCCCTCTCTCTCTCCAGCTCCTGGATCTCATCTGCCTGGCTCTGGCAGATCTCCCTCAGATCAAGCAGCTCGGCCTCCACCGGGTCATCCCCCTCTGCCTCTGCCTGTGGCTCCCCCTATACGGGTGCCTGCCCCTGTGCCTGTACCTGTACCTGTACCTGTACTGGTACCTATCTCTGTCCCTGCCCCTCTGCCTGTACCTGTCCAGGACCCTGTGCTGCTGGTACCTATAGCGGCAATCCACCGCGACCCCTCACCACCCAAGCCTGCCTCTCCTCTCCACTCTCCCTCCGAGGTGCCACCCTCCTCTCTCCAACTACTCCCCTCCTCCTCCGTCGGCCTCTGCCCACATCACCTCCACCATCATCATCATCTCCCCCACCATCTCCCTCCAGTGCCTCTCCTGGATCTGTCAACCGTGGGAACGGATGCTCTACCCAATAAGCTGTATACTCGACATCCATGCCGGCGTCTCGATCTCTGGCCACATGTCCCAGGGTAGAGGTATCATCTCCACCAGCTGTGTCACTGCCTGATCATACGACAGCAACGGCCCAAACTGTGCCTGATCTCTCACTGTGCGGGCATACATGCCTGAGCCCCGCGACATCCTCTGAATCCGGCCAAACTGTCGGCCAATCCTGTCTACCAGCTGCCTCTCCAACACATAGGGTGTCCGTCCAATCAAATACCTGCTCTGGAAGGTGTAGGGAAGCTCAACTGCATCATCCTCCCACTGCTCGCAACCCAAATATGGTCGCCATATGACCTCATCAATGTCATCAATCACCCGCCGCCAATGCTCTAGCCTGCCAATCCGTGGCTGCGATGTGATCATATCATATAAATGCACAAAGCTGCATCCATAACCTCTACCCCTGAAGTGTATTAGTTAGGTAACTGGCAGATGCTCGTAAGCCCATACCTACAGCAAGGTAACTCCGCAGCCCAATCCCACTGACCCATGATAAACAAACTGATGAAGCTCATAATACAAGTGGGCCAACACACATGGTCCCCAGGCATATCTGGTATGCTGTGTCACCAGCATCTCCAGTGCTCCTCCCCAGCCCACAGCCAAACCTCGTGTTGCCTTGTCTGGACATAGGAAACCACTGATAGCTCCTCCGATCACTGCTGGCAATGCTAACCCGATGGTTGTCATGGTGTCCCATGCCACGTGTCCTGCCCTCATCTCCAGTCCAGGGTCCTGGAATAATCATCTTAGGGCCTCTCTGTCACCATCTCGATCATATGGGATCAGCTCCCCATCAATCAGTATCCGCATAATCCTATATACATCCTCCAGGGTGACTATCATCTCACCCATCGGCAAATGAAATGTACATGTCTCAGAGTGCCATCTCTCCGCCAGCGCAGTCAGCAGTCCCATGTTCGCCCGAAACTCAGGCACATACAGCACATGTCTCAAACCCATCTCCTCGATAGCGGCTCTATCCTCGGCTGTCAACTCAGGTCGCAACCTCTGAGTCGATGGGAATCTCTCCCGTGACTCTAGCATCGGCAAATACTCCTACAGTCAAACAAATCAATCATGTCAGTTATAGTGGCATTCACTGTTCATCACAAAATGCTGCTTTTTATCTAAATGCATCTAGCTATCTATCCTAGTGACACTCACTGTTCATCACAAAGTGTTGCTATTTATCCTAGTGGTACTCCCTGTTCATCACAAAGTACTACGTGTGTGACACTCCCTGTTCATCACAAAGTGTTACTCACATTTGCACTCCCTGTTCATCACAAAGTGCTGCTCATACTTCAGTACTCCCTGTTCATCACAAAGTACTCTATCTTGGTACTCACTGTTCATCACAAAGTGCCTTGATCTATCCTAGTCTTCCTAGAGGACCTGCTTGAGTGTATCCCCTCAGCAGCTTATCCAATCGACAACATATGTTCATCACAAAACTGCCGATTTGACCTAGAAGATGAAACTTTACACTTTTCAAACGCAAACACGCTTACATGACATAAACGCGCTCAAAGACTGCATAGACGTGCCTGAAAAACATAGACGCGCCTTCTTGACACAGACGTACCTATGCTCTGCATAGGCGCGCCTCTTTGACATAGACGTGCCTTCTTGACACAAACGCGCCTGAACAGCACAGATGCGGCCACAATTGACACAGACGCGGGTCCAGACATAGACGTGCCTGGCACAAACACAGACGCGCCTAGCGAACACAGATGCGCCTGGCACCAACGCAGACGCGCCTGGACGTTTTTTGACACTTTTTGGACCCTAGTCTAAGCACATTTATTACCCTATTCGACATGCATTAATGACAAAATTAAATGCGTCAAAGTACGAGGAGGTTTGGTGGTACTTACCAGCTCTCCTGCCTCTACTAGCCTCTGAAATCGGCGAACGCAGTCGAATCTATGAACCAAAGCCATCACTGCTGACTGTTGTTGCTCTTTTCTCTCTCTACACTCTAATCTCTCGTGGATGTGTAGATGACAATGAGGATGTATTTTCCCCCATGGTCTATCTTATAGCCTACCCTAGCCCTCGCCTTCATTTTCCGAGTCAGTCTTCATTATCCCGTGACTTTGTCACTTTATCCGGTCAATCCATTCTAGCCTTTCTTTCTTATCGAGAGATTGTCTGCAATCTTTTCAGACATTTTCATCCAATCTCTCGAGGGGGCATATCATTCTCATCCTGGGGCAACTCTGTATCAGTTCATCTTATCTTCTTTGAAACAACGCGACAAGCCGCATTGTCTCAAAGAGGGGCAAAATGTAGACACCCAAAATTGTCATGTCTAATTAAATAAATATTTTATTTGTTTAATTATCTAAGCCTAATTCTTCTATTAATTAAATAAATCCTTATTTATTTAATTAATTCATTTATCCTCTTCTAGCCTTATTTCTCATTTAAATAAATACATTTATTTATTTAAATTATCTTTTTCTTAAATTAAATAAATATCTTATTTATTTAATTGATCCCACTTCTTCTATTAATTAAATAAATCTTTATTTATTTAATTAAATTCATTAGCCTTTTCTACCTATGACACATGTCATTCATCTCTTAATTCATACACTACCTACCCCTCTCATTAGTTTATTATTTCTTTTACCTACCCTCTAATCATAGCCGACCTCCTTTTACACCTCTCAATCTTATCCCTCCATTTCATATAGTGTCTTCTATATAAGGAGATGCTTCCTTCATTATCAAACCCTAATGAGCTAAGGAGCTAACTACTTGATCACTTGACTACACTACGATCCTACTTGCAACCACATTCTGTTCTTTGTTGAGCTCTTGTGCATATAAAATCTGAGAGCAAATATATCAAGCAAGATCAATGGAGATAGGAAGAATGGAGATCCAAACCCTATTGGACATGTGATGGTATAATCTTTGTGATTTCATGTGATTTGCATTGTCTTAGGTAATCTTCATATGTTATGGTGGATCTTTGTTGATTGTTAGGCTAGGGTTTTGTGGTTGAATTCATTTAGCCTTTCAATGTTGTTATTATTGTTATCCATTTTCACCATAAACATGTGTAAGTCGATAGGTGAATGGTATGGGGGAAGGGACCCAACTTTGTACATAATTACACTTTGTTAGTATAATAATATATTAAAGAAATCTACTCAAAAGGACACAAGAATAAATGAGAAATGATATGGCTATGTAGATTTCACCAAAGCATTTTGCCCCACTTTGAGTTGTATGTGAATCATAGAATGATTATGCATCTCAAAGTATGTAGCACTTACAAAGACGCATATGAAGTATATATTCAAATGTAAAATTATTAAAGGGGATACATAGTAATGTACCTTACAAGATGTCATCATTTAGGTTTGCTCTTTGTCATTACTCTTCATGAAAACTTGCAAAGTAAAGAAAAAATATGTCATGCATAGCTTTTGTAATGCAAGTAAGATCAATTACAAACTAAATCTCATTGTCAACAATCATATTTGGAGAGAAAATTTTTCCTATACAAAATTATTAAGAAATCATCCCGCTTAATTGTTAATAGATGATAGGGTTTAACACATGTCATGTACTAAAGGTAAGTCTTTGTAGGTACCCATAATCGTAAGAAAAACTCAACATGAGAGTGTTAGTAGTAGAGTATGCCTCTTATAATTGACTGCATGTGTAGGATACAAGGAATTGTAGAAGGAAATAGTACATGAAATGTATATGTAAGATAGGCACATATGCATATAAATCATTGGTAAAAGGTGTATTAACCTTTCATTCTTAATATTTGTTTAACATATTTTATATGCATTTACTATTTGTATTCTCATGCATAGTTGGGGTCCCACTTGGAAGGCTTACTAGAATTTTTTATTTAGTGAGTTTTGTCTCGTGAAGAGTTAGGTGTCCCACTTTGAGGTGGTTGGTCATGTGTTAGCATCTTGTGGTGTGTAAAATAATTATGAGGGGTTATGTATGATAGATTCTATGATTAGTAAGAGCATGTAAGAGGGAGGTAACATTGGAATCTTGACTAACATTATGACAGGATGGTACACTTGCCATGTAGATCTTTTGAATATTTGCATGATGACAAGTTGGGGCACCCAAATTTGGATGGTCAGATATGAAAAGATATGATATTGTAAGTTGTGTATGAAACGTGCTACAAATAGTTAGGAAGAGTAAGACCAAGGAGGGGCATTGGATTTTGAACCCATTTATTTTGGCACTATACCTCTCATGGGTTTGCAAATGGTTTTCGAACAATTCATGGTTTCTAGTTTATACTTCATCTATTTATTTGGTGTTTGGAGTTGTAGTTTGTATGGTTAATTTGCAAGATCATTATCTTACCATATTTACTCAAGATTTATATATTAGTGAAACTCCTATAATAACTTGTTTTGAAAATATATTATATTTCATTGGTTTACAAAATAATACATTAGGCTACTTTAGAGTGTGGATTTTTTCTCCTAAAAGAATTTTCCCATGTACATCATGTGTTCTAATATATTGGATATTTTATGTTCATATGTGTTTCTACCTCTTGTAGTTGACAAGCTTCAAATTTGTATATTACTCACATTAGATTGGTGTAGGAAGTATTTTTGTGTACCTTGTTTCCCTTCAATTTTAATTATAGCTTGACCATATTTGGTCTTAGTAGTTTTGTAGAGGTTTTTTGGAACTAAAGTCTCAGCATAGTAATAAGTTTGAGATGAAAGATCTTGGTGCAGCGAAACACATTCTTGGGATGGAAATCGGAAGAGATAGAGTGAACATAAAGCTTTTGCTAGGCTACAATAAGTATGCGATTCCAGTTTTACAGAGGTTTAACATGCATTATTGTAGACCATTATGTGTTCCCTTCACAATTGGAACACAGTTATTTATTTCAGATTATCCTACATCCCTAATAGAGATGGAAGACATGAGAAGAGTGTCTTACCAAACTATAGTTGGAAGTTCAATATATGTTATTGTCATCTCTAGACCAACATTGCCCAAGTTGTGGGAGTTGAGCTCATTGGGATGCAAATAAAATAATCTTCAAATATTTGAAGGGTACCTTAGAGTATTATTTGTGTTATCATGGTAATTTGATAGAAAAAAATTTCTTGTGATATTAATCATTATATAGATTTAGATTGAGTAGGTGATGTTGATAGCATAAGATACACCAATGCTTATGTGTTTACTTTATTTGGTGGTGAAATTAGCTGGATGAGTAAGCAACAAATTGTGGTTTCTTTGTCCACTATTGAAGCAAAGTATATGGTATCTACTCATGCTTGTAAATAATCCATTTGGCTTAAGAGTCTATGCTCAAATATTGGAAGAAAATAAGGTGTCATAGTTTATTGTGAAAGTTAGAGTGTGATATGCCTAGCCAAGAACCCAACACTTCATGCCAAGACCAAACACATTGATGTTCAATATTATTTTGTTAGAGATATGATTGAGGATGTCAAGGTGAAGTTGGTTAAGGTAAAGACTTTGATGAATGCTACTAATTCTTTAACTTAGGCTATGAGTATTGTTGATTAAACAATTTGCCTTTTCTTTAATTTTTATATATTTTTTAAAATGATGACTTGTGCATACCCTTCATGAAAAAGCAAATGAACCAACAGTTGGGTGAACCGAGTTTAGGTTTATCCTCTGCAGAAGAGTGCAGCTCCTCGTAAGATGTTCAATAAATTTTTATGTAGATAACTAAAAAACAAACACACTTTTCACCAGAAAGCGAGAAAGGCTTTCACATTCATTTGTCAATAAAAAAGAATGCTACAAGATGACTATCAATAAATGTAAAGCTCACAGAATTTGCTCCCGCACATATCCATTCAATATAGAAACTTATTCCACCAAAAATGCTCAATATAGATTAAATGTTGATCGATTCTCGCTCATGCCTCATAGGACAAGGGGGATCAGAGTCGTTTAAACAACAATGTAGCACCTTTTTTTTAAACAAAAAGAAAATAAATGAATTCACAGACTAAGAAGGCACTGGTACTGAAATAAAGTATTTTACACATAAGAATACATCCCAATAGAGATTGCTATCATTGCATGAGTCAGGACAGCAATTTCACCATCCTTCACCAGGGTTTAATGTTTCGGCTCTACAATTTCCACCGAGCCCTGTGTCTGCCTAAGCCCATCTTTGTCCAGCCCGCTTCCTCCTACTAGGGCCCCCCTGTTGGTACTAAAAAAGGAAATAAAAAGAGCTCAAAAAATCCTAATACGCCATGTCAATCCCCTAACCACGCCCTTCTCATTTCCCCTAAAATTGGGGAGAAAAACAAATCTAATCCTCTCGCTACCAAAGCTACCTCCAAAAAACCTAGGAAAGAACCCAAGATCCTCTTAGTTGAGTTTGATGTGAAAGACTGTGTGACCCCTCGAAGGTCCAACAGATTTGCTGGTAAACCCCATATGAAACAAATCGTTGTAAGGAAGAACTATGCCAAAGACGGTGAGGAAGCTTCTGAGAAGGAAGAAAGTGATAAGGTTGAGGATGATATGTAGGCCATGGAGTCTTCTAAGATGGATACCAATGCCCTTGACTCTGAGACCATAAAGGAAGATAATAAGAACACCTCCCCTTCATCTTACACTTCCCCCCCTCATAATCAAATCTCTGAGGAGGATGGGGGAAGTCTGAAGGCGGTCAGACTACTGTTGAAGGTGGTGAGAAGGAGGAGGTGGTGCATTATGTGGAGTGTAAAGCTATCTCTGAGGACCTGAACGATGTGAAGAAGAAGATGGACTATCTAGATTCCCATGTCAGTAAAATTGCGAAATTTTCCATTAAAGTCATGCACTCCTCAGCCACTACAATGTGCCTGCTGCACCAAGAAAAAGTGAACTAGGGTGGGTTGGAAGGTGACACCACGAAGGAACTGTTTGAATTCCTTGCTGAATATTGGATTAGGTTGCTTCTCTCCCCGCACATGGGAGCTGGAAAAAATGATTAATGGGTGTTGCTTTCCTTTTTTGTTGTAGTTTTCATTTCAGGATCGACTGGATCCTTGTTATGTGTAATTTCATTATCAGCCCTACAAGGCTTGTTAAGACTCTGTTTAATTTCTTTAGTTATTATAGTCTGAACAATATGCTTACCCCTAAGGATAGATGGTTTAAGGTTAGTTTCTTTTTGGTTATCTTTTGTTTAAGTTGCTATATGGACAAGATTGTTATCAATCTTGGGTTATTCTATAACTGCAGGTGGTGTATGTTTCTGATGATTAAGATAGGGATTGGTTGACTATCATTTGGTAACTGTGTGTGTGTTGGTTATGCTCTCTCTGAGGCTTGATGTGTATTTTGGGTCATCCCCCTTGTTTTAGCTTCTTTATTATCAAAAACAAAGATTTCTATATCTTTCAAACACATAGATCTGAAGATCGTATCAAAATATCATTCCATTCATGTACCAGAAATTTTTACATTGAAATTCAAAGAAAATTAAGTTTGGTCCTCTAAATCAAAGTTTTTCGGGCCTTAAACAAAGCTTGCTTAATTACATTTATAGCCCCCAAGCCAATAGTTTGTTTGAAAAATAACCCTAAACTTTTAAACTTTACCCCAGAGTTAAAAGAAACTGTTTGTTTTGAACTGAATAAAACTTAAATGAGCAAAGGCCATAAATAGGATGACAACTCATCCATAAGCCGATCAAGACTCCATTGTGGAAGAAGAGATCATTAATTTGTCCTATTTTGTTGTGACACCATGCACATTTTGCCACTCCAGATGTGCTGTTGAGAAATTCAGGATAACCTGATAGTGTGGGAGTCCAATGTGTAGGATGTGTTTCTTCCAAACTTCTTTGTCCGTGTTCACCTACATAAATTTTTCTTTATGTGCTTTCAAGTGATCAAAGAAGAGTGTCAACATCGATTCTATCCTTGCCACTTTAGAAAAGTCATTTGTGGTTAGAGACTTTATCTCTTTAACAAGCTATTCTCTTTCTTTGAAGATCTTGGCCATATCTTCTGCAGGTTCAATCGTCTGTCCATCCTCCTTCAAGAGTTGTATATCAATGCATTTTAGATCCTTCTGCATTGTATTAATCAGTTCCTTTAATCATTTTAGTAATTTGGCAGATTCTTCATGACCTTGCTTAATGATAGAATTTCTCCATTCTCCATTCTTCTTTGAAACATACAACACGTTGTCATCCTGGTTTTCTACTAGCTTCTCAGTTACAAATTTCATAACGCCAATTTTTTGTGCATCATTCATCTGTGTCAAGACCACTACCCATTTGGTTATTTCTTTTTCCCATACAATAGCTTCCAATTCTAATTCTTTGCTCATAGTTATGGCGTTGTCATATACCTTGACCAGGCTAGCAATATAGTTTGTACCTTGTTGTACTATAGTATCAAGCCACTCATCAAATACTTTAGCTATCATGCGGCTTTTCTGGACTTGATCGAACAGTTTCACCGGTGATTTGGGGTCAAAGGACAATGTCATCTATGTCAGGGGCTAACGAATCGAATGATGTATAGCGTTGATATACTCTACCATCTGGGTGACAACTTGTTTCAACTCCCATTTGTCCTTCTCATCTTTCCAAGACCTGGATATCATCCTCTTTGTGGAGGATTCTAAATGTTTAGCATCTATAGCCCTTGAAGCTCCCAAGTCAATCTTTTCCACAGTAAAATCATCCTTAGTGGCTTTTTTCTAGATCTCTATCTAAGATGGGCTTAGCTACTTCCGCTATCCAATGACCTGTTTCATCATCAACTTCCATCATTGCCTACATTTTGAGCTTCTTGGGTTTATATATTTTCCCAAGGCACTTTCTTACCATATCCTCCATGGGAATTGTAATAGGAACAATGTTGTGTTTCTTCCCAATTGAAACTCCAAGCCATCGAGAAGTGTTGGAAATTTTTTTAGGCAAGGGAGGTGTCTGAGCATCAGGTGGGTTGACAATAGTCATAGTGCTCATCGGATTTGGATCTTCTTCAGGTTCTTTTCCTGCATCCATATCCTGCACTGGAGGGTTACTCAACACTTGTTGATCCATCGTCACTTGAGTTTCTTCGCCTGGATCCAAGTCCACCATAATTTGATTCGCCACTGGTTCTCTGCAATTTGAACTGCTAAAGAACTCAGTGGGGACCTCTTTGATCTTCTAGATTGAACCTCTCCAATAATTGGCCTTGTATCACCTGCAACATCAACAATTTTGTTAGAGGAGGAAGTAGGAATCTGAGTTGTAGCAAGGGGACCAACTGTTAATTCATGGGGAGTGATGATCGACTCCTTTCTAAATTTTCAGTCCCTTAGCCATTTCTCTGTTCCTCTTATGACATTGAAGGACTTGGCTTGAATGTTTTCCTCTTCTCTTCTATCCCAGTAAATTTCAGGAATAGGCTTCCCTTGAACCCTTTCATTGAATTCAGGATCCAAAACAACTTCCCCTTCCTCTTCTTGTACACCAGACACATTAATGGACAACTTCATGGTAATAACCTATTGTAAAGTGAACCTTGACCATAATCTCCTCCTCACTTTAAATTCATCACAACAATTTTCCCTATAATCTTCTAATTGAGGTTCATGGAAGAAATGGTCATCAACATTCAGATTTTCTATAACATATCCCCTGCTATCAAATATTCACTTGACAATGTAAGGCTACAAATTTATTTTCTTGTACTCTAATTCTAGGTTCAAGGCATCAGATATAGATTTACAACTGTAGTAACCAAGTTCAATCGAGAAAACAACTCCAGATTTACCCTTTGTCCCTAACCTTTTGTCAATGTGGGATAACTGTCTACTTACTTCAATAAGCACATAACTGCCAAAGGCATATCTGGGCAATTTGAATGGTTCACCTTCAAAACCCCCCACTCGGATATAAGTAAATCTAAGAAACTGAATAAAATAGATTCCATATATGCTAATCAGCTCCATGGCCTCGGCTGACATTCTTTTATCAATGTCTCCCTGCAACTCAAAGGCAAGCCTTCCTACAAAAAACATCATTCCATCTAGTGAAATGCTCTGCATGTTTATGTTGTTGCAAGTAAGGGTAATAGTCATAAACCTTCATGCCGTCTACCCAAGGCTCATTATGCAATCCTTGTCATTATCTGGTACAGGCCAATATATAGAATAAATATGAGGACATGTAAAAGCTGGACATTCCAACAAAGTTTCTCAAACCCTCATGGAGCCTTTCAGCGGTCACCTGGGCCCAGTCAAGGTATTTCTCACCAGCTAACAACACCTGAATATAAAAGTACATCCAATCCTCCCAATAGAAAGAGTGTGATTTCCCTTTGATTTTTTTTTAACAATATGACAATATGTCGCACCTCTATGATGAAATGCTCTCTAGTAAGGGGCTTAGGTAACCGAGACCCCCCTTTCTGAACCTTCAACAACCAATTCCTTGCAATGGCGCTTCTATATGTGTTTTTCTTCTCAGATAAAAATGCATATGAGGTTCCAATTGACCAATCTTTGTATGAATCCTTATGAGGGATTCCCATTGCAACCATCATCGTCTCTCTGTTAATTTCCACTAACAGTTCACCATTGTTGATCCCAATGCACCTGCTATCAACATCATATTTGTTCATACATGCTATTACTAGATCTCAACAAGGAGTGGTAGTTGGTAAAGCAACAGTTTCAATCAGGCCACTTCTAACTATTCTCTCCATCATCAAATCTACCCCAGGGTTTTTAGCTCTTACTAAGAAATCTCCCAAGTCAGCTTGGGCCAAGGAGGTGTCACTCAACTCTGGAAGTATACTAACCAGGCATGATGTGCGACCAAGTTTCGAAAGAGTCAGCCTCATTATGGCCACTTTTATATTAATCAAATAGTTCCTAAATAGGAGAGAATTGTATTCCAAAACAAAATAATTTTCCTACACCGACTGACCTTCTGAGCTAGTGACATAGCGGAGGGAATTTATCAAAACTCACCTGTTACCACCATGAAATCTGTGAAACCCTCGAAAGTATGGAGTTGAAATTACCTTCGGCATCTTTGGCTCCTTCAACAATAGCAGCTACTACTTTTACAATTTTGAGAATTCACATGTTAGGAAACGAAAAACAACTAAGTAACATCTACAAATGCCTCATAATGATTCCTTCGAATGTGTGAGATAACCAATGATTTGATAGGAACCTAACAACTTTCTTAATTACACATCAACTCCGCACAAAAGGTTTATGTTTTCATGATTTCTTTCCAAATTTAGAATTTTAAATTATAAGATGCTAAGAATATTCCTTTTTCTGTGCCACCTTTAGCGTTATTAATGTCCTTGAGGCCAAACTTGGAATGAACCTTTGAACTTTGAACCAAATTGCAAGGACTTCAATGGTTCCAGTTCAATCTGAGGAAAAACAAAAGAACTCTCAACTTGCGGCTCAACACAACACCGAGAACGAGTGAAGACCCTTAACAAACGTAAAGGAAGACTTTGAACCTTGAACCTTGAACGGATTTAGAAATGGTTGAAAGTTCAAGTTCAAGACCGACTTAACACATTCACACTTTCTCTTTTAATAACATTACAAAGTCACACCCGCGCAAGAGGATCGGTTGAACCTTGAACTTTGAACGAAATTCACAGGTTCAACCAGTAGGTTCAATGGGTCAGAAAAGATGAAACATAAAGGAACAAAAGGTGCATGATTAAAAACAAATCAAACTGAATGAGGGAAACAAAATTAAATACACATTATTACATTCAAAACAAATAGTGGGGTAACAAGTACAAAGAAGTTCAAATGGTGTTTACAGTCTATGGGCCTCTCGACCCCTAACAATTAGCACATAATGTTGGTGTATCCCTCTCGTTGCTCTTGAAAGGTGTTCGACAAGTGGGAGATTTGTTAGGAAAATAGTGTCTCAACCTGCAATAATAAAAGGTTATTGTTGATAAATGAGTTTAGGGGCACCCCCCTTGTGGGGTTTGAGGAGGATTGGCCCCCAATGGGGTGTCCAAGGTCTCGAGGGATTTCAGGGGTAGTTCCCCCAAAGCCACATTTTATGTACATAATGTCATTGCAAATCTTGAACATTTATCATTAGGTCATAGATCTAACAATGGATATTTTGTGCGCTTTGTTTGCCCTAGAAGGCAACTCTATTTTATGAGGGAATTTTATTATAGCGAAGTAGTGTGATGTATTCGAAGAGTCTAATAGTTGTTGAGTTTCCTATGAATCTTTGTAGGTGATACTTCTATAAGTATCTTGCTCTGCAATTATATTTTAATTTGTTGTTGATTTCTAAATAATATTGGATAAATTTTAGAATGTGGGGTTTTTCTCCCGAAAGGGTTTTCCCCATGAAAATCAGTGTGTTGTGGTATGCATGCTATTTATGTTTATTTTTGTTAAGTTTTTATAATTGTTGTTAAGATCTGTAAAAAAATTACATTACCCTCCTCTCAAGGTTAGTGTAGGAATTTATTCTGCTACTTAACTTCCTTACAACCCATAAAGAGGCAAACCCAAAATCTGGTATTTTTCAATCTTTTCTAATTCTTTAGGCCAACAAATATATGATTCAAGAGAATAACATACTCAACTATACTAAAATCCACCAAGATATCTCATCTAGCATAGAAGAGCATACTCAACTTCACTAAAAACTACCAAGATATCTCATCTAGCAATAACTCTACCTTTGAGAAGGGCTTTGCATGGCCAATTCTCTAATACCATTGTTGGGAATTAAGTTGTCTCAACCTTAGCAATTTTGAAGTATTTATTTATTATAATTTTATGTTTACTCATGGTTATTTGGCATTTATGCTATTAAATATTCGTGCTCCATCATAAAGGGGTGTGTTTTATGAGTTGACACTTTTGCCAAATGTTGATTGTAATGCCCCTCCAGTTGCTCTTCTGTATTTCTTCTCCTTAATGTGGATTTGGCTATGAGATGGTGATTGTGTCATTTGGTTATGGGTGTTTATCTTTTTGAGGTGCTATAATATTATTTAGGATGTTGCATTTGTTTTCGGTGTAAGGCCTTGAGTGCCTATCTTATGTTGTGATTAGATATATGTTTTGTATTGTGTTGGATTAGTGATGTTCTGGATTGCTTTGCATCGGGATGTGTGCTTTCTTCTTATGCCTAGTTGTGAGGGCCATGGTGTTATTGCTTATTACAAATCTGTTTGGATACTAGTTTCATTGGGAATTGTTACCATATTTATGATGTTTTTATAGCAATATTGATTTGATTAATAATTGGAATGTGACAAATGATGTTAATCTAGTTGGTTGATTTAAAGTAATAAATCATATTTTATGTTATTGTATTTCTTTTATGAGATTAAATTCTTAACAATATATTTGTTTGATGATGCTATATTGATTTGATGAGATACCATGTTACTAACAATGTTATTATTTGACCTCGATCAAGGGATGTTAATGATGCTTTTAGTTATATGTATATGTATGCACGTGGTTGTATGTTTTGGTTGGTGCAGGTACAGAGCATCGACTCCACCTAGCTCCACAGGTTTGAGCATGCTCATATCCTCAACGAAGATTATAGGAGACAACAAATTGGCCATTAATGTTACTCAACCATATCCATCATTCATAATTTGGACGATATTCCTGTTAGATGATTCAAATAATCAGAAGACAACTAAGAGGGGGGGGGAATGAATCAATTGTCACAGATTACCAGAACCATCAGTAATTAAAACTCTAATACTGAAACCCAAAACATTAATACCGGAATAGCAGTTAACCAATTAAGCATAAGCAATAATCACAGAATAAATACCATACACACGACACCAAGATTTATATGTGGAAAACTTGGTAAAGGGAAAAACCACGGTGGGAAGCCTACCCATAGTTAGATAATACTTTTGCAATAAGTATGTGAATTACAATTGAGGGGTCTGCACTTATAGGAAGGCCAACAACCTAGAGCGCATTTCTCATCACAAAAGGAGTCTCACTGACTACATAGAAATTCAGACTACAATCTAGAGAAGTGTTGAACTGCAAAAGATAACATCTCCTATGCCTGAGTATAGTTTTGGTTAAGCTCAATACCGGAGGACTAAATCCTCTTACATAAACCCAACTTGATCTCCAATGATCGACCAAATCCTTCGCCTGAATGATATTACATTATTCACACATTACATATCCATTTCCATGACATACATATCTCCATCATATGATCTACAATGAGATCTTACATCATATATATACAAACCCTCGACCATAAACAATCAGGTCGGCCACTAGACAATAAACCAATTATATAATTACAAAACATGTCGGCCTTAGACCAAACAAATAATATCCAACACATAAGACATCCCGGAAACACATCGAGAGGTCCAATCCACATGTTACATTAAACCGGTCCATAACCTAGACCAACCAGGACCCTATAGGTCCACACGCTATAGTAATGATCTCCATCCACCAAGTCTCGAACATGATCACCATCAACATCCTGAAACTTCACCAAAAACTGTACCAACACCACTTATGCAATTCATTAAAGATATTCGTCAAAAGCTTTGCCGGTGAAACCCTCACCGGAACCACAAGCCAAGCTTCCAAGAAAACAGGATAGCTTCCGATCACCAGACCAAAACCAACTGACTGAATATGAACATGAGTATCATGAACAAGACAATTCCATAAGAAAATCATATCGGAGCCTACCGGATCATGCCAGATCCAAACCAACCAGAAACTACTCATCCTACTAAGACCAGAAGGGTGTCAGTAAAGCATCCAAATAGCTAGTGTTGGCATCAATGACAAAACATCAATGCAACACATAATCAATTCCTCCAAATGGCCAACAATCTCCCCCCTTTGGCATTGATGGCAACACAATATGTGAAAAACATCTAAGTACCAAGAAATGCCAAACAAGTATCCCCCAGTTGAAGACAACCAACAATCTCCCACTCAAAGATATAGCAATGAAGTTCTGAAACAAAGACCAAACTCCCCTGTGAATGATATCTTTGTAAAGCTCTAAATTATACATATATCTATCCCCCTGATGTATACAACTCCTTAAGTTTTCTTTTTCACATCAATATCTCTCCCCCTTTGACATCAATGCCAGATATCTAACAAAAATATTAAAGCAAAATCATGAACCATTGAATCATAAAGCTGACTACTCCCCCTGAGCAGTAGCATCCCCATATCAGTGTTAGAATGAATAGTATTTTTGATAATGCATACCAGACTAATGCCAAATCACATCAATCAAGTCTCTACCAGAGGGGTAGAAACTCCCAATCTATCTCTTAGGTACTCAAATGATTCTTTAGGCAAAGGTTTAGTGAAAATATCTGCAATCTTCTCTTTAGTGTTCACATAAACCAATCTAACTTCATTTGTTTCCACCTTTTCCTTCAAAAAGTTGTACTTGATAGATGCGTGCTTTGTCTTGGAATGAAATACCGTATTCTTTGATATATCAATAGCAACAAAGTTATCACAGTGAATAGCTACCGGTCCGTTATAATCTACTTTTATATCCTTCAACATTTGCTTCATCCATAAAACTTGTGTACAGTTAGTAGCAACAACAACATACTCAGCTTCAGCAGTAGATAAAGAAGTACATGATTGTTTCTTGCTGATCCATGAAACCAACTTCTTTCCAAGAAAGAAAGCTCCATCGGAAGTACTTTCCAGTCATCAACATCTCCAGCCCAATCAACATCTATATATGCACATAATGTAAAGTCATCATCCTTAAGGTACCACAAACCATATTATGATGTACCTTGTAAGTATCTAAAAATCCTTTCCACCACACTCTCGTTATTTTCTCTAGGATCACTCTGAAATCTTGAAACAATACAAAAAGCATTCATTATGTCAGGCCTAGTCTGAGTCAAATAAAGCAAACCTCCACTCATGGATTTGTATCTTGAAGGATTTACCGGTGCAGAAACATCTTTTCTTGTCAATTTCTCACTTGTAACCATAGGAGTACTTACCAGTTTAGAGTCTCCCATACCAAATTTCTTCAACAATTCCTTAGCATACTTAGTTTGACAGATGAAAATACCTTTGTCAGTATGAGTAATCTGCAAACCTAAGAAAAATTTCATCTCAATAATCATAGACATTTCAAATTCTTTCTCCATATTCTTAGAAAATTCTATGCACAACTTATCTTCACCTCCAAAAATAATGTCATCAACAAATACTTCAATAATCAATATATCATCATCAATGATCTTATAGTATAAATTACTATCAGTACCACCCTTAGTAAAACTAAGCTTCAAAAGATATATGTCCAACCTTGCATACCAAGCTCTGGGTGCTTGTTTCAATCCATATAAAGCTTTCCTTAACCTGCAAACCATGTTTGTATCATCTGATACTGAAAAACCATCAGGTTTCTCAATATAAACTTCCTCATCAAGAACCCCATTCAAAAATGCACATTTAACATCCATCTGATAAACCTTGTAGTTTTTATGAGCAGCATAGGCAAGAAATAATCTTATAGCTTCAATCCTAGCTACATGTACAAAAGTCTCTTCATAATCAATTCCTTCCTTCTGAGAATAGCCTTTACAAACCAATCTAGCCTTATTTCTTATAACTTGACCATCCTCATTCAATTTATTCCTAAAAACCCATTTAGTTCCAATAACATTCTTATTTTTAGGCCGGGGAACCAAAGTCCATGTGTTATTTTTCTCAATCTGATCTAATTCTTCTTCCATAGATTTCAACCAATATTCATCTTTACATGCCTCAATTACTGATATCGGTTCAACTTGTGAAATTAAACATACTTCGTTAGTTGTCAGTCTTCTTCTTGTAATTACTCCATTGCTCTTATCCCCAATGATCTAATCTTCTGAATGATCCAATCTCACATACCTAGGAGTCTTCTGACCCTCTATTCCTCTTCTCGGTTCTTCAATTACTATAGAATTTTCTGATACTGTTGGAGTAACTGGTTCAACACTCTTTCCCAGTAAAGGTGCTACCGGTTCAGATATAATCATTTCCACCGCCGATTCCTTCTCATAAAATCCAATTTGACCTATTTTCAGCTCATCCACTTTGACATTAGCACTCTCCACAATTCTTTGCAATCTCTTGTTATAACATCTATATGCCTTGCTTTCATTAGAATAACCAAGAAATATGCCTTCGTCACATCTAGGATCAAATTTTCCAATGATATCGTCTCTCCTGATATAACATTTACTACCAAAGATTCTGAAATACTTAACTATAGGTGTATTACCAAACCATAATTCATAAGGTGTCTTACCGGTTTCTCCTTTGCTATGTAATTTGTTGAATGTATAAACCGATGTGCTCATTGCTTCTCTCCAGTATATATGAGGTAGACTAGCTTCCATCATCATTGTTCTAGCAACATCCAAGATAGTTTTGTTCTTCCTTTCCACAACTCCATTTTGATGAGGTGTCCGGGGAGCAAAAAATTGTCTTCTTATACCATGCTTCTCATAAAAGTTATTAAACTCACCGGATGTGAATTCTCCACCATGATCTGACCTCAAACATTTAATCTTCAATCCTATCTCAGTTTCCACTTTAGCCTTAAAGATTTTAAACTTTTCAAATGCTTCAGATTTTTCTTTTAGAAAAGTAACCCACATTATTCTAGAATAATCATCAATGATTAGCATGAAATATCTATCACCTTGAAAACTTTTAACTCCACCAGGGCCACACAAATCAATATGAATAAGATCAATAACATCATTAAATTTATCTTGCATACTGCTAAAAGAGGTTCTGACCTGTTTACCCATTTGATATTCTTTACATTTTGGATTATAAGGCTTCACAATCTTAGGTATATCTCTAACTGCCTTGGTTGAACTGATCTTCACAATGCAATCAAAATTCACATGACACAACCTTTTATGCCATAGACAACTCTCATCAATTTGTGCAATCAAACATGTCTTTTCACCAAAATTCAAATGAAATATGTTACCTTTTGTTTGTGTACCGGTTGTAATCTCCAAGCCAGATTTGTTAATGCTTTTGCATTTTCTATCCTTGAACTGTAATTGAAATCCCATATCCACCAATTTTCCCATACTCAAAAGATTATGACTTAAACCTTCAACATAATAAACATTGTCAGTATTGTTCTTACCATCCAATGATATAGTTCCTTTTCCTTTGATCATACATGCTTTGTCATCTCCAAATCTAACCAGACTGCCATCAACTTATTGCAAAGATAGAAACTTCCTTTTACCTCCAGTCATATGATGTGAAAAACCACTGTCAATTACGCATTCATCCTTGTCTTCAATTTTAGCAACAAGTGCTTTCTCTTCTGGTACATTTTCTTCTAGTGCCAGAACATCTTCCTTGATAGCCAAGAACACCCATTCCTTCCCATTGCCGGAACCACTAGCAGAGTCTTCTGCCAGTTCATCATCAGAATCAGTAATGCCTTCCTCATCCGCTATGTAGCATGACTTGTCTCTATTTTTCTTGTACTTATAATTTTTCTGATATCCAGAGTTAGGCTTAAAACATCTTCTAACTCTTTCTTCAAATCTTGAATTCCTTTCAGGACATCTAGATGCAAAATGACCAATCTTATTACATGCAAAACTTTTAAAAGGTTCTTTTCCTTCATACTTACTTCTTGTTGGCCCTTTAGGTACTCTTCTAGAAAATAGTGCTTCAAGTTTCTCAAACTCTTCATCTTCTCTCTTCATATCTTCCAATTCCTTTTCATACAAATCTTTCCAATCTTGCTTACCGATTGCTAATGCAAATGCATGAAAAGCAAGTTCAACCTTCACAACTCCAGAGGGTCTGTAGCGTCCTAAAATTGCGACACTTGCAATTTCGACTGCATTTCGGTCTTCACGATGGCGACGCAACACGCAACCTGAATGGAGACCCCGAAACTTGCTCACGACACTGAAAACTGCATTTTTCAAGCACCCTGGCCTGAACCTCCTTGCACCCTGCTGTCCTGGGAGGTGGGACCAGAGCGCCCAGCGCCCTGGTCCCCAGGACCATGGCACCCAGCGCCCTGGTCCCTGGGTCCTATTTTGGGCCCGGTCTCCTAAGGGGTCTCGGGTCTTTTTGTTTGCAAATTGGAAATTAAACTTTCCTGGTCGGCCTAAGGTCGGGAAAATCAGTCTATCAGCCCTAATTGACAAGTATATAAACTACATTTTCCTCTTTCATTCGATATGATGGAAAAGGCGTGGAAATTATACTCAAGCATTCAAGCATTCAAGCATTCAAGCATTCCTTCAAGCAATTGATCATTTCAAGTCTCCATTCAAGGCTAAGTGTTGCATTCAAGACAAGGATTCAACCATTGAAGAGGAGATCACTTACTACATGCTACATACAACATACTACTACAACAAACAACAACATCTAAACCTTCGCACATAAGGATACCAACATCCTTAGAACAAGGTATTAGTACTTGTTTTACAGTCATTTACATTTACAGCTCTTGCTCATTTCTTGGTTAATTCCAAAACCGGGGTTTGACCTAAAGGCAAACCCCTAATCCCTAACCCCCCAATCGTCTTCGCTTTTTTGTGTGTAGGTTGCAGGTACGCGGCTGAAATTGAAGATCTAGAATCCTTGTGCAGAGACGAACAGATCCCCCTTTGTTTCATGGATTTTTCGGAGGACCGTGGCGCCGAGCGCCATCGTCCTGACAACTTTTGCTCAAATTTGCAGGACAGCGCCGTATCGACATTTTACTGCTAATTCCAAGTCCGCAGCTTCATCCTATCTCAGTTTATAGGCGAATCTTTGTCATTTTCTATGCATGCTTAGCTTAATCTTTCTATCAACATTCTTTACAAAAGAGGGTAGCCTTGCTTTCTTAACCCTTGAAACTCATTTAGCATCCAATCTTGCATTGCGTGGGATTGGATCTTGTGGGTTTCAACCCCTCTTTTGAATGTAAAGTCTCTCCCCTAAGTGAAAACCATCAACCCTAGTGAATCTCCCTTCTCTCTCCTCGGAGTTGGAAGAGGGGAGAGCAACTAGGGTTCGATCACGATTTTTCGCTTTACATTTTGGTGAACCCGACGTGAACATCCTTTCTAATTTTTCATGCTTAGATCTGAAAAAAAAAAAAAAAAATTATTACATTTCCATGTTTGATCTTTTGCAAAATTTTAGAGGTGATTGCATAAAAACCCTAAATTTTCTTTTTAAGTAATTAAACTTGTGAAATATTTAATCATTAATGCTTGTTTCAGATCTGCCCTTCTATTACAAATTATCAATTCATATTTGTGCTTTAACTCTGAAAATTAAGTGGTTAAGTGTCAAAACCCTAATTTTTGAAACCCTCTTGATTCAACCTTTGTCCGACAATTTCACTAATCAAAACATCTCCAAATCAGCTGTAACTTTGGATTCCGCAATAAAATCACAATATCTTTCATCCCTGAAAATTTGGAAAAAAGTTGCGAGGACCGTGGCGCCGAGCGCCATCGTCCCCGACATTTTTTTCGAAATTTCGGGAGCAAGATCTTACTGTATTTTCCTGCTAAAATCCAGAATTTTGGCTAATTTTATCAATTCTAACACCTTCAAAATTACAGTCAAAGTTGGTCTTGTGATTGCTTGGATTAAGGCTTCTAAACATTCAAAAATATATTACATAATATGAATTGGACTCTTTTGTGGATGGGTATACTAAACCTAATCATCCTATCTCTACTCTGGATGAGATTAAGGAAAATGTGAATAATGGAAAGGCAAGGAATACGATCATTTGTGGATTATATGATATTGAACTTTTGAAGGTGAAGGACTGTAAATTTTTCAAGGAGCTTTAGGAGAAGCTTAGCAGTATTTATGAAGGAGACAAGAAGATAAAGGAAAGGCAAGGAATACGATCTGAATATAGTTTCAGGGGTGCCAATGATGATTATGGGATGAAGGGGTGCCAACTTTTTATAGTTTCAAGGGTGCCAACTTTTTATAGTTTCTCTTGAGAACTTGGATGAGGAAATCAAAGGAACACCATAAGTCAAGTTGGCACCCTTGAAACTATAAACTTATTGGAGGGAAAAGTTTATTAAAAATCACACTATTTGTTTTCAGCATCTTCTTCAGGGGTGCCAATTTCAGGGGTGCCAACTTTTTATAGTTTCTCTTGAGAACTTGGATGAGGAAATCAAAGGAACACCATAAGTCAAGTTGGCACCCCTGAAACTATAAAAAGTTGGCACCCCTGAAGAAGATGCTGAAAACAAATAGTAGGATTAGAAATAAATAAAAATCCACTAGCCTAAGCCGCACAAATAGTAGGAAATAAAATGAATTTGATTAACGGTATCACTTATGAGACAATATTATTCAAAAGAACAATGTAGAGATTGGATTGTGGACCAATGCTATATCTGAGATTGTGCGGCTTTATTTTATTTCCTAATGTAAAATGTATTATCACATTATACATTTTTATCAATTCTAACACCTTCAAAATTACAGTCAAAGTTGGTCTTGTGATTGCTTGGATTAAGGCTTCTAAACATTCAAAAATCATCGAAATTGAAATTTTGTGTCAAAATTGTGTTCTTACTGTCCTAAATCTGAAAAGTGTGTTTGCATTCATTCGAAATTTCAGTGCTTCATTCAAATTCTTACAATTTGTGACTTTTGAAATTAAGTGCTTAATTACAACAACTTTAATTTCCGCTTTCAAAATTGAATTTTGCGTGAAATTGAGTCAATTTTCAAATTTCAAAATTTGCATTGCTCTTGACATTCCCTCTAAAATCATAAAATTCAAAATTTCAGTTTCCTTCTCTTTTTCAAAATTCAAATTTTGCATTTTTCGACAATCTTGGTAGGGTTCAATTTCGAGATTGCAACTTTAATTTGGCCTATCTACAGATCGTAAAATCACTCAATTTTTTCAGATTAGCTCTAAAATCATCATACCTTTCATCCCTGCAAATTTCGAAAAAAGTTGCAAGGACCGTGTTGCACTCCGGGCGCCACGGTCCCGGACATTTTTTCTGAAATTTCGAGAGACTGTTGTGATTGCATTTAACAGCTTAAATCCAGAAGATTGGCTGATTTTACTGAAAATTGCTACCTCTAAATTCAAAACTTTCTCTCCTTCTCTAGTGCATGAGTTTTACAATAATAAGCCCTACTTACACTATTCCCGTTAGACGAAGCCGTAGAATTAAGTCTTTCCGAGGTTTAATTACTGAGGAAATGGAACCTAATTTGAATAGCCTTTTTAACGAGTACATGGGTAATTCCTCTAATCCTCCTAATGATGAAGAAGCTCTCCATGAGGTTTCTGAAGAACAACTTTCGAAATTGGATAACCAATTTGACGATTTTCGACAATGGATGTCTCAAGAATACCCTGATAGTCAAGCTCTTCCTTTAATTGAGGGTCTAAAACGTATGCTTCAAAGTGATAAGAATGGAATTGATATTTTGCGTGGTATTGCACACATTGTGGATTCAAATGTGATGCCTATGAAGAGTTGTGCTGAATCTTTAGGTTATACACAACCTCCTACTCAAGTCAATCATTCTATTCCTTTGATGGCTTCTATTGCTAGCATACCTACCTTTTCATCAAACATAATGGCTACTTCTACACAAGACATTCCTCCTGTGATTACTAGTCATGGGGGCAACCCTTCTTCTTCAATTAACCCTCTTCCTTCATTTAATCCGACTTCTTCATTCATTCCTTCAATGAATGTCCCTATTATATCTCCACAAATGAACATAATGCAAGGGGGCAATTGGTTTAACCATTCCATTCCTCCTTGTAGTGTTCCTCCTGTCCAATCATCTCCTATGACTAATTATCATAGAGTCCCACCACCTTACTCTTTACCTTCTTTCAATAACATAACACCTCCATCTCAATCTAACACATCCAATATGAATTCTTCGACTGAAGTGACCATTAACAATCTTGCACAAACTGTCTCTTCTTTACAGCAACAAATTGCCTCTATGAATCAATCTAAGTTTAGTGTGCCCACATTTGACATTGCGAGCCCACTTTCTCTTGACATTGTCTAAGCTATTCCCCCTAAACATGTTGAAATTCCGCATTTGGAGCTTTATAATGGTAAAGGTGATCCTCTAACACATGTTAAGACTTTTCAAACAATATGTACTGATTTTGCTTATGACCAAAGGTTGCTTGCAAAATTGTTTACTAGAACATTAAGAGACAAAGCCCTAAAATGGTATTGCTCGTTGCCTTCTTATTCTATTACTTCTTTCGAACAACTTGCAAATGCTTTCATTCAACAATTTCAAAACAATATAAGTCCTAAAGTTACTTTGATTGATTTAATGCATTGTAAACAAGGTGTTAAAGAAAAAGTGACTGATTTTATTGGTAGATATAAGCATTTGTATGCTCAAATTTCTTTTCTAGTGCCTGACAATGATATTCAAAGAATCTTTATTTCTAATTTACAAAAAGATATTCGAGACAAACTTCTGTTTTCTGAGTTTACTTCTTTCCAACAGTTGTGTGCAACTCTTCACAATTATCAACTGACTGTGAGTCAAATGGAACAATCACATCCTATGGCTCCGAGTGATAAGGGTGATAGCAGTCAACAACCATTTGGGAAGTTTAAACCGAACAGAGATTCCATCAAATTCAATGAAAACATCATCAACAACAATGTGAATGCAGCATCAGGTGTGCCTCCTATTTCTAAATTTTTCAAGAAAGAAAGAAAGTATACTCCTTTGAAGGAATCATTGCATAGTATTATGAATAAGTTATTGGAACAAAATGTGCTTACTCTTCCTCCTATAAGACAAATTGATCCTGCAAAGATTACTTCACCTTATTTTGATAACAAATCTTTTTGTCACTTTCATCGTCAGCCTGGGCATGATACTGAAAAATGTTTTTCTTTAAAGGGTAAAATTCAAGATTTGATTGATAATAATACTATCTCTATTTCTGGAGTGAATGATAAAGGCAATACATCTGTAGCTCCTCCTAATCAAAATCTTCAGATTTTCACTGATCCATTACCTTCTCATACCTCTAATGCAATTGAGGCTAATGATTCCTCTCTCTCATCTGATGGTCTTGTGTCTATGACTCCGAATGTGATTAACTTTGTAGAGCAGCAAGAAAACCCTAAAGAACCTTCCATCACATTTGATTCCAGTGAAACCATTAGGGCACCTGATGGTCCTTTATACATAGTTGCAAAAGTTAAGAATACACCTTGCCGTGGAGTGCTTATTGATCCTTCGTGCATGATTAATATTATTACTGAAGAATTTCTTTTTACTTTGCAATTGAATCAAGTGATATATGACAAAACAGATGTGATTGTGAAATTATTTGATGCATTTTCTTCTCCTGCAATTGGTTCTATTACATTGCCTATTGAGGTCCATAACAAATCTCTTGATGTGAACTTTGCTATTATTCCATCTTCCGAACAATTTCGTGTGAAGCTTGGCTATCCTTGGCTATCTTCCATGAAAGCTATTGCTTCTCCTATTCATAAGTGTTTGAAATTTCCCCATAATGGTGAAGTTGTTACTGTCAATCATAGTCTCTTTAAACCAGCTGAAAGAACTTCTAGCGTTCCTATTGATTACTTTTGGCCTAAACAATTCCAATCTCTTCCTCCGCAAAGTGATCATCTTTTCAAATCTTATCAAAAGTGGAAAACAGATATGATCCTATCTCTAAGTGAACCTAGAACACCTAAACTTGATATTCCTATCATTCTTGAGAAGGAAGTTCTTCCTTTGAAAGATAAAACTAATGTCTTTCCTCAAGAAGATTCCCAACCCATCCCTATGGATGTGACTATGTCTATGCCTAATAAACTTCCTAAGAGTAGACCTATACCTCCTCATCATGATGGACTTGGTCTTCTTCCTAAACTGAATATTCCTCCTTTGTATGGAGCAGTTCCTCCTCCTTCTTTTTATAGAGAGAAGAGACCTTCTTCTTCTCCTATTATCCAGCCTAAGAGACCACAACCTAAACACCCAAGTGCTAAGGATGAGAACATTCCTCCTCCTCAATCTTCTCCACTTCCTACTAAGACTAGACGAAATCGTTCTGCACGTGAACGCCGACGAAAGCGTCGTCTTAGAGCTCAGGCAGCTGCTTCTCGAACTTTGCAATCTCCAAAAACACCTTCAACAAGCATTATTCCATTTTCTCCTCAGCCGGACATTGAGCCTAAATCTCCTAAACATAAGATGCATGATGGTCTTGATCCTGTGCGAGTTAAAGATCCTATTTTTATAAATCTTGATGATGATATGGATGAAAATGTTATTCATGATGAAAATGTTACTTCTTTTGCTTCTGATAGTGAATATGAACTTGTTGATATTGATAACCATTTATCTAATGAATTTTCTAAAGCACTTATCCTAGCTCCTAGACAAGAACAATGTGGCTCAGAACATGAACATAGCCCTTGTTTGGATCTTGTGATAGCTCCATCTGTTGTGTTGGATGTTCCTCCTCTAGCGTGGTCCCTGCCTTCCCGAAACATTGATCAGCAAGATCGGGGGGTAGATGACGTGCTAGACTAGTTACATTAGCATAGCAGATTCTCTCCCCCTCTCTTTTGTTACTTCTTCTATATGTTATTTTCATTCTTTTGTTTGTCGTCCTTGGTGTTGTCTACTTGAGGACGATGCAAAGTATTGAGATCTCTCGATCTCTCTCATGTTGACTCAAAAGACACATGTGTTCCCTTCTTCTAGGTGACCTTCCTTGATTGGGGAATGAAGAACAATTATGCATACATACATATGATACATATACATGAATTATCATACAGCATACTGACCCCGAGGAAAGCGAAGTCACCGTGTGCTTTGTGTTTTGTGTCTATTATCCTTGGGCTTATCTCACACTTGGGGGCTAAATCCTTGCGATAACGTGCTCCTTTCCTTTCTCATTTCTTATATGTATCACTACGTTAAAACAATCACCCCTGGTGAGGTGTGTGTGATCACTTTAACGTAGGGGGGCATACATCCCGTTCATATCTTTTCAAGATACTTGAAAATTTCTTGGTAAATTTAGCCTTGCCTTGAAAATTTTTGATATCTTTCTTGCATGACTCATAGTGAGGGAACCTTACTACTGACAGTCATGGTTCTCCCTCGTGATCTTCCCTTTTACTTTGTCAATCGAAGTCGTAAGATCCTTAGTCCACTGGGGGCTTGGTGTATCTTGCCTCCTTGACGTGGTGAAAGTCTTTCAATATTGTTTCCTTGTACTTTACCGGAAGTATGAGCATACATACTCCCGCTAAAGTGGGGGCTAAATGTAGCGTCCTAAAATTGCGACACTTGCAATTTCGACTGCATTTCGGTCTTCACGATGGCGACGCAACACGCAACCTGAATGGAGACCCCGAAACTTGCTCACGACACTGAAAACTGCATTTTTCAAGCACCCTGGCCTGAACCTCCTTGCACCCTGCTGTCCCGAGAGGTGGGACCAGAGCGCCCAGCGCCCTGGTCCTTCAGGACCAGGGTGCCCAGCGCCTTGGTCCCTGGGTCCTATTTTGGGCCCGGTCTCCTAAGGGGTCTCGGGTCTTTTTGTTTGCAAATTGGAAATTAAACTTTCCTGGTCGGCCTAAGGTCGGGAAAATCAGTCTATCAGCCCTAATTGACAAGTATATAAACTACATTTTCCTCTTTCATTCGATATGATGGAAAAGGCGTGGAAATTATACTCAAGCATTCAAGCATTCAAGCATTCCTTCAAGCAATTGATCATTTCAAGTCTCCATTCAAGGCTAAGTGTTGCATTCAAGACAAAGATTCAACCATTGAAGAGGAGATCACTTACTACATGCTACATACAACATACTACTACAACAAACAACAACATCTAAACCTTCGCACATAAGGATACCAACATCCTTAGAACAAGGTATTAGTACTTGTTTTACAGTCATTTACATTTACAGCTCTTGCTCATTTCTTGGTTAATTCCAAAACCGGGGTTTGACCTAAAGGCAAACCCCTAATCCCTAACCCCCCAATCGTCTTCGCTTTTCTGTGTGTAGGTTGCAGGTACGCGGCTGAAATTGAAGATCTGGAATCCTTGTGCAGAGACGAATAGATCCCCCTTCGTTTCGCGGATTTTTCGGAGGACCGTGGCGCCGGGCGCCATCGTCCCAACAACTTTTGCTCAAATTTGCAGGACAGCGCCGTATCGACATTTTACTGCTAATTCTAGGTCCGCAGCTTCATCCTATCTCAGTTTATAGGCGAATCTTTGTCATTTTCTATGCATGCTTAGCTTAATCTTTCTATCAACATTCTTTACAAAAGAGGGTAGCCTTGCTTTCTTAACCCTTGAAACTCATTTAGCATCCAATCTTGCATTGCGTGGGATTGGATCTTGTGGGTTTCAACCCCTCTTTTGAATGTAAAGTCTCTCCCCTAAGTGAAAACCATCAACCCTAGTGAATCTCCCTTCTCTCTCCTCGGAGTTGGAAGAGGGGAGAGCAACTAGGGTTCGATCGCGATTTTCCGCTTTACAGGGTCCAAATTTTTCAAGCTCAAAAGAAGATAGTTTCCCAACCAGGGAATCTCTTTTGATAGATGTATTAGCGATTGTTTTCAATTAATTAATAGCAGTAGCCTTCATTTTGTAAGGCAGTGGTAGGGCTCTCAGAACTTTAGAAACAATTTCATCTTCGCTAAGAGTTCCACCACAACAATGAATTCCCATAACAATCTCATTTACCCTTTCCATGATTGCAATAATCCTTTCATCTTCTTCATCTTCAGGTTTTCATATCTCACCCGGTAACCATCAAGTTTAGTAATCTTCACTATAGGTTCACCTTCATTAAGAGTCTCCAACTTATCCCATGTAGCCTTTCTAGATGATTTGTCAGTCAATCCCATTATTTGCTGATCTAAAAGTGCACACAAGAGGGCTTCTCTTGCTGTACAATCATTCTCAAGCTCCTTATCCAGGTTTGTCAGAGGAGGATTTTTAGATGTCGGATTATAAGGTGTGACACCATTCTATATGATCTCCCAAATCTCCTTGCCAAGACATCTCAAATGAGTCTCCATCCGAATCTTCCATACTGTGTAATTTGTTCCATCAAGCCTAGGAATATCTCTCTGAAAGATAGCTCCAAAAGAACTGGATGAACTTGAATTGTTAGTCACCAAAGGATCTTCCTCAAGCAGTTAAGATTTCTTCAAAGAGGACCAAAGCTCTGATACCAATTGTTAGACAATTTAAATAACTGGAAGACAACTGAGAGAGGGGGGGGGGGTAAATCATTTGTCACAGATTACCGAAACCATTAGCAATTAAAACTCTAATACCGGAACCCAAAACATTAATATCAAAATAGCAGTTAAACTAATTAAGCATAAGAAATAATCATATAATAAATACCATCCACATGACACCAAGATTTATACATGGAAAACCCGGTAAAGGAAAAAACCACTATGGGAAGCCTACCCACAGTTAGATAATACTTCTGCAGTAAGTATGTGAATTACAATTGAGGGGCCTGCACTTGCAGGAAGGCCAACAACCTAGAGCGCACTGCTCATCACAAAAGGAGTCTCATTGACTACATAGAAATCTAGACTACAATCTGGAGAAGTGTTGAACTGCAAAAGATAGCATCTTCTATGCCTAAGTACAGTTCCGATTAAGCTCAATACCGGAGGACTAAATCCTCTTACATAAACCCAATTCAATCTCCAATGATTGACCAAATCCTCTGCCTGAATGATATTACATTATTCGCACATTACATATCCATTTCCATGACCTACATATCTCTACCATATGATCTACAATGAGATCTTACATCATATATATACAAACCCTCGACCATAAACAATCAGGTCAGCCACCAGACAATAAACCAATTTCATAATTATAAAATATGTCGGCCTTAGACCAAACAAATAATATCCAACACATAAGACATGCTGGAAACACATTGAGAGGTCCAATCCACACGTTATATTAAACCGGTCCATAACCTAGACCAACTGGGACCCAATATAGGTCCACACACTATAGTAATGATCTCCATTTGCCAAGTCTCGAACATTATCACCATCAGCATCCTGAAAAATTCACCAAAAACTGTACCAACATCACTTATGCAATTCATCAAAGAACTTCATCAAAAGCTCTGCCGGTGAAACCCTCACCGCAACCACAAGCCAAGCTTCCAAGCAAACATGATAGCATCCGATAACCATACTAAAACCAACTAACTGAATATGAACATGAGCATCATGAACAAGCCAATTCCATAACCAAATCATACCGGAGCCTACCAGATCATGCCGAATCCAAACCAACCAGAAACCACTCATCCTACCGGGACGAGAAGGGTGTCGGTAAAGCATCCAAACAGCTAGTGTTGGCATCAATGACAAAACATCAATGCAACACATAATCAATTCTTCCAAATGGCCAACAATTCCCTAATTTAATTTATTTATACCTCTGGTAACCAATTCGGTAATTTCTAGTTACCCCAATGCATTATTATGAATGACTACTGAAGACTGTTTGTGCATAGTTGGTCATATGTGAATTGCCACTATTATAATGTATATATTAATGATATTTAACTCATATAGTGATAATTTAATATTTAATCATACAATGTGGCTTATATGTATTTGATTTAATGCGGATTAAATGAATTTACCTTTGGGGGAATTTTGAGAGTAATTGGATTTATTTATTCAATTTGATTTTTTATATTTTATATTTTATATTTTTGCTCCAAAGTGGGTTTATATTGTAATTTTGAAGTTCATTTTGAACACTTAGTTTTTAATTTCAAATTTGGAGCTCTTAAAACCCTATAATGGGATTTTCGAATTTTGATTGGGAGGGATTGGTTTGGAGAAATCTTGTGGGTAAGAGCTCGTTGGATTCATGCAGATGAACTCTTATTGCTACCTAGTTTTCGTGAGTTATTTTGAAGTCTTTGGCTCCATGTTTCATTTTGAAATTATTCAACTTGAAGGTGAGTTTTTATTGATTGGACTCTTAATGAAATTTCTTGATTCTAGCTTGTTGCTATTAGTTAGCAAATGTATTAAGAACTTTTGTCTAATTTGACTTTTGAATTTTAGTCAAGAATTCAATTGGATGTGTTTTGAAATTTGAAAACATAGTTTTACAAAAGGAAACTTTGCCCAATTTTTATTGGATGCTCGGATTATTGATTTTATTGCATTTTTGGATTTTTATTCACCTATGGACCAATGGGTTTTTCCAAAATTTTGATTAGGCATGTTTGAAAATTTCAGTTTTTTGGAGGTCCATCAAAAGTGGATGGCCTCCATGTGACTGGTTTTTGGTCAATTTGACCCTTTTATAAAATTGAGAATTTGGTATTTTTAATAAGATATTATTATGTGTATTAATATAATTATATATGTAAATATAATTATTGGATCGAATTGGATCTGTTCTCTTGGCGTTTAGGGCCAATCGAGTATGTTTAAATGTATGTGAAAATTTCAATGCATATGATGTTACTTGATGGTTTTGGACATGTTGGTCTAATTTGTGATATTATATGGTCTTGCATATTGCCATTTTATTATTAGTTTCATGTTTTGATTCAATTGAGCCTAGGGTAGATAATAGGACCAATGATGAGAGTGGTCTCCAATGGGGGTCGAGGTACAAAGGGACAGCTAGGATAACCCCTTGAACATTTCATAATCAAATGAAAATTAATGACACATTAATAAAATGAACCACGATAAATTGGATGCACCTCTCATGGTCTTGGATGCTCATGTAGACTAAGGATGAGTTGGGAAGGCCTAGTCATTCATGGAGCATTGATTTGGCATGATTGAGTATACTCATCTATATGAGAGAACTACTTGATTATGTGCAGGCCATCCCTTTGAGCTACGTGATGGCACTCCCCTCTCTTGTTTCTTATATATCTATCCCTATAGTTATGAGTAGCACCCGAAAGAGGATTTACCTTCCATGTGATTGTGCTTAATGATGGATTCTAGAGGTATCCATATTGGATGACTTGTTGGCCTTGTGATCTCTTTGGTGATTGGATTTTGAAACTAGTTTATAATTGATGGTTTTGGTGTTGATGCTCCTTGTGGTTATCTTTCATACGTGTTTTGTATATGGTTTTCATTGAGGATTATTCCTCTCTCTTTCATTGATTGATGTGGCATTATGTTCTTAGTTTGATTATATGTTCGTGTTGAGTTTCACTCCATGTTTTCTCTTGTGTGAGCCTATTTGTCTCTCTTTCTTGAGTGTATGACTATTTGGGCTATGTGACTATCTCCATAAGCACGGTGGGGTTGAAACCTATAGGTTCCACATGGTCGGGTGGTGTTGCCAACCACCGTTGGGGACCAAAGGACTTGGATTATGTGCGGTTCAAGAGTTCCTTCTCCTTCCTCAACACTTGTGTTTCTTCTTCTCTCATTTCTTGCAATTGTAAGCTATTTATTTGGATGCAATAGTTATATTCATTGACAAGTTGTATATGAAACACTCCAAGAGGAGATGTATGTAATTGTAATTTATTATGATGAATGGATGTTTCCTTAGTGTACCGGGTATTGGAACTGACCACCAAGCATTATCTTGTATGATTTTCATTTGATGAGACAATATGATGTTATCGTAGGAATACTTGGTTTGGTGCTTAAAATAAATGTAGATCTGATTCTTAGTATGTTGGAGATTGAATTGGTCATCTCCTATTGTTTTCATGAGATGTTGACCAAGCCCTTGTTGTATTGAACTCTTGGGAGTCAATCTGAGCTTAACCGGAATCACTTGGTGTTTGTTTCGTGAAGTCCAATTATGGATTTTAGTTGTGTTTTGTACTTCTGGTACGAAGTAGATTTTTTCTTTAGCCTTAG
Organism: Cryptomeria japonica; assembly: GCF_030272615.1. NCBI lineage: Eukaryota > Viridiplantae > Streptophyta > Pinopsida > Cupressales > Cupressaceae > Cryptomeria > Cryptomeria japonica. The sequence continues at coordinate 864,660,355 of NC_081407.1, forward strand.
GATCCGGTCGGCGAAGTCTCGATCAATTCACTTATCTTGGTGGACAAAAATCCTAGATCGGTGTCTACGGTTGTCCTTTGCGGTCTCTGTTTACCAGATCGATGTCTGTGTCTCTTTGGCCTAATTGCAAACCGGCATCTCCGCCTGCAGTTCGGTGTGTCCACCTCTGGATTGGCGTCTGAGCTTGTGGAACATTGTCCATGCTTCGATGTCTCTGGCTGCCCATCGACGCCTCTACTTAAATTGCTAGGTTGTTTGTTTGTTTGACCTATTCTGATGCATGGTGACATGTCATTGATCTTAAGGTTATATTTTTCTACTTGCATATTCATGAATTGAATATGGTTTAATATCAGAGGTTAATTTAGTCATCGTCTAGCTGGTCTTGAGTAGTTAACCTAGTCTTGGTTGCATTACTAAGGTAGCAATGTCAGAGGACACTTAGAGGTGCTATGGGATATCTCATTGGAGTTTTCAAGTGTGTAATGTTCTGCATGTCTATATTTTGATCATCAATCAATTGACTTTACCTTGAGATGAGCATTATGCTTGTAACATTACACATGATGACACTTTATTACTTAAAAAAAAATCCATACTTTCTTTGTGTATTTTGCTCTTATCCTCTAGAATTCCTTGGTGGGGTGTTACATCTAGTATCAAAGCCCATGTTACAACACTAGGATCTTTGATTATATTGTTGCCCATGACGATGATGTTGTTGGTGCATAGTTCTGCAGGTGTTTTCTTTGTGAGTTTGTTGTTAGCTTGTTGCTTGGGTGCCTTGAGTGAAATGTTTGGGAGTTCAAAATGAACCAACCCAAGTAGCATGTGGTGGAGGAAGAGTACTTCTGGGTTCCTTTTTTCACTTAGCAGGGATGGATGGATACCCTTGTGAGAGACCCTCTCGAGTGGGCTAAGGATTGGTTGTTTGGTGTGTTTCTATATGTGAGTGAGCTCTTGTTCGACCTTTGAGTGGTTTGTGTGTGTGGATTTTGTTGGCAATAGTGGATGAGTTGCCTCATTTGGCTTAGCATGATATTTGATGAGTCTTCATTTCTTTGGGGTTGATTTGACTCTCTTTTGTGCCGAGGAGTTCCCTCTTGTGTGACGATCTCCTTGATAATTGATCTTTGCTTTCATGGATGTTAGAGGCTCTTGAGTGGCCTTGTTTTTGCTATAATCCTAGTAGGATGGTATGAATATTTCTTGATTAACTTTGACTTAGATGCTTATGTTTGACTCCTATTTGAGCATCATGCTCCTCATCGTATAATGTGCATTTTAAATTAATGCTCTTCTGTGTTAGAAATCATTATACTCTCATTGTGTATATTGTCTCTCATGTTCGTAATGATGCACTATGCTATATGTGAAAGGAATAGAAATGCTTAAAGAAAGTGATATGTCTATATTATTGTGGTTGCATTGTAGTTCCTTGTATATAAGTTTTGTTAGTAATGTATCATTCCATAATTGGAACAAATGATTGTAAGTGGAAAATATATAGACCATCATGGTAAATTAATTGGGTTAAGGACCTATGTCCCCAATTTGCATTATTTATTATATTTGTATGAGCATTATGTGGCTCCATATCCTTGTGGCATTGTGAAGATTGTTGATCCATTTGCATTATGCACATCTTGCATTGTGACCTGAATATCGTAGTGTATTGACTTCCCCTTGTACGAGTGTGCCATAAGGTATTCAAAAGGGCAATTTGCATTGTTGTCCCTATCCTTGTAAGGATTTTAATTTCTTAAGTGAGCAACATGTTTTGTCAATGTGAAGTGATTTGTGACACCTAGTGTTATTCAGGCAACATGTTCTTGTTGAGTTGTATTTGTTAGTATGCAAATCTCAATGTACCCTTTTGTGGTAGTGAATTGTGTTGTGAGTATATGCATACCCTTATGAGGGAAATCCTCATGTGAGAAATTGTTAGTCACCCTTATATACGTAAGGTGAAAAGTACCCTTGTGTTGTAACCATAACATACTTTGGTGTGGCCTTGTATTGAGAATATGTGAGTAAGGTGGATTCGGTGTAACAGATCCCTATGATTGTAACTCCCTCGTGAGGGAGACTATGTAAGTGAAGTTGTGGCATGCATTAATTAGTTTCCTGTGATCATTGTATTATGTTCCTCTAAATATGTTTTCTTGCATAAAGAAATGATTTTATAATTCTTCTTGTATAAGAAAGGAACTGCATTGCATTAAAAATAGTAAATGATTGCAAGTGAGTAGAAATCATGATTGCATATATTATTGCATATAAGTTATTTAAAAATGAAAAATAGAATGACTCAATTGCTTATTATGTTTGGTGTGTGTTCTCTAACTCATCTTGGATATTGTATCCTTGGGTGTTGTGCATTAGTTACTCCCTCATATGTGGTTGATATTGGTCACTAAGTTATGTGAAATTTGTTTGTGATTGATGACTTATCATGGTTTTAGCGAGTTGTCTCCTGTGTTGCTTGGGATAGCATTTAATTTATGAACGTTCTTATGTCTAGAATTAGTAACTGAACTCTTCTATTTATCTATTCTGAAACACTTGTCACACTTGATTTATTGTTGAAATTGCACGCACTTCTTAAATTTAATGTTGAAATTGATGAATTCCCCCACTTGGGTTTTCTCCTTTCAAATATCATGATGACTATTCTGATGTTTGACGTTGTTGGCCTTGCTTGTGTGTAAGTGTTGCTTTCTATCATGTTCATTGTGAACCTCTAAATGTGTGACTAGGAAAAAATGTGAATCCTATAATATTGCATTAGTGAAGATCATGATGAAGTGTAAATTTTGTTCTTAGCAAATGTTAAATGCATGCTTTAGGTAATAAAGATTAAGCATTAAAGACCATGTTAGATTCTAAAGAGGTGTATATTTGATGTTGTAATATGCTTATGGAAATTCTTGCCATATGATGGGATTATGAATTAAATGTAGTTGGGTTATCTCATTATGTTTACTGTATTCTTGCATAGCTTGTGTTGGTAGTAACATAATCATATGAATTCTTCTTGTTTGATCCTATTGTTAGTGGATGACGATGTGATTTAATCCACCTAAGATGCCTATTTTCCCTTGTGTGACCTTGAGATCATGTATTTCCTTATGCTTGATGCTCTTGGCATGATTGTTTAGGTTCTTAATGCACCCTTGATCTTGTTATTTTGTTGCTTATGAGTACTCTATGCGTCACTTCAGATGCAGATTCCTTTACTACATGTATGGTTGACATTGTGTGGGGACAGGAAATGACCTCAGATAGAGCTTATATGCCTTATGATAATATGTATATCTATTATATATCTATATGTATGCCTTCTTCTAGACTCCATGTTGGAGATTGGTGTGAGTTGGAGGAGTTCTCCTTAGTGGTTTTATCCTTCCTACCCTAAGGATCGAAGAGGATTTGGTCCTAATAAGTGGATTGGGTCATCTTGAGATTAGTTGGAATTATGAGTGTGGGGTGTTGACCCTAGTGAGAGGTTAGAAATTACCTCATTAGTTGTCAAATCTTGACCAAGATTAGGTTGAGTGACCCTTATCTTGGCTATAGTTGAGCACTCAACAGTAGAGGAACCTTGTTTTGTTCCCATTCCTCAAGGTTTGTTGGCAATTGTATGTACTTTCTTGCAGTGCTTAGGGGCCGTTCAGCCTTTTGAACCAAGGGAAAACCAATGCAAGGGTAGGTTGTTTGTTTAAACCCAAATAACATAAGAAATGAAGTAAAAACATTAAACCAACACAACATATACCTTGCAAGAGAGAGTTATCTCTTGTTCCTCTAATTAGATCTTTGTTGAAGCCAAGGATGTGTCCCTCCTCAACTTGTTTGGATTGGTCCTAGATGGGTATGTGGATTGCTCTCCAAAATGCACAACAAGGGTGATGGATATGGGAGATGGATAGTGGATAATGGATGGATTCTTATGAAAATAGGGATTGGATGCCTAAATTGACTATAATGAGGATGCTAGAAGGATGATTCTAGGCACAAATGAACAACATGAGATTACTTTATTTGGAGTTGCGAAATGAAGAGGAGGAGACCCCAATTTATAGATTTGAAGGGGGATGAACGAACGGTCAAGATTGAAGATGGATCAAGGGTGGAGATTGAAGGAGAGGGAGCACATGGATTGAGAGGACATGACAAGAAAAGGCAGGGAGACCAAGAGATTTTCCATAAAGACATTTATTGTCTCCACACTCCATAATGTACATGGGGAAGATATCCCAAGTACATTGGGAAGACAAGAAGAAATTAAAAATTCCTTGGGGGATGAACAAGAGAATTAAAAATTCTCAAATAATGAAGTGCATGGGGAAAGGAAATGAGAAAAGGAATTTAAAATTGCTTGGGAAGATGAGAGACATGGGAGAATGTGAGATTTAAACTCTCTAGAAATGACCCAATTAGGTACATTTAAGGTTGGAAGGTGAGGAGGGGACAAGTGGACTTAGCCATTTGTGGCTATTGGTTGACTTGGTGGCTAATCATAGGGATTAGCCACTAGAAAATGATTAAGGGAGATGATTAGGTGGTATAATGAGAGATTAGAAGACAAGTGGGATTTGTAGAAGGGTTTGATTAGAGGAGAGAGAATGAGTGAAAGAATTAAAAATTTGTAAATAATGTTAAGTAGGCTTCTAGAAGAATTAATTAGGCTAATGAAGAATTAGAAGGAGTGATTTGTAGGAATCACATGGCAAAGTTAACTAATTGTCATTAATTAACTAAAAGGCGATTTTGGAAGAATTAATTAATTTGAGAACCTTAGAAGAACAAGGAATAATCAATTTGTGGAATAAATTAATTATCTAGACTATAGTGACATGATTAATTAAATCAAATTTAATTAATTTTGAGAAGAATAAAAGGGTAACATAATTAAATCAATTAATTACGTAGAAAGGATAAAATTAATTAAATCTTTAATTTAATTAATTTTGGACGTCTACACCTTTGTTTGTGGGTACTCCTAGTTATGAGTGTTGGATGTTTGGAGAGATTGTTCGAGATCTCTGGTAGTATGCTAAAAATATGTGCTTGAGAGATATCCAACAGATGTGTTGTCATTGATGTCAACATATTTCTCTATTTGTGACAATGATGGAGTGAAGTTCAATGAGTTGGTTTGTTCAACATGGTGATGATTAGAGTTTGCGGATTAAAGGGTTTGTAGAGGGTTGTGAATAGATGATTTAGTGCAATTTTTAGAGGTCCGTGTGAAGATTTGAGTAAGTTATGGATATTATTGTTGTGGCTAGTTTTTTTGATGTTTAGTGATGACAATGTTCAGTATTTTGATCTCCATTGCTTCACTTTATAATATCTTGATTTGCAGATTTGGAGGAATGTTTGGGATGTTGATGTGTATCTTAAAATCAAGTGGTTCATGATTTGGAGGTCTGCAAGTTATTATTCAAGGTTGATAGTCATTCTAGTTAGTGTTCTTGAGGTTCGGTATAATGATGATGTGATTCTAGTAGTTCATGTTTGTGCGTATGTTGCAGTGGTGATTCATGATGCTTGTGGATGTTTTTGGATCGTGTGCCTTTTGTGTTGGTGGCCCGCATTTATCGTTGTGTGTGTAATTGATGATTTTCTCCAGTGTGTTAGTGAACTTCATGGTTTAGATGATAAGATGCTTGTAGCGTGTTGCAAATGTTTGATGCATAATTCCTGGAGGTGTTTCTCATTCAAGGAATGTGATATGGGTCTATCCTATGTCCTAGCCAACATTGCTTGGTCCGCATGTGATATTGTAGCGTGTGTGGTTATATCTTTGTAATTAGGTGTTGTATGTTGATCCGACCTTGATGATCTTCACAAGGTTGATGTCATGTATAAATAAATGTAATTTCTTTGTAATTGAGTGTGTATGGATGAGAATCAGAATGTATGTGTGTTGAATGTATACATGTTTCGGAGGAAGAGAAGACGTGTGAGAAGAAGAAAGTTGTTATGTTCTTAACTGAATCTTTTGACTATGATCTAAATCTATTTGTAAGACAGTGAGTTTTCCCTAGGTTGTAGCTCTTGTTGTTTTTGAGTAATGAGCTCTAGGCAGTGTGCCTAAATGCATGTGAATTACCCATTTTAATATTTCTAATACCTCTAACAGAGTATCATCATATTGTGGGTAGGTTCCCACCATGGTTTTTCCCTTGACCATATTTTCCACGTCAAAAATCTTGGTGTTATGTGTATTGTTGATTTATGCTTTCATGCTTAACTATCAGATCTAAGAATAAGTTTGATTTGTGTAAGTTTGTAAGACAACTGATTCATCCCCCCCCCTTAGTTGTCTGCCCGAAATCAGAGATATTTCATCAATGAGAGGTAAATTTATTCATGTTCATGCCTTCGAGTAACTTTGTTTCAATCTTAGTTTTCGTTGAGAAGTGGGTGTGCTAAGGAATCCTGTCTTTTGTGAGATTATGATGGAGTGAGAATCCTTTCAAATTTAAGTGAGCTCTTAGTGAGAAAGATATAGTTTTTTGAATCTTGTGGAATGATCCCCTTTCCCCTTATTTCTGGAGGAAGCCCTTGAGTTTGGAGCCTTGGTCTAAGGAGATATCATTGGTAGGCAAGGTTTGTTGCAAATGTGAAGTTGATGGTATGTTAGTATGCTTGTCATTGATGTCAACGTGTTGGATTATGTGATTCATTGAGTGGATTGTACTCTGCATTTTTTATTTGTTGCAGATGTGTTCAAGTTGTCATGAGATTCAATTCTTATGTTTTGGTGATCTGGAATTTGTGCTCCAGAAGTCTATTCAGTGATGATAATATTTTCTAGTAGAGTTTTCAAATCTCTACATTTCTCCGAATTTTTGATTTTGTTGATGAGATTTTGCATTTATGTTATTCTTGTATTTATCTTTGATATTCTGATTTGGAATGTGATGATGAGCTTCGGAGTTATGGTTGTTGATATGTTAATTCCAGGTCTAGTTGACCTTGAATGATTCTATTTTTGCTCTGATGTTTGTGGCATATGGATAATGTGTTGTGGTGTGGCCCACTCTCATTTCTTTCCACCGTGGAAATGTTTAGTGTAGACCTATTTCAAATTGTGTTTTGGTGAATTGTTCTTTTGGCCACCTTGGAGAGATTCTTAATTCAAGAGATCAGTATAAATTAAGGATGATTGTAATGTGAAAATATAATGGAAGCAAGTGGATTGAAAACAAAATTGTATTTTCTCTGAATGTGTGTGAGGTTGTGAAGAGTTGAGGTTGAGTAGTGAGATTGTGTGTTGTTGTTGTTTGGTACCAAAGGTAGAGCCAAAGGTTTACTTTGGCATTGCATCATTGTGACAGTTGTGCTTCAAGGATGGATTCTTTCTTTTTCCTTCTTCTTTCGGGCAATGAGCCCTTCTTTTTCTAGAAGTCAAGTAGTCAGGCAGTGAGCATTCTGGCAGTAAGACACCCTTTGCAAAAAATACCTCAACCGGTGTCACCTGAATAAGTGTTTCATAACTGAGAATTAGCATTCTCTGTGGTTTTTCCTTCCTTGGATTTTTCACATATATCGAGTAGTCTTGTGTATGTTTTATATGTTTTCTCTTTCATGCTTATATCTATGTATAAATATTTTGTTTACCATATCTATTTCTATGGATAAAGTAAAATATTTTAATTGGTTCAACTGATTCCCCCCTTTCAGTTGTCTGAGATTTTCAACAAATGGTATCACAACTTTGGTTCCTAGAAAGTGAAACTAATCGCTTGAGGAAGATCTGATGGCACATAAATTGACTATTCCTACCTTTGAAGGACCCAACTATAGTTTATAGAGAGTAAAGATGAGAGGATACTTGATTTCTCTAAATTACAAGACTTGGAAAGATATGGAGATGAAGTATGTGGTGCTGAAAAATGGTCCTACTACCTCGAATGAGATTGAAGCTTACGAAGAAAATGAATGAGCGAGGTATGCTATCTTTAGTGCCCTATCTAAAATTGAATTGGTGAATGTTGTTACTGTTAGGAATCCCACAGATACTGAGAGGGGGGGATGAATCAGTATCTAATCGGTGTATAGAATTTCTTAACTTAAAACATGCAGAACATATTATAACAGTGTACCGGTAAGAAAGAAACAATGCAATAAACAGAATCAAAAACATCCACATGAAAAGCACACCATAACACAAGGATTTAACGAGGAAACCCGGTGTGGGAAAAACCTCAGTGGGATTTGTGACTGGTGCAGGAGCACAAAATTTAAAAACTTGATTATCCTACCTTTTTATGACTCCTAAGGAGTCTTGGATTGTTTATTTCATGATAGGAGTCATTGGTCTTGTTTTTGATCCATTTGTGAGGCCTAGTCCCAGGTTTGGCAATTTATGAGCCACTTGGTCAACTATGGTCAAAGGGTCATAAAAATTTAGTTTTGAGTTACTTTATTGTTTTTGGAAATAAATTGGTCCTTCATGACCACTGGTAGGATTTAAAAAGTTAGTTTGCACTTTTAAGTGCTTTTGAGCAAAAATTGTCAAAAAGTGTCAATGTTGTCATCACAACACTTGACAACTTTTTGTTTGTAAGCAAATATCCTTCTCCATTGGCTAATTAGTTCAAAAATTGGTTGTAACTGATGGGGGAGGCCTTCATAAGCCCTTTCAGGTGGGTGATGAAGGAGTTGATGTAAATTTTCATTTGGCAATCAATAAAAAAACCTTATTTTCCTGCAAACAGTCACGTTTTTGCTCTTGTATGGATTATTTTTGGACTATTGGGAGGTTATAAATTATGGATTCAGATTGAGGGGCCTCTTACCTTTCTTTTTCTTTTGATTTGAGGTCTCTAAGTGCTTTGGTTCGAAAGTTATTGCATTTTTACTAAAAACAGTTTTGAAACCCTCCTAAACCTAGGGTTTTGACCTATTTTTGCATTTCCTCTCATGGCCACTGTACAAAAATTCTAAAACTTGGTGGAATGAGAGGTTTATATATGTACTCAATGATTCTGGAAGAAATTTGTAGGTTGGCAAGTGTTTTAGGCATTTGCTTTGATTTTTAGGTTGGCATCCTCATGTGACAACCTAGTTTCAAAATGCAAAATTGGTGATAAAACAAAATAGGGTTTGAACCAATGCACAAAATCCTGGATTTGGTCAATTTGGGTGTGGACATAACTTTTTCAATTGGTTAAACTTTCTGATCAATCACATTTCATACACTTTCTTCACAAACCCATCTCCTTAAGCCTAATTAGGCCTACTTGCATTTGTGAAGGGGAGCAGGTCTCCTTTGTTTTTCCAGACCACCTCCTTTTGGATTTAGACCTTTCTCAATAAAGGGTATTTGGATATCCATTTTTTTTTGTTGGTCATTTGCAAGTTTGCAAAGTTGTTTTGATAAGTCCCCTTGAGTATACAAGGATTTTGGGGTTTTACAAAGGAACCTTGTTGGATTGATCAGCTTGTTGTGTCACCACACCTTAAGCATGTTTGTATGGGCATTTTAATCCACCTTGAACATTTGGTTTGATCCCTGCTCACTGTTTTGTCAAAATTCCAACTTGAAGCCAAGTTTGGTGTCCAGCCGGTTTGAGTAGGCTTGAGTAGTTTTCAACTTTTGATCCTAAGATCTTGTCAATGTTATCCTTAGGGTCCAGAATGTTGTTTATGATTAATTGAAGAGTGTATTTAAGGTGTAAGTCTGGTTGGTAGGGTGTTTTGGGTTTCCTTGGTGGCCTATTGTGACAATTTTGTCCTAAATTGCACTCACCTAACCTAGCACTTGCATCAGTGACCCACAATATTCACTCACTGGCCAATAAGAGAATATTACTTACAATAGGGGCCTGCACATGCAAGAAGGCCAACTGCCTAGAGCTCACTGCTCAATGGGAAGTTTCACTGACTTACAATGAGGATTATACAAATCTAATATCTTGTACTACTTTACAATAGCATCTATAATGCCTGATCCAATACTGGTGCTGCTCTGCTTCTGACATAAACCCTTAGCCTATATTTCACATAATAGGTCTGCCTAATATTTTTCCTCAATGTTCCTCACTCATTACAAAATGTCTACAATGATTTGTTTTATAGATAAGAGTCATTTTACAATTTGCCAAGTCGGCTTACAAAGTTTTTATTATAATAAACAAAATATAATATAACAAAATCTTGTCGGCCTCTGTGCCGGTATACTTCTTTTCTTTGTGTCGGTGCTGGTGTCTTGAGTGTGATCAGCTGATGCCGATATAATGCATTTTCCGGTGCCATAGGATTGCAAGGTTGCCATCAATGACAAAACCTTCAATCACATACAATGTCTCATTGGAGTGTGCATATGCCAACAGTTACATTGGATACTGCTTTATGAAATTTGGGAAAGATTGAAAAACATCTATGAAGGAAATCTTGACAGTAGAACAAATAAAGGTATATTTCTAGGATATTCTACAAAGAGAAAATCTTACAAATGTTACAACAAGAGACTAAATAAAATTGTTGAAAGTGCAAATGTGAAGGTTGATGAAAATATTTTGAAAGACTCGGGTATACAAGCAAGATATAAATCTGATGAGTCCACAAACAAAGAAGAAGAAAGAAACACAGGTTCCTCCAACAACTGCTTCTAAAAACTCGAGGTATGTTCAAAAGATTCACTTTGAAAATCAAATCATAGGAGATAAGAATAGAGGTTTGATTACAAGAAGTAAAGTTGCTAAAGAGAAAGTGCTACTGTGTTTTCTTTCTGAATCTGAACCTAAGACAATTGAAGAAGCATGTAATGATTAGAAATAGATGAAGGCTATGAAGGAAGAGTTAGATTAGATTGAGAAGAATTAGATTTGGGAATTAGTCCCTAAACTGGCAGATAAAAATGTTATTAGAACAAAGTGGGTGTTCTGGAATAAGTTGGATGAAGATGGTCATGTAAAACTGGGATATATCAGTATGCAAAGGTTACACTTAGGTTGAAGGCATTTATTTTGAAGAGGTTTATGCTCATGTTTCCCTAATGGAAGCTATTGAGATGCTTTTGGCTTTTGCAGCATGCAAAGATTTCAAGGTTTATTAGATGGATGTAAAGTCAACATTTTTGAATGGGAAATTAAGAGAAGTCTACATTAAACAACCATAAGGATTTAAGTAGTCAGACGATCTAGATATTGTTTGCAAATTCAAGAAGGTGTTGTATGGGTTGAAGCAAGCACCTAGATCTTATTATGGAAGGTTGGACACGTATTTATTGAATCAAGGATTTCAAAAGGGGTTTATCGATAGTAATCTTTATTTTAAAGTTGAATCAGAAAAGATCCTAATTTTTGTTGTATATGTGGATGACATAATTTTTGGAGGAAAAAATGGCATGTGCAAGAAGTTTGCTAGTGAAATGCAAAAGGAATTTGAAATGTCTATGATTGGTGAGTTGAATCTCTTTCTTGGATTACGAGAAAATCAAAACAGTAAAGATATTTTTATTTCTTAGTCAAAGTATGTTAGAGAGTTGTTGAAAAAGTTTGGATTGGAGAATTCTAAGCTGATATGTACTTGTATGCCAACTAGATGCAAGTTGACTAATGATGATGAATCACCTAAGACCGATGCAAGCAAGTATAAATTAATGATTGGAGGACTGTTATACCTAACTACTACCAGATCGGATATCATGTATGTTGTTTTCCTTGTAGATAGATTTTAGTGAGATACAAAAGAGTCGCATGTTGTTGTAGGGAAGAGGATATTCAAATATTTTAAAGGTACAAAATATTTTGGACTATGGTATCCTAGAGGATCAAATTTTACTCTAAAATCCTATATTGATGTAGATTGGGTAGGAAGTGTTGATGTCAGGAAGAGTACCAGTGGTGGAGCATTTTTCCTTGGCTCCCAGTTAGTTGCATGGTTAAGCAAAAAGCAGGATTATATGTCTTTATCAACTATAGAAGGTGAGTACATTGTTGTTGCATCATGTTACACTAAGATAGTTTGGATGAAATAGAAATTGAAGGATATTGGTGTGATGTTTGACGAACCAATCTCAATCATGTGTGATCAAACAAGTGCAATAAATATCTCTAAGAATCTGGTACTACATTCCAGAACACAAAATATTTCTATTCGGTAGCATTTCTTAAGGGAGAAGGTGTTGGATAATGAAGTAAAGCTAGAATATGTTCCTACAAAAGAGAAAGTTGTAGATATCTTTATGAAGGCTTTGTGAAAATAAACTTTTGAGTATTTTTCGGCAGATGTTGAGGGTATTACCCCTTCCTATTTCGAACTACTACATTTTGGCAGTGCATTAGTCTAGGGAACTTCATGCATATTTTTTAGTTTGGGCTAATGTTTTGGGGCTTCCTCTTAGTGGGAGTTGTGTGGGTTCTAAGATGAGTTATTGTTTACCTTTGTCTTTGATGTCAAAGGGGGAGAAATATAGTCATTTTTCTAAGGGGGATAGATTTGAAAGATGAGATTTGTGTTTGTCGTTGATGAATGTTGCCATCAATGACAAAGGAGGAGATTGTTGCAAATGTGAAGTTGATGGTATGCCAATATGGTTGTCATTGATGTCAATGTATTGATTATGTGATTCAATGAGTGGATTGTTCTTCTCATTTTTGATATGTTGTAGATGTGTTGGTATGTCATTGCATATTGCCTTGAGATGTTATTCTTATGTTTTGGTAGTTTGGAAGTTGTGCCCCGAAAGTTTGTTCAATGATGATGATGTTTTTTGGCAGAGTTTGTAGAGCTCTACATTTCTCTGCATTTCTTATTTTGTTGATGAGATTAAAAATTTATATTATTTATGGATCTATCTTTGATATTCTAATTTAGAACATAATGATGAGCTCTAAAGTCATTGTTGTTGATATGTTCATTGCAGGTTCGGTTGACCTTGAATGATTCTATTTTTTCTTCGACATTTGTGGCGTATGGATAGTGTGTTGCTTTGATCGATGATGTATTGTGGTGTGGTCCATTTCTAATTCCTTTCCATCGCAGGAATGTTTAGTGTAGACCTATTTCAAATTATGTTTCGATAAATTATTCTTTTGGCCAACTTGGAGAGATTCTTATTTCAAGAGATTAGTATAAATTGAGGATGATTGTAATGTGAACATGTAATGGAAGCAAGTGGATTAAAAAGGAAGATCTATTTTCTATGAATGTGTGTGAGGTTGTGAAGAGGTGAGGTTGAGTAGTGAGATTGTGTGTTGTTGTTGTTTGGTACTGAAGGCAAGGAGCTAAAGGTTTCTTCTGACATTGCAGTGTTGTGGCAATTGTGCTTCAATGGTGGATTCTTTCTTTTTCCTTCTTCTTTTGAGCAGTAAGACCACCTATAGTGAGCATTGTAGCAATGAGCCACCCTTTGAAAAAATCAACTTAACTGGTGTCACCCTAATAGGTGTTTCATAATTGAGAATTAGCATTCTCTATGGTTTTTCCCTCCTCGGGTTTTCCACATTTATTTGGTGTTCTTGTGTATGTTTGATGTGTGTCCTCTTTCATGCTTATATCTATTTATCAGAAGTTTGTATACAGGATCTATTTTTGTGGATTAAGTAAAATATTTTAACTGGTACAACTGATTCCCCCCCTCTTAGCTGTCTGAGATATTCAACAAGGTTTTGTGGTTGTTGCCTAAAAAGGTGGTAGATTTGGTTTAGTTTGTGTGGTCTTTATTAGAGCAGGTAGCTAGATGGAGTCCCTGACACCATGTGGTGGCTTGTTTTCTAAAGTTAGTGAGTTGTTATGCTCTTTTAGACCAAGTAGTAGGTCCAATTCTTGATTGCTTGGTGATGGTAAGATAGTTGTGTGACATGGCCTAGACCTATCAATGAGTCGAAGGGTTGTTTTTGTATGCTCCCTCTGATTGTTATATTTTTCACTGAAGGTGCCTTATTCTTGATTGTAGGCTTCTACGAGTAAGCCTAGCCTTGGGGGGGGGGGTGTAATGCCCCTCTAGTTCCTCTTCTATATTTTCTCTCCTTGATGTGGATTTGGTTATGAGTCGGTGATTGTGCCATTTTCTTATGGGTGTTAACCTTTCTAAGGTGCTATAATATTATTCTCTATGCTGCATTTGTTTTCAGCTTGAGGCCTTGAGTGCCTATCTTATGTTGTGATTAGATATATGTTTTGTATTGTGTTGGACTAGTGATGTTCTAGATTGCATCATGATGATCATGATTATGTGTATGCATTTGGATGTGCGCTTGCTTCTTATGGGTGGTTATGAGGGCCATAGTGTTAATGTTTATTGCATATCCATTTGGATACTAGATTCGTTGGGAGTTGTTACCATATTTATGATGTTTTTAATATCAATGTTGATTTGATTAATAATTGGAATGTGACAAATGATGTTAATTTGGTTGGTTGATTTAAAAGTAATAAGTCATATGTTATTGTATTCTTTTATGAGATTAAGTGGTTAGCAGTATATTCGTTTGATGATGCTATATTGATTTGATGAGATATCATGTTACTAACAATGTTATTATGTGACCTCGATTGGGGGATGTTAATGATGCTTTGAGTTATATGTATATGTATATGTATATGTATGCACATGTGGTTGTATGTTTTGGTTGGTGCAAATACAAAGCATCGGCTCCACTTGGCTCCACAGGTTTGAGCGTGCTCATATCCCTGATGGTGGTTATAAGAGATAACACATTGGCCATTAATGTTACTCAACCATAGCCATCATTCCTAATTTAGACGATATTCCTTAATTTAATTTATTTATACCTCTAGTTACAAATTTGGTAATTTCTAGTTACCCCAATGCATTATTGTGAATGACCAATGAAGACTGTTTGTGCATAGTCAGTCATATGTGAAATATCGCTATTATAGTGTATATATTAATGATATTTAAAATATATAGTGACAATTTAATATTTAATTGTGTAATGTGGCTTATATGTATTAGATATAATGTGGATTGAATGAATTTACCTTTGAGGACATTTTGGGAGATTGAATTTATTTATCCAATTTGATTTTTAATATTTTTATAATTTTGCTCCAAAGTGGGTTTATATTATAATTTTGAAGTTCGTTTTGAACACTTTTTTAAATTTCAAATTTGGAGCTCTCAAAACCCTATAATGGGATTTTCGAATTTTGATTGTGAGGGATTGGTTTGGAGGAATTTTGTGGGTAGGATCTTGTTATATTCATGCGGGCGAACTCTTGTTGCTACCCAGTTTTCATGAGTTCCTACGAAGTCTTTAGCTTCATGTTTCATTTTGAAATTCTTCAACTTAAAGGTGAGATTTTATTGATTCCCCCCTTCAATCTTAATGAAATTTCTTGATTCTTATTATTATTAGTTAGCAAATGTATTTAGAACTTTTCTCTATTTTGAATTTTGAATTCTAGTCAATAATATAATTGGATGTGTTTTGAAATTTGAAAACTTAGTTTTACAAAAGGGAACTCTACCCATTTTTTATTGGATGCTTAGATTATTGATTTTATTGCATTTTTTTGGTTTTTGTTCACCTATGGACCGATGGGTTTTTCTAAAATTTTGATTGGGCATGATTGAAAATTTAAGTTTTTTGGAGGTCCATCAATGGTGGATGGCCTCCATGGCTAGTATTTGGTCAATTTGATTTTTTTATAAAATTGTGAATTTGGTATTTTTAATATGATATTATTATGTGGAGTAATATAATTATATATGTAAATGTAATTATTGAATCCAATTAGATCCGTTCTCTTGGCATTTAGGTCCATTCGATTATGTTTAGATGCATGTAAAAATATCAATGCATATGATGCTACTTAATGATTTTGGACAAGTTGGGCTCATTTGTGATATTATATGGTCTTGCATATTGGCATTTTGTTATGAGTTTCATGTTTTGATTCACTTGAGCCTAGGGTAGATAATAGGACCAATGATGGGAGTGGTGTCCAATGGGGACCAAGGTATAAAGAGACCACTAGGATAACCCTTTGAACATTTTCTAATCAAGTGAAAACGAATGACACATTAATAAAATGAACCAAGATAAAGTGGATGCACCTCTCATGGTCTTGAGTGCTCGTATAAGCTAAGGATGAGCTGGGAAGGTCTCGCCACCCATGGGGCATTGATCTGGCATGATTGGGTCTCCTCATTTGTATGAGAGGACTATTTGAGTCTATGTGAGTCATCCCTTCAAGATACGTGATGACACTCCCCACTCTTGTTTCCTATGTATCTATCCCTATAGTTATGAGTAGCACCCGAAGAGGATTTTCCTTCCATGTGATTATGCTTAATGATGGATTCTAGAGGTATCCATATTTGATGGCATGTTGGCCTTGTGATCTCTTTGGTGATTGGATTTTGAGACTAGTTTATACTTGATGGTTTTGGTGTTGACACTCCTTGTGGAGGTCTTTCATACTTATTTTGCATATGGTTTGCGTTGAGGATTATTCATCTCTCTATTTCATTGATTGATGTGGCATTATGTTCTTAGTTTATTATATGTTCATGTTGAGTGTCACTCCATGTTTTCTCTTGTGTGAGCCTATTTGTCTCCCTTGCTTTAGTGTATGACTATTTGGGTTGTGTGACTATCTCCATGAGCACGACGAGGTTGGAACCTATGGATTCCACATGATTAGGTGGCATTGCCAACCACCATTAGGGACTAAAGGAGTTGGATCATGTGCAGCTAAAGAGTTCCTTCTCCTTCCTCAACACTCATATTTGCCTACGATTTGGCCTAATCCTAGATCGACATCTCTTCCTGTAGTTTAACGTCTCCACCTCTGGATTAGTATCTGAGCCTATGGAATGCCATCTATGCTTTGGTGTCTCTGGTTTCCTATCAGCATCTTTGCCTAACTTGGCAGGTTGTTTGTTTGGTTGACCCATTCTAATGCAAGGTGGCACGCCATTGATCTGAAGGTTATCTTTCTTTAGCTACATGTTCATGAATTGTGTATTGTTTAGTATCGGAGGTTGATTTAGTCATAACCTAATTAGTCTTGAGTAGTTAACCCCATCTTGGTTGTGTTGCCAAGGTAGCAACATCAGGGAACCCTCAGAGGTGCTATGAGATATGTCGTAGGAGTTTTCGAGAGTGTAGTCTTCCACATGTGCATATTTTGGTCATCAATCAATTGAATTTACCTTGAGGTGAGCATTATACTTGTAACATTATGCATGATGACACTTTATTACTTAAAAAAAAAATTCCATGCTTTCCTTGTGTATTTTGCTCTTATCCTCTAGGGTTCCTTGGTGGGGTGTTGCATTGATGACTTTAAAAACAATTAATTAGTTGTCAAAAGACCCATCAAATGGTCTAAAATAGAAAGCCCATTTTAAGGATGTTATGATACATTCTATGACAAATGTAATGACTAAAATAGTGTGGATCATTTTAGACACAAGAATCGATTATTATCACACGTATAAGAGAATCCTTACATATGTTATTGATAATCTATGTCGTATATTAGAGTATCTCCTATTTTGGGGGGATTCATATGACACCTTGTAAGAAGGTATAATTTCATGTAAGGGGTTGTATGAATTTTTATCATGATATTTTCGAACCTTTTTTTTGACCCATGGTAATGTTTTATGGTGGCATTTTGAACCCCTATGAGTCTATATATTGAGGGGTTGAGTTGGAGACAACATGGGATGTTTTACAAGTACATAGATATTGTTGGATTCGATGCAAGATTGAATAAATATCTATTGTAATTTTTTGAAGAATAATTTAAATTCTCCCTATTTTCTTGGTGGAGTTTTTTTACCTGAAAAGGTTTTCTCCATGTAAACTCGTGTGTTATTTGTATGCATTTTGAGTAATGTGTTTTCTTTGTAGTTTTAAACATCTCTATTAATTTTTACAAGTTAATATTTGAAATTTGCAAGTTCTATCAAATTTTCATGTTTGCGTTAATTTCTAATAACCATGTAGGAGCTAAAGATTAGTTGAACACCTAAGAGCACCTACAAAAACACAAGAAACCCTTCACAAGAGAGTATACAAGAAATGAGATTTCTTGATATTAATATCAATGAGATATGATCAAATAATGATCAATGGGATATGTTACAATGTATACATGAGCCTTGCTTATATAGGCAAGGTGAGTGGTAGGATTAAGCAATTTGTTGATGTGTGTCTTAATCCTACATAGTCATGTGACAACTACTTAGAACAAATATTAAATGACCTAGATAACTAGAATTAAATAGAAGTCATAAAGATAATATATGATAAGATCTTATTTAGGCAACTAAGACATCTAGAAGACCACATAAGACCAAAGAAAACATAACTTATGAATAGGTCCACATTAAGTAATTAATTAGGACATGTCATTATTCACAATAACATAAGCAATATCATGAAAATAATGTTTGATGTTTAATTTTTAATTATTTGATGATTTCGAATTTACGTGAAATGAATATCCTATCTAAGGAAGATTTCTCATGCACTTGGACTTAAAAGTTTAAAATTGTAACTCACTGTTTTGTAATCAACAAGATTCCAAATTGGTGAGGTGCGAGCATACAACAAATTGGTGTTTAAATTAACATAAGAAAATTGGGTCTATAAGATAACATGTGAATCTTGTGATATAACAAGGTATAACAATTTATAATCTATGATTTTTATAAAACTAATTTTGACAAAGTTGAACTTAAAACATAAGATTAGTCACCATTTTTTATTACTAAGATCCCTATTAAGTGAGATAAGAGAATATGGTAGTTACATAATCTCATTTATAATTTGAAATTTAAAATAAAAAGCTCATCATATTAATTTCCTAGTCAATATTTCTCTTCCAAATCTGAAGCAAAACTAATGGAAAGTTTTACAATATTTCTTAATATTATAAATCCGTACAATTTTATTTATTATTATATTATTAATAAAGCATTACAATGATATCTAATAACTCCTAACAAAGAAAACTAATTGATACAAATTTTACTATGCTATCAAATAGTTAACTTATAAATACAATGATCAATAACTTTTAAACTAATAATTTTTAACTTGAATGACTATTCGATACGATTCAATATAAATAAATAAGAACAATATTTCCATGTAATTCTAATGAAAATTAAATCGTCAACTAAATAATACTAAAAAATATCAGTCAATGACTATTCAATACTAACTAACTATCAAATCAATAACTATGCTAATTACACATCAATAACTTTATAATAAAGGTAATAACTTGGTAGCTAAGCAAAATATTAGTCAAGATTATAAAACAAATATTAAACAATAAAAAGGAATATCTTTACTTTCAACCTAATATCAACCTAACTTAGAATGATAACTAAGACAATGACTTAGACTGATAGCTAAATTATCTAATTAATAATATCTTAATTAAGAATGATAACTTGGATAAATATTCGATACAATTCAATATAAATAAATAAGAACAATATTTCCATATGATTCTAATGAAAATTAAATCGTCATCTAAATAATACTAAAAAATATCAATCAATAACTATTCAATACTAACTATCAAATCAATAACTATGCTAATTGCACATCAATAACTTTATAATAAAGATAATAACTTGGTAGCTAAGAAAAATATTAGTCAAGATTATCAAACAACTATTAAACAATAAAAAGGAATATCTTTACTTTCAACCTAATATCAACCTAACTTAGAATGATAACTAAGACAATGACTTAGACTGATAGCTAAATTATTTATATTGACAAATTGATAATAAACCAATCATAACCTTACATTTGAAATCTATAGTACACAATCTTATGAAAACTTGTGAATTCAATAAAAAAGAATGTTTAGATAATGATTTGAAATGATAACTATATTGACAAATTGATAATGTTTAGTCGAGGCTTAAATCATTGGGTAAAATGCTTGGGTTGACATACAAACAAAACTCATACAAATCACGCATACAATATAAAATATCAAATAAATATAATTTTATTTGCTGCCAAAAATATAATTTGGTTGACCAAATGTCTCATTAATATATTTAAATGTTTTTAAAAACTAACAAACATAAGCCACTTATAGTATTAAACTTTGTGCAAATGGCCTTGATTAGATTTGTTTTAATGTAATTTTATGTTTTTTAATAAATAGGAAAGGTTAAAGATGTAACTTTGTATTTGTTATTTTTTTCTAAATATGTATTTTTATTTTATAATAGAAAAAAAAAGCAATAAATGTGTTTCTTAATATTATTATTTAACTACAAATTATATGAGATAAATTATAAATGTAGATTTATACTATTCATTCAATTTGATAACTTATTTTTCAAGAATGTTTAATAAGATTTTAGAATGAGTCCTTCAATTCTAAAAAGGAAATAGAATCTACATACCTCGATTAAATATTAGATGCATGAATCAAATATATCTCTTATACATAAGAGATTTAAAGTCATTGAATTGTCACCCTATAAAATGATAATCTTAAGCATCAAAGATTAGTTACTGTAATGGTGAAAATATTAGGGTTTCACCCAATGATGTAGTAAAAATCGCTAATATTTTGCATAGGTACCACTACATTAAAGAGGGGTGAACCCAATAGATCTAGCTTCAAATCAACAAGGATAGGGATGAGAAATTCTATTGGATTCATTGGATTGGAAATTGATACCCTTTTTTAAGTTGAATTGTGAAAATGTTGAAATTAGGGTAAATGTGTTGGGATTGAAGTAAAAACGCATAAATAGTGAGCTACAGTCGTCAAATCGAGCCACGAACCTAGATCTGAGTAAAATATGAATGTTCAAATTATTGAATTGGTTGAATGGACCAG
Source organism: Cryptomeria japonica (assembly GCF_030272615.1). Lineage (NCBI taxonomy): Eukaryota > Viridiplantae > Streptophyta > Pinopsida > Cupressales > Cupressaceae > Cryptomeria > Cryptomeria japonica. The sequence continues at coordinate 864,681,184 of NC_081407.1, forward strand.
AATACTTAGAGCAGGGGTGAATTAGTATTCTCACACTTTCTGAACTCTTATTGCTATATCAATCTCTTCAATTAATTTCTTCAACATGAAACCACAAATTCAGAATAAACAAGTAACACAACCACAAATTCAACACCAGATTTTAGACGTGGAAAATCCAAATGGGAAAAACCACAGAGAGGGTTAACTCTCAAGATAATACGACTAGTTATATGCTGTTTACAAAAGGGTGGCTCACTGCCAAATTACAAAGCGGCTCACTATCGAAATGCTCACTGCAATAGATATAAATGAACTGGGGAAAGTTGCATCTCCAAATGCATGAAGTTGGTTCCAATATAAGCTCGGATATCAACTTACATAAAGTAGCAACAGATCCGGTAAAGGATTACTGCAACACTATCCACAACTACCTGCAACAGATTCGGTAAAGGATTACTACAACATTGTCCACAACTGTCTGCAACAGATCCGGTGAAGGATAACTACACAACCTTCTGCACTCTGACTCTTCTTCACACACCTTCACTCATATACTACTCATATACTAACTATATCACTTGCACACTTCTTATTCTTCTACTTAACACAAGCATACTCTACTGAATATCACGCATGTATACACTCTCTTACTACTCACACACATATGTTTCTCTTCTTCAATTGTCACACAATACTACTTTCACATTTTCTATATGTATACATATGTACCAGTAATCACACACACCAAGATACTATGTCAGCCAAGCATAAGTGATTTATACAATAATGCATTGCTCGAATCAACACGTTATCCAAAACATGCCTCAACTAGAAATATGATAACCAAGTAGGCCTTTACCAAACTTCTACATGATTCCTTCATATAGTTTATTTACCAAATGTGTGCCCCAATTACTGGAACAAAACAAGGGTCTACCACACCCAAGGATACAAACCCATAAGCACGAACTCCAGGGACAACTCCTAACTTGTAGATACAGATACCATAGATTCTGGAACATAATATGATGCAATATAACCAATACAAACTAATACAACTTATATGATTGATATAAATGATATGACCAACACCAAAACTGGATACAAACCATGATAAGCAAAACATAAGATTCCAGAGAAGAGGATCTTTTGGAAACTACTCTAGTAGATCATATGTGCCTTACTGCTTCATATCACATACATACATATCTTCCATTTATTCTCAACCTGCAATACAAAAATTGCTTACACCGTATTCAGTCCTAACTAGATCATTGGTTTTGACATCAATGACAATATTCACACAAATCCAACATAGATATGTTCCTAGAAGGAGCTCCTAAAATGTCAGGACTGGAATGCCCATCACTCTGGTCCTCCGTACTTTTCGTCATCAAAAGGGGAACTTGTTCATCTCTATAAATAATGCCAATTTTGAGAATCACAACTCTATACCTGTTCCTTTTTAATTGAGTTTTATTTGTCTCCACAAAGAATTAGGGTTTCATGAAGTCCTCATAAGCATACAACATGAATGTCAACTCTAATGCTTGAATATTGACCTTACTTCTGCTCCAATGCTTGAAAGAAGATTAATTGCTTTCTCACTTGAATGTAGATCTCAATTTTTCTCTCTTGAGTGGATATGAATTTGAATTGATGTCAAAAATGAGAGGGGTAGACTTCCTTTTATACATGCTTGTCAAAAATCAACTTAATTTTATAACATGAGCTGACATGGGATCTAGGTTCCCTCCCAAATGATATTACCATTAAGGGGCCTTACAATGAGCCCTAATTGGGAGGACCAGAGCATTGGGTTCTCTATTCCTTGAGGACCATAGTGCTAGCACCCTGGTCTTGACCAATTCGAGACTAAGAAATGGGAGGCAGAAAGTGTGCATGCTGAAAAAATTAAACTTATTACATTGTGTGAGCAGAATCATGGCTCCAATTAGGCCTTTGGACACGAACACCAATGTGAGGGCACAAGTGAGGAAAAAATTGTAAGGGAGTACAATTTAGGACTCTAAATTTATCCCCCACTTTAGCGGGAGTATGAGACTAAGCATACTCTCGATAAAGTACAAAGGTTTACATTGAAAATATTTCATCAAGTCGTCAAAGAGGCACAATACACCAAGCCCCCAGAGGACTTTATGATCTTACTACTTTAATATCAAGATAAAAATGACATTATAAAAGAAAGAGAAAGAATCATGACTACTAGCCTAGTAAGGATCACTTACTATGAGTAATGAAAAGAAGAATACCAAAATTACGAAGAAAAGGCCTAGTTTGCAAAGTAATTTGAGTATTGAGATATGTGATAGTGTGTGAATAAAGTGAAACATTGAGTAGAGTGTACACCCCCATGTTAAAGTGATTGCATACATCTTACCAGGAGCAATTGCTTTAAGGTAGCATGAATCCAAAGACAAGCATGTTATCACAATGAAATTCCCCAAAGAAAGGAAAAATCAAAGGATAATTATCACAAAACACATAAAGGTTCTACTAACTCTGGGGTCAGTATGCTCCTATTAAAAATTATGTATATCATGAAATATATTTGCATTGAATTGACTTCTTTCCCCAAAGGAAGTAGTGCCACAATAGAGGAAGGGTACATGTGTCTTTTGAGTCAACATGGAAGAGACAAAAAGAGGTCTCAACGCTTTGAATCTTCCTTAAGTAGACAACACTAGGGACAACAAATAGAAGAATTAAGAAAAAAATAGAGGAAAGTTATGAACAAGCAAGAGAGGAGAGAGAGAGAGAGAGAGAGAGAGAGAGAGAGAGAGAGAGAGAGAGAGAGAGAATCTACATAATTAATGAAGCTAATCAAGCAAATCATCTGCCTCCCAATCTTGCTGAATATTGTTTTGGGAAGGTGGACAATATGCAAGAGGAGAAACTTTGAGCACAATAGATGGAGATAACCATGCTTTAATGGTGAGTCACTTTGTCTGTTACTAGGAGCTAGGATTAATGCTTTTGAATTTTTTTTAGATAAATGATTATCAAGATCAAAAAGCTCATATTCGTCATTGGAATCATTAGCATCAACATTGTTAGCATGAACATAATTTTCATCCATTTCTTCATCAAGATTAATAAAAATGGGATCTTTAACATGAATAGAACATGAACCATCATCTTTCTTAAGCATCTTTAAACTTGGTGATTTAGATTGAACTTCCTCCCTATGGTTAGGCGAAGGTTGGACAAATGGGATCGTGTCAACATTTGGTGTCTTCGAGGAGTAAATATGTTGAGAAGCAAGTTCACGAGCCTTAGCACAATGTCTCCATCGGTGTTCTCTCACACAACAATTTTGTTTAGTTTTAGCTGAGCGTTGTGAAGGTTTAGGATCAATGGACATAGGAATTTTCTCTTATTTTAAAGTGGGAGGAATAAGAGAAGGTTTACTAGGTTGAAAGATAAGAGATGGCAGACACTTCCCTTTGTAAGATGTAGGAGGAAGTATCACAATATATAAAGGAGGAATAGAAGGTGTAGGAAGGAGACCAAGTCTACCATGAGGAGGAATAGGTCTAGGATTTCTAGGCTTATTCAAGGATAAGATCATCTCATTCTTCCACTTTTGATAAGATTGAAAAAGAGGATCACTTCGAGGCTTAAGAGGATCAAATTGTTTAGGCCAAAACTAATCAAGGTTAACATGTCCACGCCTCACTGTGGGTTGGTATATGATATGATTTTGTCATTATGAGGAAATTTCAAGCATTTATTAATAGTAAAAGGAACCTCTTTCATGGAAGGGAGCCAAGGATGTCCAAACTTCACTAAAAATTGATTTGGTGTAGGAATGATAGCAAAAATGACATCTAAGCACTTATTAACAACCTCAATGGGAAGAGTAATAAAACAAATAGTAGGGCAAGAGAAACCATCATACACCTTAACCACTACATCAGATTTATCATATGTTACTTGATGCAATTGTAAAGTATAAAGATATTCTTCAGTTGTCACATTCACCAAACATGTTGGATCAATGAGCACCCCTCGTGAGATTTTGTCTTTGATCTTCATAGTGATATATAGTAGGCCATCAGGTGCATCAATAATCTCACTAGGATTAAAGGTAATGCATAGGTCCTTAGGAGGTGTAGGTTTATCAACAAGATTCACCACACTATTAGACTGAAGGCCAAGGTCATTTGGAGAAAATGCAAGATGTTCAGACTCAACCACATTAGTAGAATGAGAAAGCAAAGGATTAGAAAATATTTAGAGCTTTTGATTATGAGGAGCTACAATTTTTTTTCCTTTGTCATTCACACCAGCCACGGATATGGTATTGTTATCAATAAGTTTTTGAATTATACTCCTTAAGGAGTAACACTTTTCAATGTCATGACCGATCGATAATGATATTGGCACACTAGGCAAGGATGTAGGCATAGGAAACGAATGGTTAACTTGACTCAAAGCTTGGGTGTAACCAAGGATTTCAGCACAACTTTTCATAAGCATGATATTAGTGTCAGCGATATGAGAAAGGCCACACAATAAATCAACACCAATTATTCTCTTTAATCGTGCAATAAATGGGATCGCCTCACTTTCAGGGTATTGTTGACTCATCCATTGTTGACTATTTTTATATTCATTGTCAATATTTACCAATTGATAAATGGAAACCCTAGTTAGTGATTCATTTACATCATGAGAATTAAGAAAAGAATAAGGATAATGACATCATTTGCAGGATTAGAGGAACCACCAACATTCTCATGAAATAAGTTATCCAAATTAGTCTCCATATTTTTTGTAATCAAACCTTGGGAAGCCTTAATTCTATAACTTCTTCTCATGGGAATATTGTAGGTAGGACTAAAGGTAGTAAATCTCATGCACAAAGGAGGGAAATTAGAATTTGAAATTTGAAAATTATGATTAAACAATACAAATTTTGCAAAAATGATTGATTAACCAATTAATTAAGCAATTTGATTTGTTAATTTAAAATATAAATGCATCTATATCTTAGCATAGCATATCTTAAAGATCAGATATGAAAATTGATTTAAAAAATTATGCAACCTACAAATAAATTTTAGAATTATAAATTAGGGTTTTTGTAAATTCAACCACTATATTTATGTAATTCAATTTGCAAATGAGATCTAGGAGGGAAAACTTTAATTTTTAATTTAATGAATAATCAGATCTAAAATAATTAATCCCAATTAGACAACCCACAAGCTCAATTTTAAAATTAAAAGTTAGGGTTTGTGAGTTTAACCTCTAAAATTTTTAAATTCAATTGAAATTTAAACTTGTAAATGTAAAATTTGAAATGCATAAACACTCATATCTGAGAAAATAAATTAGAAAATGAAAGTGTAAGAGGTCAAGTTCATCAAAATGTAATGGTGAAAATATTAGGGTTTACCCAATGATGTAAAAACCGCTAATATTTTGCTTACGTACCACTACATTAAAGAGGGGTGAAATCAATAGATCTAGCCTCAAATCAGTAAGGATAGGGCTAATAAATTATATTGGATTCATTGGATTGGAAATTGATACCCTCTTTTTAAGTTGAATTGTGAAAATGATGAAATTAGGGTAAATGTGCTAAAATTGAAGTAAAAACACATAAACAGTGAGTTGCAGTCATTGGATCGAGCCACGAACCTGGATCTGAGTAAAATGTGAATGTTCAGATTTGTTCTTAAAAGGAGCTCCTAAAATGTCAAGATGGGAATGCTTGTCACTCTAGTCCTCCACACTTTTTATCGTCCAAAGGGGAACCTGTTCAACTCTGTAAATAATGCCAATTCTGAGAATCACAAATCTATACTTGTTCCTTTTAATGGATTTTTGTTTTTCTCCATAAGGAATTAGGGTTTCATGAAGTCTTTATAAACATAGAACATGAAGGTCAACTCTATTGCTTGAATCTTGACCTTACTTATGCTCCAATGCTTGAAAGAAGATTGATTGCTTTCTCACTTGAATGTAGATCTCAATTTTTCTCTCTTGAGTGGATATGAATTAGAATTGATGTCAAAATGAGAGGGGTAGACCTCCTTTTATACATGCTTATCGAAATACAACTTAATTTTCAAACATGATCTAACACGGGATCTAGGTTCCCACCCAAATGATGTTACTATTAAGGGGGGCCTAATTGGGAGGACCAAAGCATTGGGAACTCTGGTCCTTAGGGACCAGAGCACTAGCGTCCTAGTCCTAACCAATTACGAACCAAGAAATGGGGGGAAAAAAGAGTGCATGTTGAAAAAGATGAACTTATAATTACATGGTGTGAGAAGAACGAGGGCTCCAATAAGGCCTCGAGACACAAACATCAAGGTGAGGGCCCTAATGAGAACAAAATTGTAACGGAGTATAATTTGGGACGTTGCAGTTGCCATGTGAAATTATATCATAAACCAACCTCAAAACATTGTATAATGACCCAACTATAATGAAACATCATACACCTATTCATCAATAAAAAAGGGAGATAAAAAACATCATAAAGTAATTTGAATGAAATTTGATTATAACAAAATCATTAATACCTAGATGACCTTTCATGAAGTTATCAAAATGGATTTTTGTTAAATATTAGATCACAATTTTATTTTATCCTTACCTAATGGCCATATGTGTAATTATTTTTTACTAACAAAGTACTTAATAGAAAAAATAGAATGATCATGACAATACTAGATAGTATTCCACTACGATCCAAGCCAAGTTAGTGAACGATGATCTCAAATTCCTATTTTAATTATTTATTTATAGAAGGAAAATAAAAGGAGATATTTCCTCAAGTTGAAATATTTCTTTTTATTTGTGAGAAATAGAATCTACAATCGCCTCAACCAAAAAGCATCCAAGAAGAGTGTTTGGGATTCTTTTCAAATTGTATGATGTTGAGATTTTATTACAAGATGTGAGAAGTGGAGGCACTATTTTTACTTTTCCCTGGTTGAAATATAACCTTTTTTGTTGCCATCAATATAAAGCATGTGACATACTTGTTAAACTTCCTCTACTTCCCACTTTATGATTTGATCTTCACATAAAGATTCCTTGCCAAATAAAGTGAAATTGAAGGAAATATAAGGAGAAGAAAAAGTCATTACCTCCTTTCTATAGCTTCAAAATGTATGAAGAGGATTTCTTTTTTGAAAATATCTCTTCTTTGTGGGTGGATTCAATGGTAATATTTCTTTGTTAGGTCCCGGAGACAACTGAAACGGGGGGGGGGGGGGGGGGGGGGGGTGAATCAGTTGTCAAATAAATTCAAACCAAAACAACTTAACTAGCTTAATGCTTAATACCGGTAAACCAGCTATATATGCCGGTAGACAGATTTAACAGTTAATTGCTATACCGGTAAGGATTAGTGTATGAAACATAAAGACAAAGTCATCCACAACACATAACACCAATATTTGTACGTGGAAACCCTATAAGGGGAAAAACCGCGGTGGGAAACCTTACCCACAATCAGATGATACTACTACAGATAGTAAGTGTACATAAATGGGGTCTGCACATGCAGAAAGGCCAAGCGCCTAGAGCTCACTACTCAATCACAAAATGGGAGTCACACTGAATAAAATTGGATGGTTAAATCCAATAAGAATGTACTGCACAAAATAGCATCTTCATATGCTAGATTCAGTACCGATGTAGTTCTGGTTGTCTTCACAAAAAACCTCCTTCAATCTTCAAATGATGTCTGCATGTATAGCTCTGCTTATTCTCACATATACCTTCACACAATCCTTTTTTCATATTTTTTTATATGATCTTACAAATAAGATCTTACATTTATACCATAGCCTAAGACTAATTTTAGTAGGTCGGCTCTACAAGATATTTACAATAAAAGCATTTTACAAACAAAACAATATCCGATGCAATAACCGATTGAACATGTCGGCTTAATGCATTTACAACAATAATTAATCATCTTCAAAGTGTGCCATGTTGATCTGGAAAAGATAAACCTGTCGGTTTATACCCTAGACCTATTTACCAGTAATAGCAAATATGCAAATGTGAACATACCAATAACCAATTATTCAAGACAAGATATCAAAATGATGTTTTCAACATTACCAAGTGTTTTCCACGTCATTCCAAGTGTCGATGATTATTATATCTTGTCGGTGTACCATATACCGGTGACTGTGCAAAATTTACTTGCTTGCCGGTGAATGTTGTTGGATCTCCAAAGTGCTAGAGTTTTAGTAGGTGTTGACATCAATGACAAAACCATACCAAAATACCAACAATCTCCCCTTTTGGCATTGATGGCAACACAAGATGGAAAAACCATCAAAGTTCCAAAAACAAAAATGCCAAATACCAAAAACCAACAATCTCCAAATAGAGATCATAACCAGAAATAAAAAATACAGATACAGAGAGTAATAATCTCTCCCAAACAACAATCTCTCCCCCTAGGAGCAACATGTGTTTTCCTTCTATTTTTCCATACTAATCTCTCCCCCTTTGACATCAAATGCCAAAGTTCTTACCAAGCCAAGTTCATATACAAAATACCAATCAATTTAGTATACCAACTACTCCCCCTGAGAAGTAGCTTCCCATCAAAGTCAGAATAAAGATTTCTCTATTAATTTTGTCGTTTGATGACAATCATCAACTTCCTAAGTCTCTACCAGTGGGGGTATGACCCCAAGCTAATCTCTAAGATATTCAAAAGTCTCCTTAGGCAGAGGTTTAGTAAAGATATCTACAATCTGCTCTTTAGTATTCACATAAACCAATTTTATTTCCTTTGCTTCAACATTTTCCCTTAGAAAATTTAGTTTGATAGAAACATGTTTGGTTTTAGAATGTAATACCTGATTCTTAGATATATCAATTGCTACAGTTTTATCACAATAGATAGTAATAGGTTCCTTGCATTTTACCTTTATGTTTTTTAACATTTGCTTAAGCCATAGTACCTGTGTACAGTTAGTTGTTGCTGCAACATATTCTGATTCTGCTGTTGATAAAGATGTACAACTTTGTTTCTTACTTAACCAAGAAGCTAGTCTATTTCCAAGAAAGAATGCTCCGCCAGTGGTGCTTTTTCTATCATCCACATCTCCTACCCAATTTGCATCTGTGTATGCACATAATTCAAAATCTTCATCTCTAGGATACCATAATCCAAGATTTATAGTGCCTTGTAAGTATCGGAAAATCCTTTTTACTGTTGATTCATGATTTTCTCTAGGATTACTTTGAAATCTTGAAATGATACATACTGCATTCATAATATCAGGTCTAGTTTGTGTTAAATATAGTAAACCTCCTATCATAGATTTGTATCTAGTTGGATTAATAGGTGTAGATTCATCCCTTAGTGATAGTTTTTCATTTGTAGTCATAGGTGTGCTTACCGATTTAGAGTTCTCCATCCCAAATTTCTTTAGTAACTCTTTTAAGTACTTGGATTGACTCAAGAATATACCTTTATTAGTCTATGAAATATGCAATCCTAAAAAGAATTTTATTTCTCCAATCATAGACATTTCAAATTCTTGTTGCATTTTAATAGAAAATTCTTTACATAATCCATCTTCTCCTCCAAATATTATATCATCAACAAATACTTCTATAACCAAGATGTCATCATTAGTCACTTTATAGTAAAGATTGTTGTCTGCATTTCCTTTAGAAAAACCAGTCTTCAAAAGATACTTATCCAATCTTGCATACCAAGCTCTTGGATCTTGCTTCAATCCATACAAAGCTTTTCTTAACCTGCAAACCATATCTTTGTCATCTGTCAAAGAAAATCCATCAGGTTGTTCAATGTAGACTTCCTCTTCAAGATCTCCATTCAAAAATGCACATTTAATATCTATTTGATAAACTTTGTAGTTCTTGTGTGCTGCAAAAGCCAAGAATAATCTGACTACCTCTATTCTAGCTACCGGTGCAAAGGTTTCATTATAATCAATTCCTTCTTTCTGAGAATATCCTTTACACACTAGTCTTTCTTTATTTCTGATAATCTTACCATCTTCATTAAGTTTGTTTCTGAATACCCATTTTGTTCGAATTACATTTTTATCTTTAGGCCGGGGAACTAATGTCCAAGTGTTATCCTTCTCAATTTGTTCTAATTCTTCTTCCATAGCTTTAATCCAGTGTTTATCTTCACATGCCTCATTAACAGATGATGGTTCAATTTGAGAAATAAGACATTCCTCTTCATTTGCCAATCTTCCTCTTGTCATAACTCCTTTAAACTTGTTTCCAATTATCTGATCTTCAAAATGATTCAGTCTTACATACCAGGGTGTCTTTGTTTGTTGATGTTCCTCAGTTACTATGGAATCCTTAGATGATACCGGGGTAACTGGATCTTCATTTTGTATCGATGGATTTAGTGTAGGTTCATTTGTCAAAAATTTTGTTGCCGGTTCAGAGTCTATATACCTTGAAGTTCCTCTAAATTGTTCATCAATCTTTATGTTTGTACTTTCAACAATTTTTTGCAATCTTTTGTTAAAACATCTATATGCCTTGCTTTTAGATGAATAACCAAGAAATATTCCTTCATCACTTCTAGGATCAAATTTGCCAATATACTCATCTCTTCTGATATAACATTTACTTCCAAATATTCTAAAATACTTAAGTGTAGGGGTAATACCAAACCATAGTTCATGAGGGGTCTTATCGGTTTCACCTTTGATGTGAACTTTGTTGAATGTATAGACCATTGTACTAACTGCCTCTCTCCAATATATGTGTGGTAGGTTTTCTTCTGATAACATACTTCTTATTGCATCCAAGATAGTTCTGTTTTTCCTTTCAACAACTCCATTTTGTTGTGGTGTCCGAGGTGCTGATAGTTGTCTTCTGATTCCATTTACTTCACAGAATGTATTAAATTCCTTAGATGTAAATTCTCCTCCTTGATCTAATCTTAGACATTTGATTTTCTTACCGGTTTCATTTTCTATCATAGCTTTGAACAATTTGAACTTTCCAAGTGCTTCTGATTTTTCTCTAAGAAAAGTAACCCAACACATTCTAGAGTAGTCATCAATGATTAGCATGAAATATCTATCACCTTGTAAGGTTTTAGTTCTATCTGGACCACATAAATTAGTGTGAATCAAATCAAGAGCATTATTGGATTTTTCTGGAATACTTTTGAAACTAGCTCTAACTTGTTTTCCAAATTGACATTCCTTACATACTGTATTGTGAGGTTTGACAATTTTAGGTAAATTTCTAACTGCCTTAATAGTACTGATCTTCACTATGCAATCAAATTTTACATGACAGAGTCTCTTATGCCATAGCCAACCTTCATCAATATGAGAAATCAAGCATGTCTTTTCATTGTTATTCAGATGAAAGATGTTACCTCTAGTTTGATTAACGGTTGCAATTTCTAAACCAGTTCTATTCATGATTTTGCATTTTCCATTTTTGAATTGTAACTGAAATCCTTTCTCAAGTAATTGACCAACACTCAAAAGATTATGCTTTAATCCTTCAACATAGTAAACAATGTCAGTGTTATGCTTACCATCAAGGGATATTGTACCCTTACCTTTGATCAAAAAAGCTTTGTCATCTCCAAATCTCACTAAGCCTCCATTGTATTCTTGAAAGTTCAATAATTTTTCTTTGTCTCCTGTCATATGATGTGAGCATCCTAAATCAATGATCCATTCATCCTTTACTTCAACTTTAGCTGCCAAGGCCTATTCTATCGGTTGATCTTCTATCATAGCAAAAAAAACCCATCCATTGTCTATCGGATCCTCATCAGAAGCATCAGTCACACCTTCATCAACAATGTAACAAGATTTGTCTTTATTCTTCTTAAATTTGTATCTCTGATATTCAGGGTTAGGCTTGTATGTTCTTCTAGCTTCTTCTCTTAGTCTAGCATGTCTATCAGGGCATCTTGAAGCCATATGACCAATCTTATTGCAGTTAAAACATTTAAAGGGTGCTTTACCTTCATACTTACTTCCAATTGGACCTTTAGGCATTTTCCTTACAAATTGTGCTTCAAGTTCTTCAAGTTCTTCATTCTCTTTCCTACTTTCTTCAAGTTCTTTTGCATAAAAGGCTTTCCAATCACATTTGTCAAATGATGGAGCAGATGATGTTGATGCTTTAAATGCCAAATATGCCTTTATAGTAGCAAAAGGACCAAATTCTTCAATTTCAAAAGTTGAAAGTTTCCCAATCAATGTATCCCTAGTTACTGATGTATTAGGCATTGTTCTTAACTCATTTATAGCAGTGACTTTCATTTTATATGTCGGTGGCAATCCTCTTAAAACTTTTTAAACAATTTCATCCTTACTTAAGGTTCCTCCACAACATTTAATACCCAAAACAATCTCATTTACTCTTTCCATAAAAGCATAAATCCTTTCATCTTCTTCCATTTTCAGATGTTCATACCTAACCCAGAAGCTTTCAAGTTTTGCAATTTTGACTATGGAATCTCCTTCATTCAGTGTTTCCAAATGATCCCAAATAGCTTTAGCAGTAGACCTATTTGATAGTCCCATGATTTGTTGATCTGATAATGCACTCGAAAGTGTTTCTCTTGCTTTGCAATCATTATCTTCATCTTTTCCCAAGGTAGGTGGATTAGGCTCACCAGGAGTAGGAGCAGTATAACCATTCTTTGTAACATCCCAGATGTCCTTTCCAATGCAATTTAGATGTGTCTCCATTTTGATCTTCCATATGCCATAATTGGTTCCATCAAGTTTAGGATTGTCCTTCCTGAAATAGTTAGTAGACATTGGATCTCCTCAAGTTGTTAAACTTATGCAAAAAGAGGACTAGGCTTTGATACCAATTGTTAGGTCCCAGAGACAACTGAGAGGGGGGGGTGAATCAGTTGTCAAATAAATTCAAATCAAAACAACTTAACCAACTTAATGCTTAATATTGGTAAACCAGTTCAATATGTCGGTAGACAGATTTAACAGTTAATTGTTATACCAGTAAGGATTAGTGTATGAAACATAAAGATAAAGTCATCCACAACACATAACACCAATATTTGTACGTGGAAACCCTGTAAGGGGAAAAACCACAGTGGGAAACCTTAGCCACATCAGATGATACTACTGTAGATAGTAAGTGTACATAAATGGGGTCTACACATGCAGAAAGGCCAAGTGCCTAGAGCTCACTGCTCAATCACAAAATGGGAGTCACACTGACTACAGTTGGATGGTTAAATCCAATAAGAATGTACTGCACAAAATAGCATCTTCATATGTTGGATTCAATACCGGTGTAGTTCTGATTGTCTTCACAAAAACCCTCCTTCAATCTTCAAATGATGTCTGCATGTATAGCTCTTCTTATTCTTGCATATACCTTCACACAATCCCTTTTTTGTATTTTTTTATATGATCTTACAAATAAGATCTTACATTTATACCATAACCTAAGACCAATTTTAGTAGGTTGGCTCTACAAGATATTTACAATAAAAGCATTTTACAAACAAAACAATAACTGATGCAATAACCGATTGAACATGTCAGCTTAATGCATTTACAACAATAATTAATCATCTCCAAAGCGTGCCATGCTGATCTGGAAAAGATAAACCTGCTAGTGTATACCCTATACCTATTTACTGGTAATAGCAAATATGCAAATGTGAATATACCAATAACCAATTCTTCAAGACAAGATGTCAAAACAATGTTTTCGATATTACCAAGTGTTTTCCACATCATTCCAAGTGTCGGTGATCATTATATCTTGTCGGTGTACCATATTTCGGTGACTGTGCAAAAGTTACTTGCTTGCCGGTGAATGTTGTTGGATCTCCAAAGTGCTAGAGTTTTAGTAGGTGTTGACATCAATGACAAAACCATACCAAAATAACAACATTGTTATGATATTAATTGATGGACCTTCCAAGACTATCTTCTCCATCTTTCTAGCAATGATCATTACATCTTCTATATCCATGCTACTTGCTATTATGCAACCTCAACATTTAATATATGCTTGTTTACAAGATGAGTTTGATTTATGGATGTAGTGCAATAATTAAGAATCAAAATGCACTATAAAGACTTGGTATAACAAATATTAGAATCATATTCAACAAAAATTTTGAGTAATATTTCTTATGATACCAATTGATGGGTCTTCCAAGACTCTCTTCTCCATCTTTCTAGCAATGATCATACCATCTTCTATATCTACTACTTGCTAGTATACAACCTTTGTTGGCAATTATTGGTATCAGAGCTAGATCCTCTGGAAGAAGCTTGGCCGCTTGAGGAGATCTGGGATGGAAACCTACATTTTCATGATTGAGATTTTGAGATTTGATGGAAGCAACTACACTGTATGGAAGGAACAGATGGAGTGTCATTTGAAGTGTCTTGGAGATGATTACTGGAAGATTACAAATAATACATTCAATGTTCCTCAGAATGGTCTGGTTATTGCAAATGAGATCAAGGATGATAACATAGCATAAGAGCTAAAGAAGAAATGGTGTGTGCCCTGATCAATTTAGAGATGACTAATGTTATGGGATTGCAGACTACACATGAGATCTGGGAAAAGCTAGAGACCTTGTATGAAGGAGATAAACATGTCAAAGTTGTTGAATTGAAGAGTTTGAAAGGAAAGTATGAGATGTTGAAGATGGGAGAAGATGAGGACATATCATCCTTTATGGCTAAAGTGAATGAATTTGTCATGAACATCAGATGTGTCTGTGTAACTCTTGAAGAAGATGAGATTGTTGCTAAAATACTAAGATCTTTGCCTCTTGCTTACAAATCTAAAGTTGTTGCTATTGATGAGATCCAGACTGTGACCACTGTGACAAGAGACATGTTGGTTGGTAAGCTTGTTGCTTTTGAGTTGAGTGAATTTGGAGAATCACATGGTAAATCTAAGACTGCATTTAAAGTCTCTGTAACTGGGAAGCAAAAGCATGATCTAGGAGAGAGTTCATCTAGGGTTTCCAAATATGAAAGAGAAATGAGAGAGATGGAAGAATGGGAAAGAAATTTGGATGAACTTGAAGAACTTATTGCTCGTAGATTGCCCAAGGGAGCCAGTAAGTATGATGGGAAGTTACCTTTGAAATGTTTCTCTTGTAATAAGATAGGACATTTTTCTTCTAGGTGTCCTAAAAGAATGTCAAGGTATGATAGGCATGATAAATTTGATAAGAATGATAGATATAAGAAGCATGATAAGTATGATAAGCCTTATAAGCCTAACCGGAAGTTTAGATATTAGAAGAAATGTTATTATGTTATTGATGAAGGTGTGATAGATGAAGAATCAAAGAATGAGAATTATGAAGATGATTTTGTATTCATTGCTATCAAAGAAGATAATCTGATACCAGTGAATTCTAAAAGTTGCATTGTTGAGGAGAAAGCTTTAGCTGCTAAGATTGAAGAGAAATATGAATGAGTAATTGATAGTAGTTGTTTACATCATATGATAGGTGATAAAAGTAAATTTGTGAATATGGAGAGGTATGATGGTGGTATAGTGAGATTTGGAGATGATAAAGCTTGTGTAATTTGTGGTAGAGGTTCTATTTCCTTTGATGGTAAGCATAATACTGTTGATGTCTTGTATGTTGACGGTTTGAAGCATAATCTTTTGATTGTTGGACAGATGGTTGATAAGGGTATGATTTGCAATACAAGAATGGTAAATGAAAGATTTTGAATGCCTCCGGTATAGAGATTGCATCAGGAACTAAGACTAAAAGTAATATCTTTCATTTGAATGCCGGTGAGAAAATTTGTTTGATTGCTCAGATAGATGAAAGCTGGTTGTGGAATAGAAGGATGTGTCATGTTAATTTTGGCTACGTACATGATAAGGATAAGTTCTACTCAAGCTGTTACAGATTTTCCTAAGATTGTTAAACCTTCTAATCCAATATGTAAAGAATGTCAGTTGGGAAAGAAAATAGGAATTTAATTTAAGAGTAAGCAGTATACATCTAATGGATTATTAGATCCTGTGCATACTGATTTTGTGTGGTCCTACAAGAGTAAGAAGTGTGCAGGGCGACAAATATTTCATATTATTGATTGATGACTATTCTAAAATGATGTGGGTTACTTTTCTAAGAGAGAAACCAAAAGCACTAGAGAAACTCAAGATATTCAAAGCTAAAGTGGAGATAGAGACAGGATTGAAGTTGAAGTGTCTGAGATCTAACAGAGGAGGAGAATTCACATCCAGTGAGTTTCATTTTGTGAAAAGCATGGAATTAGAAGACCGTTATAAGCTCCTAGAACCCCTCAGTAGAATCGTGTTGTTGAAAGGAAAAATAAAAATATCTTGGATGCTTCTAGTACTATGTTGATTGAAGGGAATGTTGCGAAGACCTTTTGGAGAGAAGTTGTTAGCACTATTGTATACACATTCAACCAAGTGCTTATAAAAGGTGATTCTGGTAAGACTCCTTATGAGTTATGGTTTGGCCGTGTTCCTACAATTAGATATATCAGAATTTTTGGAAGAAAATGTTATATCAAAAGAGATGAGGATATAGGAAAGTTTGATGCAAGATGTGATAAAGGAATCTTCTTGGGCTATTATACTAAGAGCAAGGCCTACCAATGTTACAATGAGAGGTTGAAAAAGATAGTGGTAAGTGCAAATGTGAAGGTTGATGAATGTCATGTAAAGCAGATCAGAGCAAGCATATATGAGTTTGATGATCAGGATATCATTTAAAAGCAAATTTAGACTAAGAACCTAAAGCAAAATGATCTGGTAGAGATAGGTAATCCAAGTATTGTTGTTGTCGATGAAGAAGTTCAAAAACCTATGAATTAGAACAATCCGGAGACTTTGAGGTATGTGAAATTAAATCATTCATAAAATCAGATTATTGGTGACAAAAATAAGGGTGTGATGACTAGAAGAAGAATTGTTACTGAAGAAGTATGTTTGATTTCCAAGATTGAACCTAAAGATGTTGTTGAATCTTGTAAAGATGAGAATTGGATAAAAGTTATGGAAGAAGAGTTGAAGTAGATTGAAAAGAACAATACATGGGAACTTGTTTTGAGACCTAAAGACAAGAATGTGATTGGTACAAAATGGGTGTTTCAAAACAAATTGAATGAAGTCGGTGAAGTGGTTAGTAACAAAGAAATATTGGTATGTAAAGGATGTTCATAGATGAAAGGTATTCATTATGAGGAGGCTTTTTATTTGGTAGATAGAATTGAAGCTGTTATATTACTTCTTGCATATGTTGCTTATAATAATTTTAAGGTATATCAAATGGATGTTAAGTCAGCCTTTTTGAATGGCAATTTGGAAGAGGAAGTCTACATTGAGAAACTGGATGGATTTTCATTATTAGATGAAGGAGACATGGTATGCAAATTGAAGAAAGCATTGTATGGACTTAAACAAGCCCCTAGAGCTTGGTATGCTAGATGGGACAGGTATTTGATGAAGTTGGGATTCTGTAAAGGTACAATTGATAGTAATTTATACTTTAAGGTTGATAATGATAACATTTTGATTGTTGAAGTTTTTGTTGATGACATTATTTTCGGAGGAGATGATGATTTGAGTACGAAGTTTTCTAATGATATGCAAAAAGAGTTTGAGATGTCTATGATACGTGAGATGATTTTTTTCTTAGGATTGTAGATTACACAAACTGGCAAAGGCATTTTCATTTCTCAATCTAAGTATGTAAAGGAATTGTTGAAGAAGTTTGGGTTAGATGACTCCAAACCTGCTGGAACTCTTGTGGTGATTGGATGCAAGTTGTCTAAGCATGATGAATCTCTGAAAGTTAATCAAACCTTGTATAGATCTATGGTTAGTGGGATGATATAACCAACTCAAAATAGACTAGATGTTATGCATGTTGTTTGTCTTTGTGCAATATTTCAAGCTAATCCTAAAGAGTCATGTTATTGTTGTGAAGAGGATTTTCAAATAATTGAAGGGGACAGCTGACTATGGTTTGTGGTAACAATTGACTATGGTTTGTGGTATCCAAAGAATGATGACTTCATGTTATGTGCTTATATTGATGTTGATTAGGCAGGTGATGTTGATGACCGGGAGAGTACCTCCGATGGTGCATTCTTTTTGGAAAGAAGTTGGTTTCATGGATGAGTAAGAAGCAAGATGCAATTTCTCTATCTACTGCAGAAGTTGAATACAATGTTGCTGCTAGTAGTTATACTCAGTTAGTTTGGATGAGGCAAATGTTGAAGGACATTAGAGTTGTGCATGATGAGCCTATTGTTATATATTGTGATAATTCAAGTGCTATTAATATTTCCAAGAATCCAGTACTGCATTCTGAAACAAAGCATATATCAATTAAGTATCATTTCTTGAGTCATTTCTTGAGGGAGAAAGTTAGTGAGGAAGAAGTCAAATTGGAATATGTATCTACAAAGGATCAGATTGCAAATAACTTTACTAAGCCTTTTCCTTTAGATGCATTCATATATCTGAGAGACAAGTTAGGGGTCTATGCCCCTCCTAATGAGAACTAAATGCATTGAGATGCATCAATCTGGTGGACTTCATAGTCTTATCTTCTTATTTGGATTGATGAGCAGGTGTTGCTACTCTGTCGAAGTAGTCAGTATGTGTGGTTCAGATGTTCAGATGTGTGAGTTTATCCTAAGGGGGAGAGATGTATGATTTGTATGTCTTTGGCATTGTTGTCAAAGGGGGAGAGAAGCATGTGAAAAACTGCCTTATCCTAGAAGCTTTGCGTGCATGATTTTAGGGGGAGATTACTAGTGTTGATGTATTTCTTTGCATTGATTTTTTTTCACATTCATATGTTGCCATAAATGACAAAGGTGGATATTGTTAGTGTAGCGTCCTAAAATTGCGACACTTGCAATTTCGACTGCATTTGGGTCTTCACGATGGCGACGCAACACTGAACCTGAATGGAGACCCCGAAACTTGTCCACGACATCAAAAACTGCATGCTTCCAGCACCCTGGCCTGATCCTCCTTGCACCCTGTTGTCTCGGGAGGTGGGACCAGAGCGCCCAGCGCCCTGGTCCCTGGCCCTATTTTGGGCCTGGTCACCTATGGGACTTCGGGTCTTTTTGTTTGCAAATTGGAAAATAACACTTCCTAGTCGGCCCAAGGTCGGGAAAATCAATCTCTTAACCCTAATTGGCAAGTATATAAACTACATTTCCTCTCCCATTTTGAAGGGGAAGGACATATGTGTACAAGACGCGGAAACGATATTCAAACATTCAAGCATTCAAGCATTCAAACATTCCTTCAAGCAATTGATCATTCTAAGTCTCCATTCAAGGCTAGGTGTTGCATTCAAGACAAGGATTCAACCATTGAAGAGGAGATCACATATTACAACATACAACATACAACATACAACAACATCTATACCTTCGCATATAAGGATACAAACATCCTTATAACAAGGTACTAGTACTTATTTTACATTACAGTCATTTACATTTACAACATTTCTCACTTCTTGGTTAATTCCAAAACTGGGGTTTGACCTAAGGGCAAACCCCTAATCCCTAACCCCCCAATCATCTTCGCTTTTCTATGCGTAGGTTGCAGGTACGCGGCTGAAATTGAAGATCTGGAATCCTTGTGCAGAGACGAACAGATCCCCCTTCGTTTCGCGGATTTTTCGGAGGACCGTGTGCACGCCGGGCGCCATCGTCCCGTCAACTTTTGCTCAAATTTGCAGGACAGTGCCATCTCGACATTTTACTGCTAATTCCAGGTCCGTAGCTTCATATCATATCCCTATCTCTATTTATAAGTGAATCTTTCTTGCTTCTACATGCATTCCTAGTTCAATCTTTCTATCTACATTCTTTACAAAAGAGGGTATCCTTGCTATCACAACCCTTGAAACTCATATAGAATCCAATCTTGCATTGCGTGGGATTGGATCTTGTGGGTTTCAACCCCTCTTTTGAATGTAAAATCCCGCCTAAGTGAAAACCATCAACCCTAGTGACTCTCCCTTCTCTCTCCTTGGAGTTGGGGAGGGGAGAATGACTAGGGTTTGATTTTTCTGCTTTACATTTTGGTGAACCCGACGTGAACATCCTTTTTGATTATTCATAGTTAGATCTAAAAATTGGATTCCTTGATTACATTTCCATGTTTGATCTTTTGCAAAATTTTAGAGGTTAATTGCATAAAAACCCTAAATTTTCTTTTTAAGTAATTAAACTTGTGAAATGTTTAATTGTTAATGCTTGTTTCAGATCTACCCTTCTATTGCAAATTGTCAATTCATATTTGTGCTTTAATTCTGAAAACTAAGTGGTTAAGTGTCAAAACCCTAATTTTTGAAACCCTCTTGATTCAAACTTTGTCCGACAATTTCACTGATCAAAACATCTCCAAATCGGCTGTAACTTTGGATTCCGCAATAAAATCACAATATCTTTCATCCCTGAAAATTTGGAAAAAAGTTGCGAGGACCGTGTGCACCCCGAGCGCCATCATCCCCGACATTTTTTCTGAAATTTTGGGAGCTGGATCCTACTATATTTTTCTGCTAAAATCCAGAATTTTGGCTGATTTCGTTAATTCTAACACTTTCAAAATTGAAGTCAAAGTTGGTCTAGTGATTGCTTGGATTAAGGCTTATAATCATTCAAAAATTGCTGAAATTGAAATTTGTGTTAAAACTGTGTTTCTTACTGTCCTAAATCTGAAAAGTGTGTTGACATTCATTCGAAATTTCAGTGCTTTATTCAAATACTTGCAATTTGTGACTTTTGAAATTAAGTGCTTAATTACAACAACTTTGATTTCCGCTTCCAAAATTGAATTTTGCGTGAAATTGAGTCAACTATTAAATTTCAAAACTTGCATTGCTTTCAGCATTCCCTCTAAAATCATAAAATTCAAAATTTCAGTTTCCCTCTCTTTTTCAAAATTCAAATTTTGCATTTTTCAACAATCTTGGTAGGGTTCAATTTTGAGATTGCAACTTTAATTTGGCCTATCTACAGATCGTAAAATCACTCAATTTTTTCAGGTTAGCTGTAAAATCATCATAACTTTCATCCCTGCAAATTTCAAAAAAAGTTGCGAGGGACGTGTGCACCCTGAGCGCCACGGTCTCGGACATTTTTTCTGAAATTTCGGGAGATTGTCCTGATTGTATTTAACAGCTTAAATCTAGAAGATTAGCTAGTTTTACTAAAATTTGCTACCTCTAAAATTCAAAATCTTCTCTCTCTCTTTAGTGCATGAGTTTTACAACAATAAGCCCTACTTACACTATTCCCGTTAGACGAAGCCTTAGAATTAAGTCCTTCCAAGGTTTAATTACTGAGGAGATGGAACCTAATTTGAATGGTCTTTTTAACGAGGACATGGGTAATTCCTCTAATCCTCTTAATGATCAAGAAGCTCTCCATGAGGTTTCTATAGAACAACTTTCAAAATTGGATAACCAATTTGATGATTTTCGACAATGGATGTCTCAAGAATACCCTGATAGTCAAGCTCTTTCATTAATTGAGGGTCTAAAACGTATGCTTCAAAGTGATAAGAATGGAATTGATATTTTGCGTGGTATTGCACACATTGTGGATTCAAATGTGATGCCTATGAAGAGTTGTGTTGAAACCTTAGGTTATACACAACCTCCTACTCAAGACAATCATTCTATTCCTTTGACGACTCCTATTGCTAGTATACCTACTTTTACATCAAACATAATGACTACTTCAATACAAGACATTCCGCCTATGATCACTAGTCATGGGGGCAATCCCTCTTCTTCAATCAACCCTCTTCCTTCATTCAATCCAACTTCTTCATTCATTCCTTCAGTAAGTGTTCCTATTATATCACCACAAATGAACATGACACAAGGGGGCAATTCGTTTTCCATTCCTCCTTGTAGTGTTCCTCCTGTCCAATCATCTCCTATGACTAACTATCATAGTGTCCCACCACCTTACTCTCTACCTTCTTTCAATAACATAACACCTCCATCACAATCTAACACGTCTAATATGAACTCTTCGACTGAAGCGACCATTAACAATCTTGCACAAACTGTCTCTTCTTTACAGCAACAAATTGCCTCTATGAATCAATCTAAGTTTAGTGTGCCCACATTTGATGTTGCGAGCCCACTTTCTCTTGACATTGTTTGAGCTATCCCCCCTAAACATGTTGAAATTCCGCATTTGGAGCTTTATAATGGTAAGGGTGACCCTCTAACACATGTTAAGACCTTTCAAACAATATGTACTGATTTTGCTTATGAACAAAGGTTGCTTGCAAAACTGTTTACTAGAACATTAAGAGATAAAGCCCTACAATGGTATTGCTCGTTGCCTTCCTATTCTATTACTTCTTTCGAACAACTTGCAAATGCTTTCATTCAACAATTTCAAAACAATATAAGTCCTAAAGTTATGATTGATTTAATGCATTGTAAACAAGGTGTTAAAGAAAAAGTGACTGATTTCATTGGTAGATATAAGCATTTGTATGCTCAAATTTCCTTTCCAGTGCCTAACAATGATATTCAAAGAATTTTTATTTCTAATTTACAAAAAGACATTAGAGAAAAACTCCTATTTTCTGAGTTTACTTCTTTCCAACAGTTGTGCGCAACTCTTCACAATTATCAACTGACTGTGAGTCAAATGGAACAATCACATCCTATGGCTCCGAGTGATAAGGGTGATAGTAGTCAAAAACCATTTGGGAAGTTTAAACCGAACAGAGAGTCCATTAAATTCAATGAAAACATCATCAACAACAATGTGAATGCAGCATCAGGTGCGCCTCCTATTTCTAAGTTTTTCAAGAAAGAAAGAAAGTTTACTCCTTTGAATGAATCATTGCATAGTATTATGAATAAGTTATTGGAACAAAATGTGCTTACTCTTCCTCCTATAAGGCAAATTGATCCTGCAAAGATTACTTCACCTTATTTTGATAACAAATCTTTTTGTCAATTTCATCGTCAACCTGGGCATGATACTGAAAAATGTTTTGCTTTAAAGGGTAAAATTCAAGATTTGATTGATAATAATACTATCTCTGTTTCTGGACTGAATAATAAAGGCAACACATCTATAGCTCCTCCTAACCAAAATCTTCAGATTTTTACTGATCCATTACCTTCTCATACCTCTAATGCGATTGATACTACTGATTCCTCTGTCTCACCTGATGATCTTGTGTCTATGACTCCGAATGTGATTAACTTTGTGGAGCAGCAGAAAATCCTTAAAGAACCTTCCATCACATTTGATTCCAGTGAAACTATCAGGGCACCTGATGGTCCTTTATATATAGTTGTAAAAGTCAAAAATACACCTTGCCGTGGAGTGCTTATTGATCCTTCTTGCATGGTTAATGTCATTACTGAAGAATTTCTTTTTACTTTGCAATTGAATCAAGTAATCTATGACGAAACAAATGTGGTTGTGAAACTATTTGATGCATTTTCTTCTCCTGCAATTGGTTCTATTACATTACCTATTGAGGTCCATAACAAATCCCTTGATGTGGACTTTGCTATCATTCCATCATCTGAACAATTTCGTGTGAAGCTAGGCTATCCTTGGCTATCTTCCATGAAAGCTATTGCTTCTCCTATTCACAAGTGTTTGAAATTTCCCCATAATGGTGAAGTTGTTACTGTCAATCATAGTCTCTTTAAACTAGCTGAAAGAACTTCTAGCGTTCCTATTGATTACTTTTGGCCTAAACAATTCCAATCTCTTCCTCCGCGAAGTGATCATCTTTTTAAATCTTATCACAAGTGGAAAAAAGATATGATCCTATCTCTAAGTGAACCTAGAACACCCAAACTTGACATTCCTATCGTTCTTGAGAAGGAAGTTCTTCCTTTGAAAGATAAAACCAATGTCTTTCCTCAAGAAGATTCCCAACCCATTCCTATGGATGTGACTATGCCTATATCTAATAAACCTCCTAAGAGTAGACCTATACCTCCTCCTCATGATGGACTTGGTCTCCTTCCTAAACCAAATATTCCTCCCTTATATGGAGCAGTTCCTCCTCCTTCCTTTTATAGAGAGAAGAGACCTTCCTCTTCTCCTATTATTCAACCTAAGAGACCACAACCTAAACACCCAAGTGATAAGGATGAGAACATTCCTCCTCCTCAATCTTCTCAACTTCCTACTAAGACTAGACGAAATCGTTCTGCACGTGAACGTCGACGAAAGCGTCGTCTTAGAGCTCAGGCAGCTGCCTCTCAAACTTTGCAATCCCCAAAAACACCTTCAACAAGCATTATTCCATTTTCTCCTCAGCCGACGATTGAGCCGAAATCTCCTAAACATAAGATG
Source organism: Cryptomeria japonica (assembly GCF_030272615.1). Lineage (NCBI taxonomy): Eukaryota > Viridiplantae > Streptophyta > Pinopsida > Cupressales > Cupressaceae > Cryptomeria > Cryptomeria japonica. Next base: position 864,705,549 of record NC_081407.1, read on the forward strand.
CATGATGGTCTTGATCCCGTGCGAGTTAAAGATCCTATTTTTATAAATCTTGATGATGATATAGATGAAAATGTTACTTCTCTTGCTTCTGATAGTGAATATGAACTTGTTGATGTTGATAACCATTTATCTAACGAATTTTCTAAAGCACTTATCCTAGCTCCTAGACAAGAACAACGTGGCTTAGAACATGAACATAGCCCTTGTTTGGATCTTGTGATAGCTCCATCTGCTGTGTTGAGTGTTCCTCCTCTAGCGTGTTCCCTGCCTTCCCGAAACGTTGATCAGCAAGATCGGGGGGTAGATGACGTGCTAGACTAGTTTCATTAGCATAGCAGATTCTCTCCTCCTCTATTTTGTTACTTCTTCTATGTGTTATTCTCATTCTTCTATTTGTTGTCCTTAGTGTTGTCTACTTGAGGACGATGCAAAACATTGAGATCTCTTTTGGTCTCTCTCATGTTGACTCAAAAGACACGTGTTCCCTTCTTCTAGGTGACCTTCCTTGATTGGGGGAATGAAGAACAATTATGCATACATACATATGATATACATGAATTATCATACAGCATACTGACCCCGAGGAAAGCGAAGTCACCTTGTGCTTTGTGTTTCGTGCCTACTATCCTTGGGCTTATCTCACACTTGGGGGCTAAATCCTTGTGATAACGTGCTCCTTTCTCATTTCTTATATGTATCACTACCTTAAAGCAATCACCCCCAGTGAGGCGTGTGCGATCGCTTTAACGTAGGGGGGCATACATCCCGTTCATATCTTTTCAAGATACTTGAAAATTTCTTGACAAATTTAGCTTTGCCTTGAAAATTTTTGATATCTTTCTTGCATGACTCATAGTGAGGGAACCTTACTACTGACAGTCATGGTTCTCCCTCGTGATCTTCCCTTTTACTTTGTCAATCGAAGTCGTAAGATCCTTAGTCCACTGGGGGCTTGGTGTATCTTGCCTCCTTGACGTGGTGAAAGTTTTTCAATGTTGTTTCCTTGTACTTTACCGGAAGTATTGGCGTACGCTTATACTCCCGCTAAAGTGGGGGCTAAATGTAGCGTCCTAAAATTGTGACACTTGCAATTTCGACTGCATTTGGGTCTTCACGATGGCGACGCAACACTGAACCTGAATGGAGACCCCGAAACTTGTCCACGACATCAAAAACTACATTTTTCCAGCACCCTGGCCTGATCCTCCTTGCACCCTGCTGTCTCGAGAGGTGGGACCAAAGCGCCCAGCGCCCTGGTCCTTCAGGACCAGAACGCCCAGCGCCCTGGTCCCTAGCCCTATTTTGGGCCCGGTCTCCTATGGGACTTCGGGTCTTTTTGTTTGCAAATTGGAAAATAACACTTCCTGGTCGGCCCAAGGTCGGGAAAATCAGTCTCTTAACCCTAATTGGCAAGTATATAAACTACATTTCCTCTCCCATTTTGAAGGGGAAGGACATATGTGTACAAGATGCGGAAACGATATTCAAACATTCAAGCATTCAAGCATTCAAACATTCCTTCAAGCAATTGATCATTCTAAGTCTCCATTCAAGGCTAGGTGTTGCATTCAAGACAAGGATTCAACCATTGAAGAGGAGATCACATATTACAACATACAACATACAACATACAACAACATCTATACCTTCGCATATAAGGATACAAACATCCTTATAACAAGGTACTAGTACTTGTTTTACATTACAGTCATTTACATTTACAGCATTTCTCACTTCTTGGTTAATTCCAAAACCAGGGTTTGACCTAAGGGCAAACCCCTAATCCCTAACCCCCCAATCATCTTCACTTTTCTGTGTGTAGGTTGCAGGTACATGGCTGAAATTGAAGATCTGGAATCCTTGTGCACAGACGAACAGATCCCCCTTCGTTTCGCGGATTTTTCGGAGGATCGTGTGCACGCCGGGCGCCATCGTCCCGTCAACTTTTGCTCAAATTTGCAGGACAGTGTCGTCTCGACATTTTACTGCTAATTCCAGGTCCGCAGCTTCATATCATATCCCTATCTCTATTTATAAGTGAATCTTTCTTGCTTCTACATGCATTCCTAGTTCAATCTTTCTATCTACATTCTTTACAAAAGAGGGTATCCTTGCTATCACAACCCTTGAAACTCATATAGAATCCAATCTTGCATTGCGTGGGGTTGGATCTTGTGGGTTTCAACCCCTCTTTTGAATGTAAAGTCCCTCCTAAGTGAAAACCATCAACCCTAGTGACTCTCCCTTCTCTCTCCTTGGAGTTGGGGAGGGGAGAACGACTAGGGTTCGATTTTTCCGCTTTACAGTTAGATATTGTTGTTGCTAGAATATGTTCTTGTCATTGATGCCAACATATTTTTGTATTCCTATGTTTTGGTGATTGCAGAGAGTTGATCTGGTTGGTATGTTGCAAATGTGTTTGTGCGGATTTGTGATTTTAGTTATAGAGTTTCTCTACTTGATTCAGTGATGACTTCATGATGCTATGTGGTGACTTGATCAAGTTATGGATTATGGTATGAGGATTGGTTTTTCGGTGTTGCAGTGTTCTAGTATTTAATTCATTGTTCTTTGGAATGATTATATCTTGAGTTGTGGATTGGGAGAGTGTTTGGGGTGTTCATGTGTATCTTCAATTCAGATGGTTCGTGATTCGGTGCTCTACAAGTTATCTTTCTAGTCCCATTTGTTGTCGCTTGAGTGTTCTTGAGTATCAGCGTGTTGATCGATGAAGATTTGATTAAGTGGTGTTGGTGCAGCTATTGCGAATGGTTCTAACATGCGTATTGGTGTTTCCTAATCATGTCCTATTTATTTTGCTGGTTTGCATTGAACATTGGGTGTTTTATTGAAGATCTTATGGGTCCGATGATGTTCTTTGTGCTATGCAACATATTCGTTGGTGTAGCATGTTGCAGATGATCTTGGTGAGATTTTTGGTGGTGTTGTGTGTTCAAGGATTTGATTTTGTCCCTTCTATGTTGGCAATGACATTGTATTGGTCAAGTGGTTGATCTATGTATCGTGTGATGTAATTTTGTAATTAGGTCTTAAGGGTCGTATCGACCTTGTAATCAAGGTTGATGATTTGTATAAATGAGTGTTATATTCACTTAATTTTGAGATGGGTTGTTGTGTCTGCATTATGAGAGAGTGGTGTATGTGTGAACAAGCAAATTCATCTTTTGATGTGAAGTGTAGAGTAGAGATTGTTGCAGGGCGGACAAATGTGCTTAACTAGAACTGTCATCAGGCATTAGGAGGTCATATTCTTTCAATTCATATAAATTGGATTGTTGTCTGAATCTTTGTAAGGCAGTGAGCCTTCCCTAAAGGTTATAGCCTTTTAGGGGTATCTTCTTATTTTGAGTAGTGAACTCTAGGTAGTGTGCTTGAATGCATGTACATTTCCCATTGTAATATTTTCACATACTACTGCAGATTATCATCTTATTTTGGGTAGGTTCCCACTATGTTTTTTCCCTTAACCGGGTTTTCCATGTCAAAATCCTGGTGTTATGTGTGTTGTTTTTATTATGGTTATCTGTGTTCTTGCTGCAGTTGATCAAATTTGAAGTTGTGCTTAATTTTTTTAAACTAGTGAAAATTGATTCATCCCCCCTTCTTAGTTTTCCTTCATTGTTGTTGCCAACAACCTTAACATCTAATATTGCTTGTTTTCAATATGAGTTTTATTTACTAATGTAGTCTAATAATTTAAGAATCAAAGCACACTAAAGATAATTGGTATAACAAATCTTAGAATCATATTAAACAATATTTTGAAGTGTGCTACAAATTCCTTTATGAACTCATCATTTTTTCATTTGAAATATTTATAGGATAAGTTGACATTAACTTTCAATAGGCTTAAACCTAGGGGTAGATCATGGTGTTTAACTAGGGTTCACAAACTAAAATGTTTACCCCATGAAGTAGAGGCAACCAATATCGCCAAAGTTGCATCATTCTAAGAGAAAAAAAGATTGCTAGTTTTTTACAAAAACCTAGTGGCACCTTGGATAGGTTATATGCTCACAAGAGTTTTTTCCATTTCACACCTAATCATAAAGGAAGGGCTATTTTTGTCTTCCCCACTACTATGTCTGACCATTACCCCATTAAGTCCTACATTGAAATTGTTAATAGCACCTCAGTACCCAAGAGACCTCCCTCCTCCTATTATAAACTAAATACCTCTCTCCTTAACAATAGTGATTGTATGAAGGGGATTAGAGTTGCTATTGAGATCTCTAAGAATCTCAATAAAGGTTCTTCCTTGCATAATTGATATTTACTTGTCTCTCTTCGGTGGAACCCATTCAATATTGTAGGAAAAAAGAAGGCTATTGACAAGAGAAACATTGTGTTTGTGCTTAAAAGCAAGCTTATTGGTCTCAAGGGTGAACTTCAAAGGAATATTCAAGACTTAGCTGTTGAGGGAAAAATTGTTAGAACTAAATCCTTACTAAGGAAAATCCAAAACTTTCATCATCAATCTACTATGATTAAACCTAGAATGACTTGGCTCCATGAAGGGGATAAAGGATCTAAATATGTTTTCAATATTATTAAGCAGAAACAGTAAATAGAAAGGATTGGCCCTGTAGATGTCGATGGTCTCACCTCTAGTGACAATGATTTCACAAAAAATATTTTTTTCTCTTTCTTCAAGAACTTCTTTTCATCTGAAGATAACCCTAGTTCTACTAAAGCTAGGGAATTCTACATTAATCTATCCCCATCAAGGTTAATGTTGAGGATGTTTGTTCTCTAGATAAATAAATCTTGGTGAATGAGATGTAAGAACTATATCAATCTTTAGTAATGGAAAATCTCCTAGAGCTAATGGGCTTCCCATTGAATTCTACAAATCCAATTCAAATTGGATTGGGGAAGAGATACTAAGGGTTTGTGCAATGAGGATTTTAGATCTGGCACTCTAGGAGAAGATATTAATAGAAGGATCATCAAAATTATGCCAAAGGGAGGGAGATAAAAACCCAATTAAAAATTGGAGGCCAATTACTCTCCTAAATGTGTCATACAAAATCTTGGTCAAAACTCTTGCTATTGTGTTAGGCAAGATTGTAAGAAAGTTGTTTTTGTGACACAAACTAGATTCATCAAGGGAAGATACATATTAGAGAGCCTAATTACTATTTGGGAAGGGATGCATGGGAAAAACATTCAAATCAAGATTGTGAGATCATTATTCATTTAGATTTTGAAAAAGCATATGACAAAATTGAATGACCCTTTGTGTTGGAGATTGTGAAAGCTTTGGTTTTTTCTCCTAATTTTTACAAATGGCTAAGTATTTTATTTAAATTTATTCTACCCAAATAGACATCAGTGGAGACCTCACTACCCCAATTATCTTGCAAAGATCCATAAGACATGGTTGCTCTATTGCCCTGACCTTATATGTTATTTCTATATATGCATTGCACTATTTATCAAGAAAATATCTTATCAATCCTCCTATGCATGTTATAAGCCTCCCTAATTGCAAGGATTGGCTCCTAAATGCCCTTTTTGATAATGACACTTCTTTATTTGTTCATACGGATAAAGATAATTTTGAAAATGTGTTGCATAAGATAGATATTTTTTGTAAGGCTTTAGAAGAAAAAATATCTAGTGTTAAATATTCTATTCTAAGTTAGAATTAGAGCCCTCCTAAGTGGTTGAGAGACCAGGAATGGCAATGGTTGGGCCTAAATTTGGTTGTTTGTTACCTAAGTATCCTTTTTTCCCTCTCCCCTAATTTTAAAAAACATGTAGGAATGGTTGTTTCTAAAAATTAAAAATAAACACCATAAACGATAGACTCACATCTTGTCCTTAGCAAGAAAAGTTGTTCAAAAAAATTTGACTTCACATGCTATATATTTTTCATCCACATGATTATTTACTAAAAAGTATTTTGATCAAATTCAAAGGATCCTTAAAGAATTCTTGTGGTCTAATGATTTTGGAAAAGGTAAAAATGCATGTGGTAAATTGGAAATGTTGTTGTCTCCCTAAATCCTTGGGAGGTCTTGGCCTTAAGGACTTGAAAGTCCAAGGCTCTTCTTTAGCAACTAAATGGATAGTAAAAGCTTGTGCAGGTATGGAACACTTGAAAATTCTTATAAGAAACAATTTAATGTTGTCCAATCCCAAAAGGGGTAAGAGTTGGGGTAACGTACATTTTTTGATATTCTTTTAGAAAATTTGATGTCAAGGTGCTTGGGTCACCAGTGTTTAGCAACATTTGGAAATATTGGGTTAATGTTAGATATTTACTTCATAATAGTAATGCATTATCTTCCTTATTATATGATTTAAATATAGATCTATTTGATGGAGTTTGGATTTGAATGACAAACCATTAGCTCTCACTCAAGGCTGCTCTACAAAGGGTTGGGATGCTAAAGGCATCAAGTTTTTTCATGATATTCTCAGTGATAGTGGTTTGATTAGGTGGAAACAACTATGCAAAAAATTCAATATGTCTATTTCTCATAAGAGAACTTACTTTGTTTAAAAAATTCTCTTGTGCCTTGGGTTCATATTTTGTTCCTACCTATGACTCAAACCTTTTGCATATAGTTACTTCAGATAATGGTTTCCAATTTCAATAAATCATTGTAAAAAAGTTGTGTTATCTTCTTACTGATATGACCTGGATGTTATTGCATGGATTAGTAAGGCTATCATATTTGGTTCAAGTCTATTGAATCTAAACAAACCCATTTCAAATGGTTTCTTTTCTTTAAAAAATGGCTATAGGACATGTGTTCGAGGTAGCCAACGTCCTTGCTAGAACATGTGATCTCTAGCAAATTATTGAGTCTTTTGAGCACCTTTCTTTTATTGTAAATTTGTTATTTTTTGTGGTCTATATTTTTGGGTCGTTTGCTTGAAAGGGACTACAAAGATGGATTAATTGGTTTAAAATTTTGGTTAGCTCTGTCAATGTTTTTTCCTGATAAGCTTAATGACTTTTTGCTTATTTTGTCTAATGAGATTTTGTGGTGTATCTGGAAGAATATAAATGAAGAAATATTTCAAGACAAAAGTAGGTATCTTACTGAGTTCACTAGTGAACTCACCTTTCTTAACATTATTTCACAAGTGTCCACAGTTATGAAAATTCCTAAAGACGGGTTTATGATCATGCTTATAGAAGGGTTGTCAAATATGTACAAAATAAAAATTTATTTTGTGCATTTATTACCACATGGAAGAAATAATTAGAATCTATAGCGTCCTAAAATTGTACCCCTTGCAATTTTGACCGCATTTGGGGCCCTCACCTTAGCGGTCTCATTCTCATGCTTGATCGGGACCTATCTGTGCCTCCCCCATGCAACCAAGCTTCATTTTTCTCATCCTACACCTTGCATAAGCCCTTAACCTTGGCCAAATTTGGGGTAGGACCAAGGTGCCACACTCTGGTCCTCCCCAATTGGGGGCCATTTTGGCCCCTAGGCCCTATTTCAAATCTGAGTGGCGATTGCCTCTTCATGTTGGCTTGTGTTGGAAAATTAATAAGTTTGATGACAGGAAAGTATATAAGGAGATCTTCCCCTCTCATTTGGATATAACACGATAGGATGATAGCAGGATAAGGCAAGGAGACTACACTAAGAATTCAAGCATTTCTAGAGGTCTTCAAGGTTGCATATTCTTCATCTATCCATTGGAGAAATATTACATCATTCATTTGCAAGCATGTGTTTGTGTTAGGGTTTTGTCATGTTCATGCCATTTAATACAACATATTTGATTACATTCAAGAAGCAAAGTATCATCATCAATCATTACAGAGATAAGGTATACCTTTCCATTATTTACTTCAGCATTTGCAATATTTCATTCAAGGTTGATTCCTCAATCGGGGTTTGACTTAGGCAAACCCCTATTCCCAACTCATTTCCCTTTTCTTTTGTGTGCAAGAAATAGGCGCATGGTTGTACTTCTGGAAATAGGCTTCAAGTATAAAAATGGAGAAACCCTTTTCAGCAATCAAAAATCTCAGAGGACCAAGGGGGAGGGGGGCATCCTAGTCCTTGCACACGATCTCTGCTATTTTTGGTTGTTTTCAAAGAGAAGTTATGAATCATCTCATACTTCTTAGATGTAGGTGCATGATGAAATCCCAAACATATAGCTCACTGTTTCTGCATATTTTGTCTCCAATTCCAACATTCTATTTATTTTAACAATTCAACTTATAAAAGAGAGGAAAACCCAAATCAATCCAATTCACTCAGTATTCAGTCCTTGTCTCATTTAGGATTGGATCTAATGGATTCCCTTTCCCTCTTTTGAATGTAAAGTCCTCCAAGTGAAAATTGACTTAGTGATTTCTCCCTTCCATGTGGTGAATTTGCTAAGCCCAAATTTTCCACTTTACATTTTGGTGAACTCGACCCCTTACAACCTTATTTCTAATTTATGTTCTCATATCTAATTTTTTATGCAATTTAAAATTCAACTTTTCATTTACAAGTTTGACTTCCTTGCAAATTTTTTTTAAAAATAGAGGTTAATTTCATTAAAACCCTTATTTTTAATTCCAAAATTGAGCTTGTGAATCACATAATTTGGATTAATTATCTCAAATCTGAGTTTTTTGTTTTTTTTCAATTTCCAAGTTTAAAATTTCATCTACAAGACAAATTTCACAATTAAATTTTGAAATTAAATGGTTAATTTCAAAAACCCTAGTTTTTAAAATTAAAAAAATTAAGCTTGTCGATTGTTTAAATTTTGAATTTCGCTCTTCAAATTTGGTTGCTAATTTAAATTCAAATTCAAAATTGCAACCTTGGATCAAATTTAAATTTTAAAATTAAGTGGTCAATTAAACAAACGCCAATTTTTAAATTTAAATTAATCTTGTGCATTTCCCAATTTTTTAATTTCCTAGATCTACATTTAAATTTTAAATTTAAGAGGTTCTTTTTACAAGACCCTAATTTTAAATTTAATTTTCATGTGCATAACTATAAATTTAAATTTTAAAATTAAGAGGTTATTTAACAAAGCCCTAATTTTAAGTTTAAAATTTTATTGGGTAAATTCAAATCTTCTAGTGGGTAATTTTAAATTTAAATTAACAGGTTATTTTCTAAGCCCTAATTATAAATTTAAATTTCCTAGGAGGTTGCATAATTTTTCAAAAATTGAATTATTCAAATTCCAATTTCCAAATCTCAACTTTCAAATTCTCATTTTTAAATTTCACCTTTAAAGAAAAAAAATCAAATTTGTGAATCTCATCAATTTACGTAAATTAAGTGGTTTTATTTATAAAATCTTAATTTATTTCAAATAATTTGCTTGGACCTAAATTTCAATATTCATCATGGCAATTAATGGATTTGATTTATTTGCTATTTCACATATGATTACGTTGCTTTTTGCGTGCATTTATTATAATCATGTGTTGGATATTGGCTTCATTCACTTCATGTTACTTATTTACATTCATAGCACTTGAACATATTGCATTCTTCAGATTTCTAAGGTGATTCTGTAATGGGGTGAAAAGTGAATGATGGAGAGATAAAGAGGAAATCTTTTCTTCCCTCCAAGGAGAGATGAAAGTTTCACTGCGGATTTCCCTTCAATCACCTCACCCACATTACATTTAAAAGAGGGGGGATAATTCACTAGATCCAATCTATGAGGAGAGAGATTGAATACTAAATGAATTGATAATGGTATGAAATGACAAGTTAACCCCTCTTTTAGAATGAGTAATGGATGAATTATTTATTTTGGGACTCAGTGTAAAAGTAGCAAAGAACCGATTATAACTCGAGATAAAAGCATGGGATGAAATTGTGCACCTGGTTCTGGTTATAATATGTTGAGACGAAGTCGCCTTGCGAATTTGAGGAAAATTTATCGAGACCGTGTTGAAAGTGCACATGGTCCTTCAAAAAATCCACGAAACTAAAAGGGTTTTTCCGCCTCTGCAAATGGGGTCCAAACCTGCAAATACAGTTGCATACCTGCAACCTACACACAGAAAAGAGAGGAAAAGGGGTTGGGATTGGGGGTTTGCTTTCAAGTCAAACCCTAGTTTTGGAATTAACCAAATGATGAAAGAAAGTACTTGCAAGTAAATGTAAATGAAAGATTGAAATGTAATTCACCTCAAGGGAGGTTGTGATAGAAATGTATGCAGATTTGCTTGTATGGAATTGAATGTTGAAAGGGATCCCCTCTTCAATGGTTGAATCCTTGACTTGAATGCAACACCTAGCCTTGAAGGGATATTTGAGAATGCTCAATGCTTTAAAGGAATGCTTGAATGCGTGATCTCATGTATTCAAACTTATGCACCTATGCAAATGGGAGGACAAATACAACATATATATATTTGTTAATTGGGCTGATTTTTTTGTCATAGGCCGACACGGAGGAGGTTTTCCCGCTTTAATCACAAAGTTCAATGCACAGTTTGAATGAAGGGGCCCAAAGAAAGGGAAAGAACAAGGGTGCCACGCCCCTGTCCAGCCCTTAACTCAAGACAAGAAGCAGGTTTAGGCAATGAGAAGGGCAAAAAAAGGTGCAGTTTTCAAGGACGAGCAAGTCTTGGGTCTCCGACTAGACATGGGAATTTGATTCACCAAGGTGAGGACCCTAATGTGGTCAAAACTTGCAAGGCTCGCAATTTATGACACTACAAATTCCTTTTCATAAATTAGATCTCAAAGCTTTCATTTATCATGTACGTTTTGTTATGGTGATGTTTTTGGGTAAATGCATTTCATACATAGATCACCTAAAAGATTTTGTGGATCCTAATCCTAGAGATGACAATGAGAAACCTAATACTTGTACCTCCCCTAGGGTATTTAATGTGAATGAAGAAAGAGATAATAGTCCTATCAATGATCTCTCTACTGGAGAGAAATCATTGAAGAGAAACATGGCCTCATCTTCTTCGCCTACACATACCCCTGCACAAGGGGGGCAAATCAGAATATTGGTGTTTCCATCTCTTTAGATCCTCCTTAGTCTCCTAGAGCCTATCTTTAACATCAAAACATTTGTAGATAAGATGATGTCATGCATTTAATTTATGATCTCTCTCCCCATATAACATTAAGCAAAGATGAGGCCTTAGATGATAAGGATCTTCCTTCCCACTCTACCAAAGAGGATATGCATGATGAAAGAAAGGAAAATCCTCATCCACTAGATATTCCTTCTTCATCTACTAATCCTTTTACTCCTTCTAAACATCCTTACACTACAAACTTCAAACAAATTTATTATAATATTCCCTTTCCTTCTCAATTAAAGAATTCTTATAGGAGTGGCTTTAGCATAATATCGAAACAAGGTTTTAGAGGACAAGGACTTAGAAAATTTGAACAAGGAATTTGAGTCCCTATAAACCCTCCTACAAAAATCACCATAGAAGGCATAGGAAATGATAATAAATCTCATATGGATGAACTCCTTAGGATTCATAACTTCAAAAATCATCTTGCAAGACATCAAGCCATACGTGCCCGTAAAAGTGCTTCTTCTTCAAAAGCTCCATTTTGTTCATTTCATCAAACTCATGATCATCATGTCGATGATTGTCCTAATTTTTAAAATTCAATGAAAGAGCTTATTGATAGTGATAAAGTTAAAATCATTGATGGAAATCCTTCTTCTTCTAATAACAACACTTGTCCTCAATCTCAAAAGAATAAGCCTACAATTATTGATGATCAAGAAAAATTGGCTACTAGAATCTTTTGGAGATTGAAGTGTGATAAGAATGTTGCTTTTCCTTTCATTAGACTTAATTACAATTATAAGCATAAGAAAGGTGATGCACATTGTCTTTTTCATAATATTTATTCTCATTCTCTTGGAAAGTGTAAAGCATTTAAGGAATTTGTTCAAGAACAACACAATCGCACCCGTATATGTCTTTTAACAGATCTTGCTCTCTTTTTAGGTGAAAAGGTAGTGCCTTAGCAAACCTCTCACCTCATGTTTCTCCTCACCCTATGACATAATAAGTTAACTTAGTTGGGGGCTCTTTCTCATTAGAGGTGGTGCTTTTTCAACTTCGAATATCTTAGGCTAGTAACATGATTTCCCCTCTTTCTCTCATCTTTATAACGTTTCACTATTTTCTTTGTGATTGCATTATTCATAAATTGATGTCCTTTCTTGCATAGAATTATCCTTCATGCGATCACATGTTTGTTCCTTGGACAAGACCTATTTCTTGCTTGAAACGGTGCATTTTTTTATGAATAATCTCTCCTCAGAGAACTTTTGTGAACCTTCTTCTTCCTCTTCCTTTCTCTTTAAAAACTACATTTTTTTTTTGTGTTGTGTTATTAATTACTTGATGTCCCTTATTACATATAATTATCCTTCATGTGAGCACATGTTTTCTCCTTGGTTAGGATCTATTCATTGTTTAAAATGACGCATCTCTTATGAATAACCTCTCTCTAGAAGATGTGTAATTTTTCCTCCTTGTCCTCTTGCTTGGGGAGAAAAGATGGCTTTTTCACTCTCTCTCTTTCTATCTAATGTATCACTATTCCTTTTAGGGGTTGCACTTTTCATATGCTGATATCCTTTTTCTCAATGGTATGTCTCTTATGAATAATCCCTCCTTAGGAAAATATGTGATCTTTCTTTCTTTCCCCCTCTCTCTCTCTTTGAAGATTACCACTTCTTTTGAGATGCATTTTACATTAACTAGTGTCTTTTCTTACATTGGATATTCATTCATGTGAGTATATTGTGCATTTCCTTATGCCTAATCTCTCCTTAGAAGATTGTGTAATTCTTCTCATTGTCCTTACACTTGAGGAGAAATGATTTATTTCTCTGTCTCCTCTCTAAGGATCTACATTTCCTTTGTGGAGTGGTGTTTGTTCATGATTGGATGTCCTTCCTTGTTTGAAGTTATTCCTTGCTCAAGGATTATCTCTTATATAAGAGGTGTAATTCCTTGGCTACAACCTCTTCTTCACTTGGAAATGTACATCTACCATAAACTTACCCCTCACATTGGGTCAAAAGTGTGTCATCCTTCATCAAGAATCCCTTTCACCTAGCAATGGGAGGAAGGCATGAACTCATGTTCTCTTTCTTTTCTTTTGGTAGAAGTTGTTATGTTTGTTAAAGATAGCTCCTCTTGGAGGTAGATGTCTTTTGATAAAAGATCTCTTCTCCCCCAAGGATCTCCTTTACACTTGTTGCAAGATATCTCTTTTTCAACTATCTTATCCTTGCTTGAAGAGTATCCCCTCTCTAGCTTGGGTTTATGACATTATTTCCTAAAGGATATCTCCTTGGTGTTGTGGGTAAGGTATCCTTGTCTCTAGCTTCCTTAGAACATAAACATAGGGTTATGTTGACATCTTAAGGGGGGGCACCCATATAACTCCCTTTGTACTATATTGTACTATACTCTTGCATATTATTTTTGTATGTCTTAAATGGGGTGTTCATTCTTGGAACCAGAGTAAAAAATCTTAGAGTGAGATGCTTCTCGAAACCAAACTCAACATTTGATATATGTCTTAGACGAGGTTACACATCACCAAAACTAGAGCAAAGACTCTTAAACAGGATGGCTTTGAAACCAGAAATGTATCTGCCACTTGGAATTTGTAGTACATATCTTAAACAGGTTGAAGCACACTCAAAAACAAAGAAAATACTCTTACACGGGGTGCTATACACTTGAAACCATACATCACTTGCACACACACATGAGGATGGGTGGAATATTACGACCAACCACCAGCTAGTAGGTGGTCATTGAGACATTACGAACCATGCCAGGAAGGAATCGTAATGCCTCCCTGCGTGGCCACCGACATTCAAACTCATCCCTTATCCTATATCCTTGGTTTTGGGACATTTCCAAAGGATCTTTTGGTATATTGGAGACTTTCTCTTGGAAATTGAAGCTTTTGGAGACACCACCACCATTGTTGTAGCATCGTAGAGCTACCAAGTTTACCATGCACACCAACACTTGCCAACCACTAGGGGAGTAATCTAACTCTATCTTGCATTTCCAATATCTCATTAACTTTCCAATTGCCAAATAGCATAGCATTGTCTTTGTATTTGTCTTTACATTCTTCTTTATCAGCTTCCTCATCATCTTCCTTTCCCATGGCTTTTTGGGTTGTCCATGGAGGTGGAAATGCAAAAATGGGAGTCTGACTTAGGCAGACTCCAAAACAAAACCCCCAACATTTTCTCTCTTGCATGTGTAGGGATTACATTGCAGGATTGAGTGTCATATTGTGGAAGTAAACATCACAATGAGCATCTTGGTGAGTTCATTCCTAACTTCCTCTTCTATTTAGCTATTCTTTTTTCATAGTTAATATTATGTACATTGCATTTTGTCTATTTAGTTAGCATCCGTTGAGTTCTGCATTTTGTCCGTACGAATTGGATGTCTTTGTCCAGCTCTGTACTCTATCCGACCTAGACACTAGTGCGTCGTACTGTAGTCTGCTAACCGTGTTGCAATCCTAGACCCACATTGTCGTCTTGGCCATAGAGCCTTGTAGAGTTTTCCAAAGGTCTGTCTCGATCCCCCAACAGGTCTAGAATATTTTTTTATCCCCCAGCCCATCCTTGCGCCAGTTTGCAGAGCTATCAAAAAGACCATTCGCTCTCCGAGGACTCATCATTCTCGGGGTGTCAAATTCCCTCTGTTATATTTTGGTGAACCTGATGTGAAACAAGATTATCTTTGCATTACTTGTTTTCTGCTTCATCTAAATGTGTTTAGTCTTTTAAAATTTCAAAGGTTTAAATTTTGAAAACAATCTATTAAAAAAAAAGAGAGAGAAGAGAAAAAACAAAAATAAACTTTCATTCGCATTTAGTCTAAATTTATGCATTCTCCGTTTATCATCAAGAATAAACTTTATCATCTGGTGTCCCTATAGTGTGGTCTGAACATCGTGTAGCTTGTCTATGAGGTTTACAACTCAAACTGCAATAGGAGTCATACTCAAGAGGTCATCCAGGCGGAGTTTTCCCCTTGATCGCTGCAGTCCTCCTCTACCTGGCACCATGCAGGGGGAGGAGTCATCTGATCCCAATGAGTTCTTGACCTCTCATAGCCTGAAACCTATTCTAACTAGGAGGCCTTCTCCTTCTAATTCACAACCTAACTCTCCTAGAAGTTCTACCTCATCTTCCCCTCCTGCTATCAATCATAATTTTGTTGACTCTATCAATTTTGAGCATATCAATTCTTTAGAGCAGAATCTGAGAGATTTTGAGGGATTCCCAAACTGAGAGAACGTCCTCCCTCAGGTTGGGAATGTCATCAGCACATTGAGAGACATGTTGATATCTGAGAGGAGAGGCCTAGAGACGTCGAGGGCCCTATCCATGATTGTTAAAAGCTGTGTACCCCTAGCCTAGGTACCCCCTATGGACACCTAGTTTGGTCTATTCAAGTCCCACATCGATGTTAGCATCCCGGGGTTGGGAGCCCGCATGGTGGATTCTACCATCCCTAGTATCAGTACCTCCTCTATTCCTTTAGGTTACATAGGTATGGCTAGTGACTCGACTGCTATTTCTATTGCTGCCCATATTGCAGTTGTGTCTTCCAGTTCCACATCAATTGGCATGTCTTCTAGCGGGGGAGGTAGTGAAGCTCCACCACCTCCTCCTCTGCCTACAAACCCAGTTCTAAATACTATACTACAGAACATGGGCCACCTTCAGTTGCAGCTCACTTCTCTAGCTTCTACTTCCGGTCAATCATCTACACCCGCATACTATAGGAAGAGCCCTTTAGACATCACTACTTGAATACCATCCTTCCAATAGTCGTCGATTTGTTGAAGTTTGATAGGTTTAGTGGCAATGGTGACCCAAACACTCACATCGATTCATTTATGACCATTCGTAGTGACTATCAC
The DNA here is from genome assembly GCF_030272615.1 of Cryptomeria japonica. NCBI lineage: Eukaryota > Viridiplantae > Streptophyta > Pinopsida > Cupressales > Cupressaceae > Cryptomeria > Cryptomeria japonica. The sequence goes on from NC_081407.1 coordinate 864,721,490, forward strand.
AATCTAGACTTTGTTCTCCTTAAGTTGTTTGCTTGTTCCCTCAAAGGGACTACATTGAAGTGGTACAATTTGTTGCCTAACCACTCCATCTGCACATTTGACCAGTTGATGGATCTCTTTCTCAAGAGGTTTCAGGCTAACATAGGCAGCAAGATCACTATATCCGACCTTGTTCATTGTAAGTAGAAACCAAATGAGAAGGTGACGGATTTGATCTCATGATATCAAGCGATCTCAACTAAGATCCCCTTTTCCCTAATGGATAACGACTTGTAGCTTATGTTCATAGGCAACTTATAGTCGGCATTGAGGGAGAAGTTGTCCCTGAATCATTGTTAGAACTTTGCCAACATGTGCTCTACCTTGACTGATTATCAGCACACTACGATGCAGTTCAGAGACTCTTCTTTGAAACCTCATGGTGGTTCTTATCCTCGCACATCCTCAGATGGGTCTCAAAGGAATAAATTTGTGGCTAATATAGCAGCTACTCCTATGATAGTTGCCTCTCAATATTCACAAAATTGAGTCTTCACAAAATTGGATGACTCTTATTTGAGTATTATGCAATGATTGTTGCGAGACAACCTGATCACCCTACCTGAGCATAAACCTTTGTCAAATAGCCAACCCTACCCCCGCTGATTTCATGGGTCAAAGTATTGTCATTACCATCATGTGTCTAGTCACAATGTTAGGTCCTAGAGACAACTAAGAGGGGGGGGTGAATCAGTTATCTAACAAATTCAAACCAAAAACAACTTAACCAACTTAATGCTTAATACCAGTAAACCAATTAAGTATGTCGATAGACAGTTTTAACAGTTAATTGCTATACCGGTAAAGATTAATGCAAGAAACATAAACACAAAGTCATCCACAATGCATAACACCAATATTTGTACGTGGAAACCCTGTAAGGGGGAAAACCACGGTGGGAAACCTTACCCACAATCAGATGATACTACTGCAGATAGTAAGTGTACATAAATGGGGTCTGCACATATGGAAAGGCCAACAACCTAGAGCTCACTACTCAGTCACAAAATGGGAGTCACACTGACTACAGTTGGATGGTTAAATCCAATAAGAATGTACTGCACAAAATAGCATCTTCATATGTTGGATTCAGTACTGGTGTAATGCTGATATGCTTCCACAAAAACCTAGCTTCACCTTCAAATGATGTCTGCGTGTATTGCACTGCTTAATCTCGCATATACCTTCACACAATCCTTTTTCGCATTCCATGCTTGATCTTACAAATAAGATCTTACATTTATACCATAACCTAAGACCAATTTTAGTAGGTCGGCTCTACAAGATATTACAATAAAAATATTTTACAAACAATATAATATCTGATGCAATAACCGATTGAAAATGTCAGCTTAATACATTTACAACAATAATTAATCATCTCCATAGCATACCATGTTGATCTGGAAAAGATAAACCTGTCGGTTTAACCCTAGACCTATTTGTCAGTAAAAGAAAATCTGCAAATATGAATATACCAATGATTAATCCATTAAGATAAGATGTCCACACGATGTCTTCAATATTACCAAGTGTCTTCCATATCATTCCAAGTGTCGGTGATCATTATATCCTGTTGGTGAACCATATACCAGTAACTGTGCAATAGTTACTTGCTTGCCGGTTAATGCTGCTGGATCTCCAAAGTGCTAGTGTTTTAGTAGGTGTTGACATCAATGACAAAACCATACCAAAATACTAACACACAACACATTTTCCAAGATCACATCGACAGTGGGGCTATCAAAGTTAACGCAAGGAAACACAAGTCCGTAGATAAAACCAATAGTGACTTGTAGATCTATGCCAACCCATTTCATCTGCACTCGACAAATTTAATTTATACATTTGATTCGGGCTTGGATGGTGGTCCATATGTCAATATGGTGACCATCACCCCTATCATCTCCCCCTACCCAGAAGGGGAAGGTATCTGACATTCTTATCTCATTCACACTGCTTGATGCCCCATATTGCAGAGAGCTTGCTCCTCTCTATATCCCTACTCGATTAAATGTTCAAATTGTCATAGGTGTGATGGTTGACCCCTCAAGCAGAGTCGATGTCATCATGAAGGAAATGCTCTTTGTTAATGGATAGCATAGGCTGGTCTATGATGAAAGTTGCACTACCTTGTGAACCCACCATGGATTCTCTATCAGCCCATTGGGCAACATCACCTTGATGGTCATGGTAGGTCCCAAGGTAGTGTCCTCAGTTTTTACTATCATCCCTGAATCTAATCTCTTCTGAGCCAGACTCGACATCCTGTGGTTGATTGCCATGGAGGCAGTTCCTTCTATGCTTCACAATTGCTTAAAATTTCCTCACGAGGGTGTAGTCCATCTTGCTATGCAAAGGGGAAGCGCTCGTCTCAGGTTCCTTCATCTTCGCTTGCATCCCAAACCATGTTGGTGCCTCCTATCCCTCAAACCGCTCCTCAAGCAAAGAGAAGTTAGGCACTAGTCATTGTGAATGTGGTGCCCGTTCAAGATGTCCCTCATGTTTCATCAGTCAGGCCTTCTCTTGTCCTTGGGCCAATCTTGGAGGCCTCTCCTATGGAGCATAATGCTCCTGATTCATCTTAGACTGTGGTTGGTAGTCCCCACCTCCATCAGAACCAACATGCATGTGAGCGTAAATGCTTCTGATGGGCCCAAGCTTGAGCACGTGACGTTGCCTTACAGTTCACTAGTGCATCCTCCAACGTTGTTATTTCAAAGCCTATTCCTTCGATGGCCCTCGCTTCTGCATCAATTTTGGTTTTGTTTCCCACTATTAAAGGGACCTTTGATGACCCTCCCTCTAAGAGGGTACAGGTCTTCATCATTCCTTCCTTGGAGCCTCCACTTATCAGTTCTCTTTCGAACACTCTGCCCTTGTCCATGTCTTTAGATATGTCGCACACACAGGTGCTCTCTAGTGCAGCTTCTGCTGCCCCACCTACTTTGCCACCGCTCTAGCATCTGAGTTTTTCTAGGGTCCTTCAACATGCTACAGTTAATAGGAGGTCTAACACTCCTATCCCATGTAAACACAAGTTTGAGCAGGGCCCTGTTTTGAAGTTTTGACGATGTAAGTCTTCATAGGTATGTTCTTCATCTCTTCCTTTGCCTATCTCAATGTCTGCTAGTTTGCCTATTTCTATTTGCATGATCGAGAAGGTCCCACCTTCTCCTGATTTCATCACTACCCCTCTTCAAGAGGTCGGTAGTATTATTCTTGTTCCATTTTCTCCAAGTGAGTCACCTGCTTCCTCCATGGAGGCCTGCATGTTCGGCTCCTTGGAAGACATTTCGGCCTTGTCTATGATCTTCACACGATCATTGACCCTCAGCCCCTCCAAGCTTGTAGATGAAGATGTTGATGTTGCTTCATCTCTTTCTCTCACTATTGGTGAGGCACCTGGTGCAGCCCTTATAATAGTCCCTCTCTAAGCTTTCCCCCCCTCTCCCTATGACCTAGATTTGGAGGATGAGGCTCTTCTTGAGGATGATGATCTCCTACAGTATGATCCCCTCCTAAGGATTGATCGTTAAGACTTTATTTTTCATCTCCATTTTATTGCATGTGTGTGTGGTGGTGTTCCCTTGTTCTTTCTCTATCTGTTTGTTCCCTCTTAAAGGACCCAAGACACTCTGTTGGTACTTAGATACATGAGGTTGATTGTTTTTATCTGTTGTGCTCTCCTGAAGGACTCAAGTTACTCAGTAGGTGCTCGAATACAAGGGATTTTCGTTCATACACATTCCTCTATTTGTTTAACCCCTTCTTTTATTTGTTATATCTTGCTTTTCAACATTCGGAGATGATGCAAAGTGTTGGGGGCATTCTTTGCTTTCTTCCATGTTGACCCAAATTCTTATTTTATCTTTGTCTTCTTGTGCTCTTCTTCAAATCCAATAAATTTGGAACTATGATGATACACCCATCTCGCAATGATACTATATGTCTTTTTGACATTGCTATGGGTTCTGATGCCAAACTATTGAATCCCCCTATCCTCTTGCATTGCATCTTTTGATGTTGTGGACATTTATGTGTCACTATCTCTTGGTTGCATTCAACAGAAACATCTCGTTATGTTGACGTGCCACAACTCTTCTTCTCCTTAGAATGACATGCCTTCCATGCATATTATTCTAAGGGGGGGCCATCATATCATCATTTATGCATTTGTGCCTTTATTTTTATGCTTTTTAATGCATTTTCTTTATCATGTGCGCCTAGGTGGCGGCCAAACCACTTGATATTTTCTTTCCAAGATCACCTAGGTGGGGGAATAACCACTTGATCTGTTCCAAAGATTTCCTACATGGGGAAACCATCTTTCCAATCTGCATCATCTTTCTTGCCTTGGTAGAGGCCAATCTACTATGTTCCAATTCCAATTGCCCTATCGCATGGCAATCTAGCATGTCACTAACCATGTCGACTAGCTTATTTGCCCTATCATATGGTACTTATGGTGTAAGAAGCGCGTACGCTCTATCTTAACTATAAACAGTATGTACGCGCTATGTTTACTATAAACAACGCATACGTGCTACATTTGTTTAAATTTTGGGTCTATATATAATATGTGTGTATACATATAATATATTTTTTTTTATATAATATAGAATATTTATATATATTTGTATATAATAATATATAATATGTTAAGTATATATATACACACATACAAGTGTATTGTCTCCCCCTCTCAAGCGCGTACAAGGTGCCTCTCTCTCTCTCTCTCTCTCTCTCTCTCTCTCTCTCTCTCTCTCCATACCCCATCCTTCTCTCTCTTCTTCTCTCCCTCCCTCCCTCCATACCCCACTACAACTGTGTCTGCACTTCTATAGAAGAAAGTGAATTTATTTCCTGTCTGCAACTTCCTCTTTGATTTTTATCATGTATGCTCTCCTAAGAAAATTGACTGATGGAATTGTGTGTGTATATTGAATAGAAGGAAGAAGGGTTTGAAATTGAACCACGGGTGCATTATCGTGACAAACAAGGAAACCTACAACAATATTCTTCTCGAATGTGTTTTTAATGAGCAGAGCAGATGTGGAAAATAGTGTCAACAAAGCAAAATTATAAGTCAGACTACCTGCAATATGTTTTTCAGAAGGAAAAAACCAGTAGGAAGAGAAAGAGGGAGAGTAACACAGATGATGTAATAGGGAATGATAGTGGTGGGTATGGGAGAGTTCCCATGTTGTTACACAACGCTTGTCATCTAAAGAAATTAAAGTTTGTTGTAAGCATGGAAGTGGTAGTATATGATGATCGTCACTTGTCAAAAGGCCTGGAAGGGTACATACCCATGAAATAAATCAAGTGTGTAATTCCTATAGTCACAATCGAGATCAATCCTATAGTCCTGCAAATTTAAGAGCATCATATGTTTTAGAAAGACAGTACTCTTAGGGTTAGGTCAAGCTCTTACACTTGCTTTTTAGTGAAGCCTCATTTTTTGTTCACTTGGAGTCTCTCTCATGCTAACAATGCTCTAACTTTGCTATATCAAAACTAAACTATTGATGTTCTATTGTATGATGTTCTATTCATAACTTTAAATAATATATCATTTTATTAGCCCACCATATGACCCCTTAGGTGTCATTAGAGATCATATTGTTTCCTAATAGGTCATATGGTATCTTATGACCCCTTAGGATACCATATGACCCCCTAAGACACCATACAACACCATATGGTGTCCTAAGTGGTCATAAGATTCCATATGATCCCTCAAGACACCATATGACCTATAACAACACCATATGGTGTCCTAAAGGGTCATATGGTGTTCTATGACCCCTTAGAACACTATTTGGTGTCGTTATAGGTCCTATGGTGTGATAAGGGATCATATAGTGTCCTGTGACCCCTTAGGATACCCTATGACCCCTTAGATGTTCTTAGGGGTCATATTGTGTTCTAAGGGTCGTATGGTGTCCTATGACCCCTTATGACACCATATGGTGTCGTTATGTGTCTTATGGTGTCCTATGACCCCTTACGACACCATATGGTGTCGTTATGTGTCTTATGGTGTCCTATGACCCCTAGGACATCTTATGACCCCTTAGGACACCATATGGTGTCGTTAGGGGTCATATGGTGTTCTAAGGGGTCATATGGTCTCCAACGACTCCTTAGGACACCATTTGACACCTCTCTCTCTCTCTCTCTCTCTCTCTCTCTCTCTCTCTCTCCCTTTTCCTTCACATTTTCTTTACTACAAATAGCATGTACAAGGTACTAAACTTATTAGTTCATTGCCCTGCCATAACATTTTTAAGGCGTAGGAGCGCATACGAGGTACTGAGCCTATTAGTTTGCTACCCTTCCATAAAAATTTTAAGGCATAGGAGCGTGTACGTGCTACTTATTAGTACAAAGTGGGAAAAAATATCGTTGGGCTTGCCAATATTTTATGAACTAACAGTCACACGCGGTTATTAATATAGCACGTACAGGGTACTTAGACATAGTTTTATTTGCCCAAGAGCCTCAACGACCTCAAAAGAAGTTTTTGAGGTCGTTGAAGGCCCCACTGCAACTGTGTCTGCACTTCTATCACTATTTTATACATAGAAGTAAGTGATTTTTTTGTTTTTGCATGATTTCAAATGATTGAATTGTTGTTCTTATTAGTTTTGTCAATATTATTGTGATTGTTTAATAGTTTTGATTCAAAAAAATAATGATAAGATGCATATTTATGGTTATTTGTTTGTTTATGAACTTTTGTTTACATATATATGTAATATGATTCTATTTAAGACAACTGATATCAACCATGGGAAAGAACAAGCGAGGAATGATTGAACAACGAGAGACTGAGAAGGAAAGACAAAGGCAGCGTATGAAGAAATTACGTGACATAAGAACAATGGGAGAAGAAGGTATGTCATCTTCAACATCTCAATTTGATTTACCAAATAAACATAATGTACCTAATGCAATTGAAGAAGATACCACATTGAATAATCAATTAAATGATGAACATACACCTTCTCTATTTGATGAATTGAATGTACATAACGTGTCGATGTTAAAACCTCTTAGAATCATTCATAGGAAAACAAAGTATCTAATTGACATTGATGAGAATATATTGAAGCCAATGCCCGATAAAATGAATGAATGAACTTGTAGGAGAATGGTTAAAAGAATATGGCAAAACTATTTTGAAAACTTAAATCAAATTGCAAGGTGTCAATTAATTGTTCAAATGATTAAAAATTTGAATTTTAGAGAGACAATGAAAATTCTAGGCCTAAGATCATCTGAAAGTAACAGTGAAATAACTATTGTGAGAAATATATTTGATGCATATCAAGCTATTGATTCAAAATCACGTACTAAAGATTCTAATGCTACTCGATGTGTCATTACATCAACCATAATGAGCAAGAAAATAAAAAAAGATCGTTTGATAAGCAAAACAAGTAAGTCATTAAACGTTAGTAGAACAACATTAAGTAAAGCATTATAGAGGCGAGAAAAAATAGAGGAACCTAACAATAATTCTCTTTGGGCATTCTCGGGTAGACTACCACACAAAGACAAGGTTGTTGTTGATGCACTAAGAACATTAATTGAAAAAAATTGGCATGACAACACAAGAGTTTCGCCCAACCAAAGAGATGTTGTTAGAAGGTGAATCGGGTCTACAAATCGCGAGCCACATGCCAAACACTATTTGGATATGACTTAAACTAAATTTTATGAAAGATTCCTTCAAAAGTTTCCTCAAATAAGAATTTCTCAGAGATTTTTTGAAATGGCGAAACCTTTTTATATTAAGATTAAACATGTACGCACTAAGTGTTGTTGTAGGATGCATATTGAATTTTCCATGCACTATGATATTTTTCTTCATATTTGTTCTACTTTGCACACTAACGATGTTTTTTTGGAATACAATTTACAAGCACCTCCTAAGTCGGTAAGAGAATTTATTTCAAGTGTGCTATGTAATAGACATGATGGTTATATTTATTATAAGATGCCTTGTTTGGAAGGTTTTTATGCTATATGTGGTGGTTTGCAACATTTACCAAGATGTGTACATTTGGAGAGCACACATGAAATTAGTAGGAAACTAGTTTCTTTTGGAAAATATAAGACAGTCACATATGGAGTTAAATATGGAAAAGATTTGAAGAGATGTGAGCTACTGAAAAATGATATATGTGTAGCTGAATTTGTGAAAATGTTTCAAAAGAAACTAGTTTATGAGTACATAATGCATACACATAGAGCTCGATGGTTAGATGAACAATTCAAATTATGTAAGGACACATTTCCTCTTGGCATCATTGTCTCTATCGTTGATTTTGCTGAAAATTATACACTACAACCTCAAAATGAAGTGCAATCTATGTATTATCATTATACACAACTTTCTATTTTTGTACACATAGCATTCATGCATGCAGATGATAGCACAGAGGAAGATATAAAGGTTGTAAGAGAGTATCACTTCTACATATGTGATGATCATACTCATACATCGGAGTTTGTACAAGGATGCTTTAAAGTTTTCTATGTTAGTTTAAGGGAAAGGAACATATGATACAACTGACACTTAATATAGTCAGATAATTGCACTGCATAATTCAAGAATGCAAGGATGTTTTATTGGTTGACAAGGATGCATATGACAAGAGGTGTACAACATTTTTGGAATTTCACTAAGGTTGGACATGGTAAGGGAGAGCACGATGGTGCATGAGCATGTGTAAAAAGAGCCCTAGCTAGAGAAGAATTGAAGTACAAAGGTGGTGCTGAGTTGATAGATGCAGAAACAATTGTGCGATGGTGTAAGTCTACGATGGGTCCAGGTAATCCAGCTACGTCAATGGTTCATAGATATTTTCGATTGATCACTGAATCTAACATTGAAAACTATCTATATTGTTGTACGGTTGCAGGATCGAGTGACATGCACTCATTTATGAGTTCAAATTCAAGTTCACTAGTAATTTTTACAAGACAGATGGTATGTTTTTGCTCTTCATGCATGTATTGTTTGTAGGAAGAATGTGAATCACAAGAGTGGGTTGACAAATGGTCTTGTAGATTGTTGGTTCCCATTGATACATATCAAATTCCCAAAGCACTACAATTGAGCCAGATGGAGACATCAGGGGATTTTGACCATGTATCCGACCTAGTGGATTCAAGTGATTTTTTGAGATAATTTTTTTGCAAGTATTCTTTTTGGTTCATTTTGTTATACATCATACTTTATTTTTGGTATTAATTAACACTTTATAAAATGCAAGTTGTGTGTATGTAGTTGTTGAAGAAGAGAACAATGAAGAAGGAACAGATTACTATTTGTGTCGTTGTGTTGAGCCAAAAAGAAAATTAACATGAGATATTAGTACATGGAATATATTAAACATAATTTAAAAAATCTAAAATGAAATGACTTGCATATTCCATCAAAACAATACATAAAAAGGGTTGTACAAAATATGATACCGTATAGCCTTGTAGGCCAAAATCAATCGCTGAGAGCATGATGTCATCAATCTGGGACATTTGGTCCCCTGTCAACACCTACAAACAAAAAATTGGAACAAGCATTAAAGATAGTTAGTATATCTTATAATATTTTTTAATTCAAAGTGTACTATTCTATTTTAACATGTTAAAAAATGTATACCTCAAGCATCGAAGTTGCAGTTGTAGTAACTGGGGGAGGAGTATGGGATACCGCTGCTGCATCCTAAAATGCATCTTATTTGTCTCAATTTAAATCGACATATAAATGAAAATTCATTTATGTAATTATAAATTTAAAGTGATTGATAAATAAAATGCTATGAATTTAAATCAACACACCTGTGTCTGTAGCTGATGGCCAAACACCATGTCCATCAACTCATCTGTTAGCGTGAAATCCTTAGTCGTGCGGGCTTGACATCTACTCCCACAAATTGTGCACGGATGAGATGTGGATCCATCTGCACCAGCCGCATCATCTATCCCTGAGAATATCCCCGGTCAACTAAAACATATATGCTGAATGGGCTCTTTGTCGCCACCTCGAGCAACTAATAGCTCATCATCTAGTACAATAGGGTGTGCTAACAACGTCCCATGTTGGATGATGGCACCAGTCAATGTTGTGGCCGCCTGAAGAGTCTGTAGCTCCATTGACTCTTTCAGCTCTACTGGGATAGCCTAATGCACCTTGGGTTTGGGTGCTAGGGGGCGACGACTCTCCAGGGCTACTCGCCTACGGGCTCCAAGTCTATCTTGGACAGAGTCACCACCTCTACCATGGAACTCTCTCATGTCAAAATAGTTTTGCTGCACATTGAGCACAAACTCACAGTATACTTTTCTCAAAAAATACAATGGCACCACATAATTATTACAAGGTGGATTATCAAAGACCATCCATCGCCTCTAACAAAAAAGATTCTTCATCTCCACATCGGTACACCAATGTATGGGAAACCTCTTTGCATTAAGAGGTAACGACTGACCAGTTTTAGGATCAACAAAAAGGGCACATATTTGTTGTTTACTAATATTTTTGTTTTTCACTCCCTCATATGATAACCCATCAGCATAGTATTGACGACACCTATCCCTAAAGTTTCCCCATTTTGTAATTTGTGTGGAAATACCTATGACACCACTAGCTAATGTTTCTAGGCTAGTGGCAAGGGATTTATGATGCTCAAGTTCAGATGTTTTAAATTTATCAATCAATTTATTGATTTTAGACGTATTTTGCCCTAACTGATTAATTAATTGCTCATGTGTTTCAAGTGTGCGGTCAAAAGGAGGAATTGGGGGTGTATCTTGTGGGTTTTCAAGAGGTGCATTTTGTTGTTCTTGTTGTGGATTATCAAAATCTAGTTTTTGAAACAAAAAATGAAAAAACCTAATCAAAATTAATGAAATTAAATTCAAAACGTAAAACAAATTGAACAAACGGGAAAGAAAGACAAAAATTAACAAAAACTAACCTTGATCCATAGTGTTTGGAGGAGAAATGAGGCACCATGTTCACGGTTTGGTGGAGAAAATGGGGAAAAAAACATGGTTGTCACGAGAAAATAAGACCTAGATTTATTTTTTTTAACTTTTTTTGACAGGTACCGCGTACGCAGTCCTTAAGGGTGTACATGCTCATTTTCCTAAACGTAGCGCATATGCGCTCAATTTCCCAAAAGAAGCGTGTACGCGCTACCTTTTCTAGGCTCAGGAACAACGAACCTAAGCGCATACACGATGATTTCAAATTTTATAACCGCATACAAGCTACTTATTTTTTTATGTTTTTTTTGGGTAGCGTCCACTTTTCTGACCACCATATTTATGCACATACTCATATATTGTACCAATGGCCACCACCCTATCTTGTATATTTTCGCCATCAGGGACTTTCCTCCATGGTGAGGATTGTTCTTGTTGCACTTTGTTCCAACTTATTTATCATATCTTATTATCAATTAGGCTAGACTGTAGCTAGTGTGGTGTTGATGTTCCAAATACCGATTTGAATTCCAAAATTCTAGCATCATATCGCCAGGGGCAACTTCGGCTGATCAATGAGCATCTGCTTCCCTATCGTAATATTTTATCCTCTTCACTTTTTCTACCTTTCCTACTTTAGCTTCGCATCTCTTAACAGAGACATGCTTGCTAAAGTGGGGGAAAATGTAGAGTCAAAAATATCACCCTCATCACCCTTAGTGGCAATTGCGACATGTGGCACCTCCCCCATGCTTCTTTGCGGACAGGTTCACCAACTTGTCATTTTGTCCTTCGAAGAAATCAATGCCAACTTCCCTGGAGGCGTTACCAACTTTGTTGATCTGATAGATTTGCGGACGCAGGTGCAACACGCTACTGTCCCGCCAACCTACTAGCCAACAGGTGGTCATTGGGATGTTACAACCCACACCAAGAAAGAATTGTAATGCCTCCTTGCGCGGCTACTGACATTCAAACTCGTCCCTTAGCCTACATCCTTGGTTTTGGGTCATTTCCAAAGGATCTTTTGGCAAGTTGGAGACTTGCTCTTGGAAATTGAAGCTTTTGGAGACACCACCACCATTGTTGCAACATCGTCAAGCTACCAAGTTTACCAAGCATACCTACACTTGCCAAGCACTAGGAGAGTAATCTAACTCTATCTTGCATTTCCAATATCTCATTTATTTTCCAGTTACCAAATACCATAGCATTGTCTTTGTATTTGTCTTTGCATTCTTCTTTATCAGCTTCTTCATCATCCTCCTTTCCCGTGGCTTTTTGGGTTGTCCGTGGAGGTCAAAACGCCAAAATGGGGGTTTGACTTAGGTAGACTCCAAAACACAACCCCCAACATTTTCTCCCTTGCATGTGTGTAGGGATTACATTACAGGATTGAGTATCATATTGTAGAAGTAAACATCACAACAAGCATCTTGGTGAGTTTGTTCCTAACTTCCTCTTCTATTTAGCTATTCTTTTTCATAGTTAACATTTTGTACGTTGTGTTCTGTCTATTTAGTTAGCATCTGTCGAGTTCTACATTTTTTCCGTACAAACTGGACGTCTTTGTCCAGCTCTGTACTCTGTCTGACCTAGACACTAGTGCATCGTGTTGTAGTCTGCTAACCACGCTATTGTCTTGACCACAGAGCCTTGCAGATTTTTCCAAAGGTCTGTCTCAATCCCCTGACAAGTCCAAAATATTTTGTTATCCCCTAGCCCAGCCTTGCACTAGTTCGTAGCGGTATCGGAAGGACCATTCACTCTCCGAGGACTCATCATTCCCGGGCTGTCGAATTCGCTCTATTACAGATTCCTCAACAGAGGTTTGACTTAGGCAAACCCTTATTCCCAACACATTTCCCTTTTCTTCTATGTGCAGTAAACAGACGTTTAGTTGTTCTTTTGGAAATAAGCTTCAGACATGGAGATGGAGAAACCCTTTTCGGCGATCGGAAATCTTGGAGGACCAAGAGGGGGGCATCCTGGTCCATGCACACGATCCCTGCTATTTTTGGCAGTTTTCACAGAGCAATTACGAATCATCTCATACTTATCAGATCCAGGTGCACGACGAAATTCTAAACTTATAGCTCACTGTTTCTGCATATTTTGTCTCCAATTCTAGCATTCTACTTATTTTAACAATTCAACTTACAAAAGAGAGCAAAACTCAAATCAATCCAATTCACTCAGTATTCAGTCTTTGTCTCATTTAGGATTGGATCTAGTGGATTCCCTTTCCCTCTTTTGAATGTAAAGTCCTCCAAGTGAAAATTGACTTAGTGATTTCTCCCTTCCATGTGGTGAGTTTGCTAGGCCCAAATTTTTCACTTTATAGAATGATGAGTCGCTTGCACTCTTGAAGTAGTCAATATTAGTAAACCCCCCAAAGAAGAAATGGCTGAGCCTAAAAGAGGATAGAAGACATAGTATCAACTAGTTGTTAAAGATGTTGATCTAGAGGATAAAATTGAGCCTCTCATTGGTACATACAACTGTGATTATGCAAATTACAACATCAATGCCAAGCCTTTATGGGAGTAGTTTGATTGTCTCATCAATCTAATCTTACCTGTTTTTTATGCTATATGTCAATATGTTATCTGCAGTATGATACTCTAGCGATGCTTAATCCTTTTATTATGCTTTGATGTTATATTAAGCTATTACTACTAAGGTTTATGGTAGTTGATTAGTTTGTAATCGGGGTTTTTTTATCTTGGATCTATGGAGATTTCTCCTCATGGTGTACTTTGTTTTGTACTCTATTTCAAATATATTAAAAATATCTAGTAGCACTTAGAGAGATTTTGACTCCTAAAATATGTTTCTTACTAATGAAAACCCAATCATAATACTTTTTACATCTTCCACTCATTCATTGCATGGGGAAATCAATCATATGAAAATATTCTACCTTTTTCACCAATCATTTAAACCTAAAATATAATTTATATGTCCTCAGTCTATAAATATATTTCTAGACTTTAATAATTTATTTAATTTTAAAAAGGATTGAATGGTGAATTTAACCAAAAAGTGGACGCTTCAATGAATTCAAATATGTAAATTAAACTTTTTCTTCGATACATTTAAACCATCATAACATGGAAATAATTCCATTGGACCATTTGATCAATGAAGTAGGATGTCAAGCCAATGCCTTATCCATCAAGCAACGAAGCCAATGAAAAGTGTGTACCATGAAGTCTCATTGCTATCAAACTTAATGTATAGATGAAAACTGAAATCATATCTTTTTCTGAAAAGGGATCTGATGGGAAAAATAACTTTGTGTTACAAGTGTGTTTGTCATTGCACCAAAAGATCAACCTATTAATGCCTGATACAACCACTAGACTTATAGAATCCACAGGAGGCGGTTAAGCCATGTCACAAACCCGAGCACTGCGCTACACAACAGAAGGAGACCAAGTGTGCACACCTTGCAACAATTCCCCCCCCCCGGCCCCAGCGCAAGCAAGGGGTTTGAACCTGTGACCAAGCTCTGATACCACTTATTACAAGTGTGGTTGTCATTCCACCAAAAGATCAACCTATTAATGCCCAATACAACCACTAGACTTATAGAATCCACGGGAGGCAGTTAAGCCATGTCACAAACCCGAGCAGTGCGTTTCACAACACAAGGAGACCAAGGGCACACACCTTGCAACACTTTGACCATGATTATTAATGAAAGGTGATTTTTATTGGGAAGTTTGTAATGATAAGGTTGTGTACCCGAGCATACTCAAAAGCCCTAATTTATAATGATTGAAGTCATTTCCCCAATTTGAAAAATCAAGGGATAACATATCTTTTTTTAGGGCATGCTCATAATTTCTTGTTCCAATGCCATTATTAGAAATAAGAGAGTTGTAGTTCAATTTTATATCAATTTATGGATTGCTTGCATGGAAACATACTTTTATTAGGATAGAAACAAATTTTCAATTACGTATTGGGATTAACCTCACATTTAAAAGGTGGCAACATTGGGTACCCATGAAGACTTGTTTACAACTTTTTAGACATGAGATTAGTTTAATAAGATGGTTGAAATTTTTTTAAGATCAATTCTTTTTAATGATCATAATATAATATCAATGTTCCAATATGCATGAACGTTATATAAATGCACTTATAACAACATTTCTTTAGAAAAATAGAAAATATGTAATAATACGAAGTGGATATCAATATCATCTTAGTTCCATCTATGAACCTACTAGGGGAAAGGACCCAGTAGTTGAGCATGTACCAATTGTTGTGAGGGTTGTTGATACCTTTTGTTCCAAAAATTGAATAAATAAAACCTATTGTTTGAAACAAAAAATATCAATTTTTGTTAGGAAATGTACCAACAGTTGTTAGGAAATGTACCAATAGTTGTTAAGAAATGTACTAATATTGTAAAAAGTAACCAATCAGGTGATGCCATGTCAGCTGCACAACTGTTGGGGTCTCTTTTGCACGCCTATTGGTCTCACTTTTTTGGGGGGCTGTTTTGGACACCTTGGCGAAAAGCATGCTGATGTGGCATCATATTTGATGGCGTGGCCCTGAAACCTTAGTTATTAGCAGGGGACTTGCCAAGTAAGCTGCTGTAAAAAAATCAGAGTGATTTGAAATTTCCAAGTAGGATTTTGAGAAGCGCGAAGTTAGGGTGAACGACTACTGGGTCCTTTCCCCTATATTAATATGAAATAAATGCTTTTGAAATATTCATCGTGCTTGCTCTAGGTAATTGATTTATATGATCAATGCTTATTTTAATCACTGCTTAAATTATTAATGCAATGAATGAATAACGATGGAAATGGACAAGAGTCGAGACACTTCACCTTATCGTTATAAAGACAGGTAATTGATAAGCATGGGATTGACGTAATTGTAAACAGTTAAACATCCACAACATCCCAGAGAGATGCATTAATAATTGCCTGGATCTGTGGAAAATGATGAACTGAGTATTTTTTAGTCTGCCTGAGACCTTGAAGGTTTTTGGTCTTTTGGCTTGGAGTAAGGTTAACAACCTTCACTTTCAGATAAGTTCCAAGAAATAAAAAGTGGCTGCCTTGCAAGGAAATCCCTGATTGTTCTTTTGCTAAGCATTTCAACTCACATTGGAGATTCCTGAGAATAAGAAGGGAATGGATAAGACAAGATGAAGTCAGAAACCAATATCCTTTTTCAAGAAAACTTCATGAATAGGTTTAAGTAAGCGAGGACAATTATAATTAGTACCCAAAATTGTTTACTCACTCTCTGGATGATCTTCAAGCGCTCTTTGGCTTCGGTACTCTGTCAATGTACATTGATTACTGTTAGGAGGAAAAATATATTGAAATGATTGGGTCAGACCGACTCATTCAGCATTTAAAACTATTGACTTATTGCTTCTGGTTTATGGGTCTGTGGTTCTTGAATTACCGTCTTTTTTAGAGAGGTAAATATAGTAATCAAGAGAAGCATCAATGTTTGAAGCAACATCCCTCCAGTTATTCCAATCCAGAGGCCCTATGAGCAGCACAAAATTGGGAATTCGTACTGGATTAATCTTTACAAATGATCTCAATGTTTTTATAATGATATCAAGAAATTGACTTATACCTTTCCTCTCATATGGAAAAACAAGGCCAAAACAATCCCTGAGGGGAGACCTACAAAGTACAGGGCAAATACACTAGCATATGCCCCAAGATTTTGCCAACCACAGCCAGAGGCTACACCTGCATACAAATAATGAATATGAATTAAGTTTTATGATGTGTAGTGTGTATTCTGATCGAAGACATCAAGTTTCCACAAATTATTAGATTTGGAAGAAGAGTTTTTGGATTAGATTGTTTAGTAGTTTTTGCATCAAATTTTTGGATCATGGTCTATAATCCATCATCAGGACGATTGAGTGCTATCAAAAAACAAAATGAGTGAGTAGCAGATCAGACCAACTTAAAAAAAGAAGCCAATCAATCATCCTGATGATGGATCATAGAACATAATCCAAAACGTTGATGCCAAAACTACTACACAATTTAATCCAAAAATTGCTCTTCCAAATGTGTACTATATTTCCAAGTGTGTACTATATTTCCAATTGAATATGTAGATTATTTTGAAGAATTAACCTGAGAGAACTGCTTGCAAACCATCTAATATAGCTGCTACTGACAAAATAGGGATTATCCTGGAGACATCCCCAATCACATCTTTCTTATTGCTGAAAACTCTTCCTAGAATATTTCTTAGGGAGAATAATGTGACTGAAACAAATATGGCTTGGACAAGAGTGATCCCCAGTGCAACAAGTATAGAAAGCCTTACAGCCCCTGTTCGACCCGCTCCAATTTCATTCGAGACTCTCAAGCTACAAAATACAATTTACAGAGGATATTTCACTTAAGTTCCTTTTGTTTTTTCTAATCCTAATTGTTTTGAGTAATATGCATCAAAATCAATCATACTCACCTTACAGCTAAGCCTATTCCCATTGGTACCATGTAATACAGAGATGTGATATTCATGCTGCGAAAAAGAAGAAACATTCAGACAATAAAAAATCTTGATCATGAACAAAGAAATGCTATCAGAAAACACCTCCACAACAAAACCATACCATAACTCAAAATTAAACCTTCACTAAGGTATAAAACATGTGGTACTTTTCCTATTTAGTTTATATACTAGGAACTGATTACCAACAAGTTTTGACTAGGAGCAATCCAAGGGGTCCTGGTGTACTGGTAATGACGGCACTCATATAGACTGCCACCCATGCCCAAATTGATATAGAATACATTTGAGTGTAACCAGGAGTTACAGAGTTGAAGAATGCTCTTCAAGCTTACCCTACTAAATGTATCAAAGGATACCCATAACCTCACTCAAGATATATCAAGCGGAAAAAGGATTCTCGTAAGGAGAAAAAAGATTAGATGCAGATGAGTGATGATTTTTGAATTGTTAGAATTATAAAAGTTGTTTGCCCATGTCTTACCAAATGCTCAGAGCAGATATTTCACGTTGCGGATCTGGCAGCATTCCTGCTAGTAAAGCCAGTATGGAGAAGCACCAATAATCTAGACTGCAACAGCCATGTTTATAATTTATATTCATATGAGTACATCTGACAATATTCTTTCATAAATTGTTATTTTAAAACATCTTGAGTATTCCCAGAAGTAAACATTCCAGATACATTAAAGACACTAGACCTGAGAAATAAGTAAATAAATTCTACCAGATCATGAGAGAGGAAGCCAATGAAAGTTTGAGAAAGTGCTTGATCCCATGAATGCAATGTTTGGAGAAGCCCTGCCATGTATTTTTGCAGACACCACTGAGTTTAATATAGAGAAGCAGTATACCAACATTCGCCCACAAGCTCACACTGGTGGATACTGCTGCACCAACAAATCCTAACTGCATCTTGTATATTGTTAACCAGCAAGTGAAAATGTGAAGCACGACAGTAATGGCAGACGACCAGACCTCAGGCCACGCAATACTCTGCATTTGAAGGAACCTTCCCAGAGGTTGTAACGTGGCATATGCAAACAGACCTGGCAAGAGACCCCATGTATATTTGCCTGCCGCTTCACAAATTTGTGGGTCTTGTTTGAACAGCCTCAGAATGTACCCCATATTAACAAATATTATGGACAAGGGGACACAAGCACCCAATAATGTAATCAATCCCTGTTGCAGAAATATGCCAAGCATATGATATTCTTGGGCTCCATATGCTTGTCCACACAGTGTCTCCATGGCCGTTGCCATGCCCACCTGTGTATTAGAACATAAAACATATTAGATTCTCAAGTTTTGATTACTATGTCTGTTATGTGGAACAAACCATAAATTGTAAAATGACAGTGTTTTATTCCTTTCAAGTGGTGCCCCAATTCTTGTTAAACCTCTCTACCAACAGCCTCCCAAGCCACACACATGAATTCCAGATATTCTCACAACACAAAAGCCAAATATTATAACCAGACCCCCTTACTAATTTAGACAGCTTTGGGTGTTATGAGGATAGAAAGGAGAACACGTAGTAACATACGATCCAATGGTTACCTAGAATCCCCTCGATCCAGACCGTTTTTAGATGACATTCTTAGACTGACACCATGACATTCTTCAAGTTGATAGTCTTAGCAATGCTTTTGATACTACTGCAGAATGACCAATCGCTGACTTGTAATCTTTTAGCTACCTATTTTCGCATGATCTCCTGATGGTGGCTGAATTTTTTTCTACTTCTCTAGTTTTTCTTTCAAAGATAATTGCAGACTAGTTGAATCCTCTTGTTCATTCTAATTTCTTTTGTAATCATTATCAAATAAGTTAACCAATGGACTGATTATTATCAGTGAACAATAAACTAATTTCTCCTCCAACAGGCAATATAGCTAAATGAGTGTAAATGCTTAACCCAAGACTAGTTTTTTTGGTTTAGATTTATGCTTACAGATAAAATGGCAAATTCAACTCCTTTAAGTGGAATGTTCTACACCAATACAACACAGAGATTTGTCATAGTACCATGAGGCAAAGACTCCAATACAAATTTATGCCTCACCTATGTGTTCACCATTGTGTGGAAAGGCCTAAAATGCCAAGAAAAAATTTATTGAGATTGGATATTTGAGTTTGGTGGTTACTAAAATATAAAGAAATTGTTTTAAAAACTTGTACCAATAAAATGTAGCCCAAGGAGGTAGCCATGGAAGTTGCCAAAGCTGCACCAGCAAACTCCATTTCGCCCATATGACCAACGAAGATGAGAGCCAGCAGTGGTGTGAGATACTCCATCACATTGACCATCACCATAGGTCCTGCCAACCCTAACTGCTGCCACATCTCCTCCTTCAATCTCTCTACAACTGTAATTGAATAATTATCACTACTACTATTGCTCTCAATTTCTTCAACGACTGCATTGCTAAGCTGGATATAAGCATAAGGTGCACACCTATTAATATTGGGTAAAGTGGCCAATTCATATTGATTGCAGTTTTCCTCTGTCCTTAGTATGCGTATAGCCATCATGTACAGTATCCTCAATATTTCCTTCTCAACAAATTCAATCAGAAAACTATGAGAGTCAAACCATAATTTTCGACCTTACTTTCAGTGGAAGTGTTATAAATCACATAACCATAACACATGGATTTCAAAGGAAACTAGACTTCAACAACTGTCTAACGGCATAAAAGCATGCGTTTTCTGTGAGAAGGATCCTCTTACACCAAAATATCATGATCTCTTCATTTATGAGTTTGAATTTTAAATGTATTTTGTTGGATCGATTACACTTACCTTGGTAGATGGAAACTTTGAAAGGTTGGAATTTTTAGCGAACTAGATTTTTTAACTGAAGTATAAGATTTGTGATTGTCATGGTAAAGACCTGGAATGACTGGACCAAGTTTATAATGTGGATCAACAATCTTTTTGGCCATATGCTTTTCATTCATCTTTAAAATAAGACTTCAAGTTAAGATGAGGCATAAGCGAGCAAAAGAATGAGTTTGATCCTTTGCATTGAGAACCTCATAATAAATAAGGGTTTGATAAGCTAAAGATGGACTACCATAGAAAGAGAGTGCAGTAGAAATTTTATTTTTTCTTTGTAAAAGATTTCATTCATCAAGTCATTTTAGGTATTTGGGAGCATGAGTGTTAGGTTGAAACTTCTTTGGCTAGAGTCAAGGATAGAGGGGTATCCATTCTTAAATTCGCTGGGATACAATCGCAGTCTCATTCCTTATGATGTTAGAGCCTTGCACTCAGAAAGACTTGAAGTATGGTGAGCTCATTAATAATCATTCAACTTCAACTTTAACTTTTTATCACCAGTTTTAAAAACAAACAGAATCACCATCATTAACTTTTTTGACAATATGGAGAGACAAGGTAACACAGATCATATGAGTTTCCAATTGTAGAGGGAGGATGGTGTGAGAAAAAACAGCAAGACAGCGAAGTTTCCAAAAACATTTGAGGATCACTTGCCTACATGTGTGGGATATGATATCCAAGGAAGCAGATGCACCAAGAAGAGTTGTTTTCCAAGGACAAGGACGAGGGAACAAAGCAGGCAAAGAGATGAACAATGAATGCCATAATTTACAAGCATGGGCACAAAACCAAAAAGCATGCTTCATGGATTCTTTACTAGAACAAAAAGGACAAGTAAGCAAAGGGGAGACAAACTTGAGGCGAGCACCAATGGGGAGCTTGATATGCAGCACTCCATGCTAAGAGCTGAGATTGAGCATCCGCCTTGGATTTCCAGATTTGGTAGCTGAGCTTGTTCCACTTAGACCGGGGAAAAGTGCAATGCCACTTCCTATTGAGTTAGAGGGAAATGGATATAGGTGGAAGGAGTTGTCTATAGATCAATCGAATGGAGAAGAAGTGAATGCTACGAGCATTACGCCATCTCCAATCATTCAAAAAAATTGAATGAAAATCCAAGGATAATAGGCTGAAAAGCTCTAGAGCCACAAGCTGTTGAATTTCAACAATAAGTTGCCTATCAGAAGCTGCAAGATAAAACTGAACTTTAAGAAGAGGCCATGATTTCCATTGAAAGGTGGGAGAGTCCCATAAATCTCGAAAAACTTGAATGCCTTTTTTAAAGAGGTGTTTCCCTTAAAAGGGTTTTTTAGTACAAAGTAGGCTGCCATTTTGTTGAACTAACCGATTTCATCAATAGAAGAGTAAGGAAAGCTTAAACCGTGACTGAGGGATTGATCAAACCAAATTAGTTTTAGTTTGCCAAGCTTGCCAAATAAAATTAAAAGGAGCTAACCCATGTACATCAAATTCTAGAGTATTGTCATCCTTGTTCTGTTGTTGTATTGTTGTTGTTATAGTTTTTTTTTTTTGAAAAATGTTCTTGATAGCTCAGTTGTAACCCCCTTGTTACAGCTGATAGGCTTTTGTTTTCACTCAGTTGTTTAGCTGAAGGTATATTTTTATCTCTGTATTTTGATTCTTAATCCAATGAAGAAAAAAATTCATAAAAAAATTATTAGCCAAATAGGAGCACTCTTGAAACTTTTTTTCATAAAATCAACTGCCGCTTCAAAATCTGGTTTGTAAAATGCAGTGGTTGAATTTTGAAATCCAATGTCACATAGCAAAATTCTCCAACCTCTATTATTCCATAGAAACAATACTCAAAAGGGTGAATATTAAAGAAAACGATATTATATAAAATTTAGGAAATCTTAAATAATTAATCTTTAAGTTTCAACAGATTTGAACAGGCTAAAATTGAAGCTTTAAGCTAAAGTACTCTTAAATTTTGTGAAATATGCAATACCTTATTTTTTGAAATTTTTTTACAATTCATAGTGTCACTTGGTGTGGATATTTTGAATACTTGTCTTAGAGCATGATTTGGACTCTTTATTTCTTTTGATATAAATTCTTATATAACCATCAAAACTAGAATGAAATTAAAAATGGAGCAAAGTACTAATTCTTGGAAAGGTAAATGGCTTTCATGGGCAGGAAGATTAGTCATCCTTCGGGCGGTTATATCAACTCTTCCAATTTATCTTCTATCATACCTTGCTCTAACAGCAGGAATGAACTCTTTCATTACTCAGAAAATGAGAAACTTCTTTTTGGAAAACTCGGAGGAGAGGCATAGAATAGCCCTAATAGCTTGGGATAAAATTTGCAAACCAAAGGCCTTGGGTGGCTTAGGAATTTGAAATCAGCAACTTCAAAACCAGACTTTAGGAGCCAAACTTGTGTGGAAAATGGCAAAGGATCCAAGAGCAAGATGGGTAAGACTTATGCATGAAAAATACATTGCGGATGGAGACTCAAGAAACTTCATGAGAGTCAGCAATCCACCTAAAGGATCTAGGATTTGGAATTTTATGCTTAAATGTAGATCTCTATAAGTGGCAGACTATATCTCTTGGGACGTCCATGATGGCTCTTTGTGTTTATTTTGGGAGGATTCCTAGGGTGGCTACCCAAGCATTGACAGATTAATTTCTATTCAGTTCACAAGAGATTGGCTTAAACTAAACTCGGGCATCTATATCAAGGACTATGTAACCTTTTGTGAGAAGGATTCTAATTTTGGTTAGTCTTGGAAGATTTTTGAGGGACTTCCTCTCCCTCCTAATGAAGTTGATTAACTCTTAGATACCATCAAGAATAGGGAACTATTTTTCAAAAAAGGTCATGACTCCCTGATTTGGACCCCTTCCAAGTCAGGCCAATACAATGCCAAGAGAGGTTATAATCTTCTTGTCAATCAGCATGAGCACAATGAGCTTGGAACTCCACAGAAGATTTTCTAGAGCAGCAAACTTATACCCAAAGCTGGGGTTTTTGCTTGGTTAGCAACTAGAAAAAAAATTCTAACTGCAGAAAAGTTCAAGAAGATGGGTTTTGAAGGCCCCTCAAGATACATCCTTTGCAAAGAACAGGAGGAATCAGTGGATCACCTCCTTCTTAGTTGTCATTTCTCAACTAATTGGAGATGGCTATGTGCTAAGTTGGGATGGATCACTGCCCTTCCCAATGACATTGTCTCCCTTTTTCAAGGATGGTCAATCAAACTAAAAGATGGTCTTCTCAGCCCTTTATGGAAATTAGTCCTTCTAGCCTTATATGGGAGATGTGGAAAGAGCGAAATAGAAATTTTTTTGACAAAAAAGAAAGGAAGGTAGAATCAGCCCTTAACTCCATTGAAAGCTCAATTGTAGAGAATATCAACTGCAAGATTACTCTTAACCCTAACCTCAATAAGGATTTCACAGAATGGGACGACAAGATCAGAATCAGATGGAATGACATTAAAATTCCCCCATTTATGGGGATAAAGGATGGTGAAAGAAGCTCTGCTATTTGGACTCCACCAAAGCTAGGATGGTTAAAGCTAAATTTTGATGGTCCCTCAAAAGACAATCTAGGACCGTCTGGAATTGGTTGTGTTATCAGGGATCATAATGGAATGTTTAAAGGTAAATTTTTTGTTCCTATTCTCTGGGATACTAATAATGTGATTGAATTTTGTTGGCATATGATGAACCGGTATGATAATATGATAATAATATATGTTGTCAATGACGTCAATAAGTATAGGTCAACCAGTATGAAGATTGGAAGAAGTTGTTTTTGATGATCAAGTTGGAGAACCAATATGAAGAGATGTAGTGAACCGGTGTCAGGGTTTCACTAAGTGTGACTACCAGTTGGTAGTCTCAGCTCTAGGGTTTCCGGTTTGGCAATCTAGCTTGTGCAATGCAACCGGTGATATTCTGTGATGAGTTAGCTAAGAAATAAGGATGAGATCGAGATGCCACGTTAGTTTTGTGCACGTGAAGAATTTCCTTGAGGATCTTGCATATGAAGATCAACTGCATTTAATGTCTACCTCGGGAATGAACATACTTCTTAGCGGTATGAGAAGAAAGCGTGATGGGTTACTGATTTCTATGTACAGTGAAGAATGGACGATGCAGAATGACTTGTGATCTGTTTGAGATTGTTTCATTCTATGTAATGTGTTTGGACGGTCAGGATTGGACCGCTTGTAATAGTAAACCTAAATACTTAGGGTTTAGGGTTTATGTTACCGACCTAATTGTTGACTATAAGGTCGATGATGTTTGTTATTGTAAGTGTTGGCAAAAGTTGTGTGTGTATCCAAGTGATGAGATACTTGCCAGACCAGTGAGTGAAAACTGCTGAGTGTGATTGCAGAGTAGAGAAACTGAAAAGGATCTGCCTTAGCATGTAGTGTTGTTATCAGATCAGAGCTTTATCTGTTGTCTTCTAACCATTTCAATAGTAGGAAAATCCCTTGACCAGGTAGCTTTAACAGGCTTATTATAAAACCTCTAACCAGGTGATTCAAGTTCATTGAGTTCTTTAAATCCTCTAGCAAGGTAACCTTTAACAGGGTATATAGCCATCCCTTAACCGGGTGATCTTTAACAGGATCGATTGCTAGCAGAACCTTATTGTAAAGTCTTTAACCGGACGAGGTTCCTAACAGAGCGAGCTTCAAAAGAGTTCAAAACAATCTTGTGGGTATTCATCCCCACCATGGTTTTTCCCATTTGGGTTTCCACGTGAAAAATCTATGTGTCATGAGTTGTGCATTTTTCATGTGATGATTGAGTATTCTTTGTTTAAGTGACTATGCATGCAGAGCTAATGGTTATGGTATTACTGATACAACACTTGCACATATGTATGGGTGAAGTAGTTATCAAGTATTGAATGATATTTGAAGCATTCAGTTTTATAGGTTTAAGTTGTCTGAAGTCTTACTATGTTTAACCGGTATTGCCATGGTTAAGTTCAGTAATGAAGACAACCGGTTAGCATTATTTTAATATGATAAGTTGTCGGAGAAGTTTTTGTATGTACGGATTCACCGCCCCCTCCCCCCCCCCCTCTCAGTACCAGTTAGGATATTTATTGTTCATCATTATTCATCAAATTCAATGCCCTTTTATTGGGTCTAACTAAGTGTTCAAAAAGAGGCATCAAGGATATTCAAATTGAAAGTGACTCTACTATAGTGATCAATGTAATCAGAGCTGCAAGAACTCCCAACTGGTGGCTACAAGCAATATTGGAAAAGATTTTATTGACTCTGGATTTGTTTGATAATTTTTCTTGCAATCCCATTTATAAGGAAGCCAATTCAAAGGCAGATTTGCTTTCTAAATCAGCAGTTGAAGGGTTGGAACTTAGTTGGTGGGTGGATGAAATCAAGATACAATAGAATCTTTGTTTATCTGAAGACTATTTCTTTCATCACCTCCTCTTTGCAATAAGCATCCATTTAATGAATCATATTCCCACCATTGTAGCTAGCAACTTTTCTATCGGCTACCAAGATGGTTGACCAAACTCTTCAGAAAGATTAATTCATAGATCAAAAATTTGAATTGAATTCAAAACGTTAAGTAGTGTTAACCGTTGCCTATGTAAACCTACCACTCTTGTCAGCTCAACGAATACATGGATGTGGTCTTATGGATTAATGAAATGACATCTGAGCTCTTTCTCTACTCAAATTTGAATTTGAATTTGAATTTTAGAATGTTAAGCATTATAATCGGTTGCCTATGTAAACCTGCCTTGCTGCCACCTCAACGAGCTCATAGTTATGGTCCCACAGGCTGATGAGTTGGCATCTGAGCTCAACTAGAAGCAAGTCATATTAAATGTGGTGGGTGTATCTTGCAAACAATCAAAGATATTTAGTATATTTTGAGGGACTCATAAATCATTAACTCCACTAAGTTTGACATCACATCATCTCCAATCTTAAAGTGGTTCAATCTCAGCTAGAGTGATGCTTCAATTGGTAGTGAATTTATCAATGGGAAAGGCTTAGTATCTAGCTTATCAATCTCACACGAGAAGCTTTTATGACAAGTATGGGTGGCATCTACCGAGCTAACCAATACTACCATAAAATCCAAGATAATGCCTCTAGTAAAGCAGAGAGATTTATGCACCCATCTGGCAGACAATTATTCCATATCCCCTCTCAACAGTCGGATATCTTTTCTCAAGGCACTAAGCATTAATGCGGCAACTTTCATCGAGTATGATGGCTTGTTTTTATTAAGAGAAATCACATCACCTTAGTTGGCTGCTCCTTTCATTTTCTCCTACCTCACGCCTTGCTGTCTCTCAGAAATTTGGCTTTCTTAATACCTTGTTTTGGATAGGCGATAATGTCTGCCTCAAAGAAATTTATCATCAAAGCCTCTCCAAACCCCATTTCATATTTTGGTGTGGACACTCTGATGTCATTAGCAAGTCCTCATAGACAAGTTAATTTCAAGGAAATAACGGACCAGAGGTTAAAAAGACTTCTCCACACTACAGACAAATTGGTTATTGTTGACTATTTTTGTGTCAACTTAGTTGCAGATCAGGCCTAAGAAATCTTTTCGCATAACCTGCATGTTATGTGAGTTGTGTTATTCGCATCATTTTATGTGCATCTGTGTCTAACATGTTGTGTTAGTCATCATAGCGGAGCAGTGCCAAGAAGGAGTCTTTTCATCTATTCGAGCTCCAGGATTCTATTTTTGAGTTGACTGACTTGGGCAGTCAACTCAATTAAAGTTTCAACCAAGGAAGTGTCTTCAATCATTTGTGGGCCGATTTTCCCACCCATTTCCCCTTACCAGTCATGAGGGTTTTCTTCTAAGGGTTAAGCCACATTACCCCGCAAGGTTTTAAGGACATGCAAAGAATTATTGTAGGCTAGCAGGATAATGGATCCGGCTAGGGATCAGGTTTCCCTGCATGCAAAGGATAGAGGCAAAGATGACTGTGCGAGGTAAGAACAGCAAGCGGTTTGATCACCCCACCACCCCACGACAGATTTTGAAGACGCAAATCGACCTTGCAGGGCAGAGAACATATAGCGCGGATGGCATTCCCTGCTATCCCGTGAGAGGGGCCAAGGCCAAAAAAGATAGATATGGGGTAGCAAAATGACGAGTAAGGGATCTCTCAGCTATCCCGCAACAAGTTAGTGAACATCAAAGTGGCTTGCGGGGTAAGAAATAAAAATGAACAAAGGCTTCCCCACCATCCTGCAAGGGATTCTGAGGAAGCACTTAGGCCCTGGAGGGTAAGAAAACGTAGAGAAAATAATGTTCCCCGCCATCCTATAGGCAATTTCAAAGGTTCAACAAGATTTTGCGGGGTAACAAATACATTGTGAGATGGTTGTTCCCTGTCATCCCGCACCTAGGATACAACAGCGATATACAAAGTGAGCTCGTCCCACCACGTGGCATGCATGCAGCCATGGATTTTCACTTAGTGGTCTGATCGAACGACCATGTTTTAAAGTTTCATTAAGCCCTTTGGAGCGCTACGTGGAGAGATCTTGCGTGTCCATCTTTGCGCAAATCTCTCCAATCGACGATCGATATTCAAACTTGCAAGGGCCATTGGCATGTAAACCTCTGTGCAGGCTGGTTGATGACCCAATGGTCGAGGTCCCATTTTCTACCCAATCTGCGCCCGATTTTGAATGAGATTTCATCCAACCACCGCATTCTTTCAACATTACTCCAGACATGACTCCTGCAGTCGATTTCAGACAACACCCATGCCTCTTTAAGGCATTGGGTAGACTTTTGTGCCTGCAGACGTCATCCCAGTGCATTCAATTGCAGATATTTCCTCCTTTTGTAGGGATTTTACTTTTCCAGAGGCAAAGGACGCTCTCAAAACCGAATTTAGCACACCATCAGATCATCCTTGATTTGATCTTCCTCCTCTCTGATATTTTGTAACATAACCCTAGCTAGGGTTTAGGGTTTCTTAACTCCCGCTTGATCTGAGTTATGCTTGAGGTTTAAAGGCAATTTTGTAGCCCTGCTTCAGGGTCCTTTTTTCATCTCTCTTACAGAATTTCATATTTTTTGTAATTGTAAATGTTGTCTTGACTTTACATTAATAAAATTATCTTTTTTGCCTCTTTTCGGTTTAGATAATCTACGTAGTACGTTCTACCTCTTTATTTGAATGCATCTCTTTCTGGTTCTTTAGTTTATCTGATTGTGTTGATCCCTCTGTGTATGTTGACTGTGAATTTGTTTAATTCCTCTCTTCGTCCTACAGAATTCCAACCTTCACTTATTCTTAGGAAGCTGATTTAGATAGAAACTTGTGCATACCTAAGGTAGTTTTATTGATGTCTTGTGCAGTCATTCACAGAGAGGATCAAACTTTCATCTAGGTGCAAACCTTATTTCCCCTCTTTCAAGCATCTTTTCTTTCTCCATTTTCCCTCTCAAAACCAGTAGAATAGATATTTCAGTGTTGGGTTAGTCTAGTACTTGCACTCATATTGGAAAGGAAGCCAACCTTCTCTGGAGACTCAACCTCACTTCTGCAAGTCCCACACTTGGGAGGTTGTTTCCATGTTGCACAAGGTTGATGATCAAGGTTGTTCATCAAGCGGGTACACTTTTGTGACAACAATTATCTTGGTTGTGAAGATGATTATGGGTAGGGGTCACCTTGCAAGAAATGAGTATTATAGAGATAACACTCAAATCTCTTCTGGATTTGATTTGTATCTTGCAAATAGTCAAATATTTTCAGTATATTTTGAGGGACTCATAAATCATTAACTCTAGTAAGTTTTACATCATGTCATCTCCAATATTAATGTGGTTCAATCTCGGCCAGAGTGATGCTTAAATTGGTAGTGAATTTGTCAATGGGAAAGGCTTAGTATCTAGCTTATCAATCTCTTACATGAAGCTTTTATGGCAAGTACGGGTGGCATCTACCAAGCTAACCAATACTGCCATAAAATCCAAGATAATGCACCTAGTAAAGAAGAGAGATTTATGTACCAATCTTTTAGCCATTAAATTAGGCCATCTGGCAAACAATTATTCCATATCCCCTCCCAACATTCGGATATCTTTTCTCAAGGCACTAAGCATTTAATGTAGCATCTTTCATCATGTATGATGGTTGGTTTTAATTAAGAGAAATCACATCACCTTAGCTAACCGCTCCTTTCATTTTCTCCTGCCTCACACCTTACTTTCTCTTAGAAATTTGACTTGCTCAATACCTTGTTTTGGATATGCGATAATGGTTGCCTCAATGAGATATATCATCACAGCCTCTCTAGACCCCATTTCATGTTTTGGTGTGGACACTTTGGTGTCATTAGCAAGTCCTCAGAGACAAGTTAATTTCAAGGAAATAACAAACCAGAGGTTAAAAAGACTTCACACTACGAACGAAATGGTTATTGTTGACTATTTATGTGTCAACTTAGCTGCAGATCAAGCCCGAGAAATATTTTCGTATAACCTATGTGTTATGAGCACCATGTTAGTTGCATCATGTTATGCGCATCTATATCTGACATGTTGTGTTAGTCATCATAGTGGAGTAGTGCCAAGAAGGAGTATTTTCATCTATTTGGGCTCCAGGATTCTATTTTTGAGGTGACCAACTTGGGCGGTCAACTCACTTAAAGTTTCAACTGGGGAAGGGTCTTCAATCATTTGTAGGTCGGTCCCCCCCCCCCATTTCCCCTTACTGGTCATGAGGGTTTTCTTCTAAGGGTTAAGCCCTGTTACCCCACAAGGTTTTAAGGACACGCAAAGAATTGTTGTGGGCTAGTGGGATAATGGATCTGGCTAGGGATCAAGTTGCCCTACATGCAAAGGATAGAGGCAAAGATGACTATGCGGGGTAAGAACATAAAGAAGTTTGATCACCCCACCACCCCATGACATATTTTGAAGACGCAAAACAACCTTGTGAGGTAGAAAACATATAGCACAGATGGCGTTCCCTTTTTTCTCGCGAGAGGGGTCAAGGTCAAAAAAGATAGATGCAGGGTAGAAAACAAGGAGTAAGGGCTCTCTTTGCTATCCCACAGCAAGTTAGTGAACATCAGAGCGGCTTATGGGATAAGAAAGCAAAATGAACAAAGGCTTCCCCGCCAAACCGCAAGGGATTTTGAAGAAGCAGTTAGGCCCTGCGGGGTAAGAAAATGTAGAGAGAACAGTGTTCCCTACCATCATGTGGGCAACTTCAAAGTTTCAACAAGATTTTCTGGGGTAACAAATACATTGCAAGATGGTTGTTCCCTGCCATGTCGCACCCAAGATACAACAGCAATGTACAAAGTGAGCTTGACCCGCCACATAGCATGCATGCGGCTGTGGATTTTCACTTAGTGGCCCAATAGAATGACCATGGTTTAAAGTTTCATTGAGCCCTTTGGAGTGCTACATGGAGAGATCTCACGTATCCATCTTCGTTCAAATCTCTCCAATCAACGACCGATTTTCAAACTTGAAGGGGCCATTGGAATTTAAACCTCTATGCAGGGTGGTTGACAACCCAATGGTCGAGGTTCCTTTTTCTACACAGTCGGGGCTTGATTTTGGATCAGATTTCATCCAACCATTGGATTCTTTCGGCATTACTCCGGACATGAATCTTGTAGTTAATTTGAGATGCCACCTATGCCTCTTCAAGGCATTATGTAGACTTTTGTGCCTATAGACGCCATCCCAATGCATTCAATTGCAGAGATTTCCTCCTTTTGCGGGGATTTTTCTTTTCCAAAAGTAGAGGACACTCTTAAAGCCAAATTCAACATGCCATCAGATAGTCCTTGATCTGATCTTCCTCCTCTCTTATATTTTATAACCTAACCCTGGCTAGGGTTAGGGTTTCTTAACTCCAGCTCGATCTAAGTTATGCTTGAGCTTTAAAGGCAATTTTGTAGCCCTGCTTCAGGGTCCTTTTTTCATCTCTATTACAGAATTTCATGTTTTCTATAACTTTAAATGTTGTCTTGCCTTTGTATTAATAAAAGTATCTTTCTTGCCTCTTTTTGGTTTAGATAATCTGTGTAGTGTGTTCTACCTCTTTATTTGAATGTGTCTCTTATTGGTTCTTTTGTTTATCTGACTTTGTTTATCCCTCTGTGTATGTTGACTATGAATTCTTTAATTCCTCTCTCTATCCTAGAAAATTCCAACCTTCACTTATTCATAGGAAGTTGGTTTAAATAGAAACTTGTGCATACCTGAGGTAGTTTTATTGATGTCTTATGCAGTCATAGGCAGAGAGGATAAAACTTTCATCTAGGTGCAAACCTTATTTCCCCTCTTCTAAGCATCCCTTCTTTCTCCCTTTTAGTGTAGTCACAGTGGGAGAGTCCTCAAAGAGAACAGTCAAGACCATGCAGCAAGAGTTACACAGTAGAAGCAACACAATCGCGATGGAGGAAATGCAGAACAAATTTTATTATATCATGAAAATCAGTTACAAATTGTTGGCAACATGCTAGCTCACAAGATTCGACTCACAGGCTTGAGTACAAAGCATGCATGTTTTACAACATCTGGGCTCAAGCAAGAAAGCGAGCCAACTCTGGACCTCCTAACCTCAGGATTATTCTTCTCTATTCTAATCACTGAATCCTATTGATTTATATGATCTGGGTCGGCCCAAGATGGAACAAATGTCGATGAACATAATGAAATGTGTAAACAACAAGGTCGGCCTCCACCAAAGAGATCCTTCCAAAAAATTCATAGAATGAAGTGTGGACCCAAAGGAAGGTCGGCAACAAGCCAAGGAACGTTGGAAGCAATTAACTAAAGCTCTGCAAGCTACGAAAGTGATCTGCAAGATCCAAATAGGTCCAAGCGGTTCTGGTGTTTTAAGCCAGAAAACTATCTCGGATTCCAAAAGCATTAACTTATCGGGAAAAGACCCAAACATCCCGCGGACTTAGGATAAAGCAAACGAACAAGTCCATAATCAAAATCTAGCTCCGCAAGATCTGGTGAGAAAATGCAAAAAAACGCAGAATGAAATGTTGAAATTGCAAAGCAGGAACAAACTGAAAGAAAATGTTTTTTGGTTGATGCAAGGTTGCCAAGAACTAGGGATGTTCCTTCATCAGACATCTGGGGTTGTTGAAAAAAAGTGAGTCCCTCACTTTGTTGGATCAGAGCAAAACCAAGACGGTCTACCTCTGCCTGAGAAATCCATGATGAATCTTCAACTGGTCTATCCTTCCACTTCACAGGATACTATCTGTATCACTTTCTCTGGGTACTATGCCCAATCCTACTATCTAAAATATCTTCAATCTGTTCTGGTATTCGCTGAGGTATCTGTTTCTTCAAGTCTGCTACACTATCCTCACTGAATTCTATCTCATGATACTAATGTAGATCTACAATGTTGAATATAGGTGAAATTTCCAAATTATTAGGTAACTCCACTTCATATGCATTTCCAGAACTGAATTTCTTCAAGATCTTACAAGGTCCAAACTTCCTCATCGTTAACTTGTTATAAGTTCCAACTGGAAATCTCTCTTTTCTCTAATACACTATCACTTCATCACCTACTTCAAATTCTTTATGCCTCCTCTTCTCATCTACTTTCTCCTTATATTTATTGTTCATGTCCTCCAAATGTTGTTTGACCTAAGTATGTATTGTTTTCATATGCTCTGCAAATTCTTCTTCTTCTGCACTCCTTTTATCTTCATTACTGATGTCTCTCAACTCTAATATGCCTCTAGGGTGTGCTCTGCTAACAATCTCAAAATGTGTTCTTCTGATACTCCTGTTTACTGAATTATTGTAGGCAAACTCTACTTGTGCAAGAATCAAGTCCCAACTTTTAGTTTTATCTCCAACTAAGCATCTCAAAAAATTTCCCAAACTCCTATTCACTACTCCTGTCTGTCCATCAGTCTATGGGTGAAAAGTAGAACTGAACTTCAAATCTTTCTTCATCTTCTTCCAATGTGTCCTCCAAAAATATCCAACAAACTTAGTGTCTCTATTTGAAACTATGCTTTTAGGTAATCCATGTAATCTTACCACTTCCTTGAAAAATAGGTCAGCAGCATGCACTGCATCTACTATCTTCTTACAAGGTATGAAATATAGAATCATTTCCTCTCTATGTCTTAGGCAATCCAAGTATAAAATACATGTTTATGTCCTCCCAAGGTTTCTCTAGAACTGTCAAAGGCTTATACAATTCCACATTCTGACTACTACCTTTTGCAAGTTGAAAATTTCTACAACTCTGCACAAATCTCCTGACATCCTTATGAATCTAAGGCCAAAAGTAATTCTCACTTATCAATGCCACTGTCTTATCAACTCCAAAGTGTGTGGCCAATCCTCCACTATGCTTCTCCTTTATCAAACTTTCTCTCATAGAACTTCTAGGTATACACAATTGAACTCCTCTAAACAACATCTCATCTTGAACGAAATAGTCCAACCACTTACTTTTGTCTACCATAACTGGTTCCTTACAAGCTTTCTAAGGTTCTACAAAATCTGGGTCATCCTCATACAAGTTCTTCAATTCCTCAAAACCTAATACCTCCACTCTCATCTCTATTAGAAAGTTCCTAATTCTGCTTAATGCATCAACAAATTTATTTGACTTTCCACTTCTATGCTTCAAAACAAAGGTATAACTCTACAAGAATTATGCCCATGTCATATGCCTTTGATTCAACTTTCTCTGACTGTTCAAATACTGGAAAGCTTGATGATCAGTATACAACACAAACTCCTTAGGCAACAAATAATGTCTTCACTTCTTCAATGCTTGAATAATGGTATAAAATTCCTGATCATACACAAAATATCTCTTCCTTGCATCATTCAAATTCTCACTGAAATAAGATATCGGTCTTCCTTCCTGACTCAACATTGCTCCAATTGCATTCCCACTTGCATCACACTCCACTTGAAATACTTTGCTAAAATCCAATAAAGCCAACATAGGTTGCTCTATCACCTTCTTCTTCAATAATTCAAAGCTTCTATTGTCTTCAGTTGTCCACTTGAAGTCCTTCCTATCTCCTCTAATTGCTTTTGTCATAGGACTACAAACTTAACTGAAATTTCTAATAAACTTCTGGTAGAAACTAGCCAATACATGAAATGATCTTACCTCTCCAATTTTTTGTGGTGTAGGCCATTCAACAATTGCTCTTACTTTCTCAAGGTCCATCTTCAATCCATCCACAGATATCAAAAATCCCAAATATACTAACTCTTCCTTTATGAAACTACATTTCTTAATGTTTGTCAACAACTTCTCTTCTCTCAACCTCTGCAAAACTTGTCTCAAATGCAACATATGTTCTTCCTTTCTCTTACTGAAAATCAAAATTTCATCCAAATAAACAATAACAAACTTACCCAAGAAATTCTTTAATACCTCGTTCATCAATCTCATGAAAGTACTTTGTGCATTAGTCAATCCAAAAGGCATCACCAACAATTCATACAATCTCCCATTTGTCTTCAATGTTTTCTTCCACTCATCTCCTTCTCTAATTCTGATCTGATGGTATTCACTCTTCAAGTCTATCTTTGTGTAGTATTTGGCTCCACTGAAACAATCCATTATGTCATCCATCCTAGGTAAGGGAAATCTATACTTAACTCTGATCTTGTTTATTTCTCTGGAATCAGTTTACATCCTCCATTATCCATTCTTTTTAGATTCTAACACTGCTGGCATTGCACAAGGACTCAAGCTTTCTCCTCATTCTCTGTCAGTGTCATATGGTGTGCTGCTTTGTTAAGAAAACTAGCTCTGAGAATTAGGTCCATGCAATGACTAATACTTTGTTAGACACAATGCACCACTAAGAGGGGGGTGAATCAGTAGTTTATAATCGCTTCCCTTTAACTATCCTATGTGTGTATACCAGTTATCAGATCTAACTCAATGCAGACTTACCGGTTAGTGGGGAGACTAATCTCAAATGCATTCACACATAAAGGGACGTCACATAACACCGGGATATACGAGGAAAACCCAAGATGGAAAAAATCTCAGTGAGAAATGTTGTTGGAGACTATTGCTCCAATCCAGCCTCACAATGAATCTCTGATTACAATATTTAGGGCACCAACCCAAGGAGCACTAGCCCCTGATTTTAGGGCACCAACCCAAGGAACTACAACCCTTGCACTGAGCTACAACTCAGTGAATACAAAACAATCATTTACAAATTAATAACCTTGTTACAAATGGATTTTGTAACACTTTTGCAAATCTCTCTGTTGGATCTCTTGTCCAACTCACTATCGGTTCTCTACCTCACCCTCTCAATGTTGCAACCTTATCTTCTGCTGGAACCTTATCGGTTCGGCCTCTTCTCCTTCTCTACTGGTTCTCTCTCTATTGGTTCTCTCTGATGGTTGCCTCTTCTCTCAACTTCTCTACTACTCTCCACTGGTGCTATCTTCTGTCAGTTCTTTGCTTGTCTACTCTGCACTCTTCTGCAACTCTTCACTGTCGGTTTGGTCACCACCAATTACCTCAATGTTGCTGGTTGAACTCTTCAACCCTATTCTCTCTCACACTCAGTCTCTCTTCTGATACTCATTGAGTACTTGATGGATTCCTTCTCACATGCAGCTACACTCTCTCATTCAGCAGCAACACTATCTGTCTTAGGTCGCCATATTTAAACTGAAGCTTTCCTGCTAAAAACCAATTCAAATAGAGGGCGGCTAGGTTTTCCTTCTACTGACCAAATCTACATCCAATCTGATCCGATCTACCTTGGATCGCACACTTGCTTTGGAGGGATAAGCCATCACGCATTTTTCATCTGTCCAAAGTATGTTTGCCAAGAATAGCAAACCCGACCTTGATTTCCGGCCTTAAAATTTGTTAGACACATTTATGACCCAGTTGTTTCCTTCTCAAGGTCCACCTGCAATCTGATTTCATTTCTTCGATCCAGGCGCCAACAACTCCCTGATCTTTCTCTGTCGTTCATTATTCCTCGAGCCACACCAATATGTCATCGACCCGTGATTTGTGGTTGTTTCATTTAATGTCGACTAACTGCTCCAACAACCATATTGATGGACACTTCACTGACCTCTGCATGCTTGCCACTTTAACTCCACATGGCATCCTTGTCGATATCCACTTCAACAAAGATCTTTGTGTCGGCTAGACTCGATCACCGATAATCAACACACAACCGATCCTTCTTTTCTACTGGTTCTCTAACCTTGTCGGTATCTCACACTTTATCGGTTACCCTTCATGTCTACACTTTGTTGATCTGTCAGTGGAACACCTTAATCAGTCGCCAGACATGCCTATCCATAGCATGCTCATTCTCATCAAGTAGGAGCACATCACTTAGCCTGTTTTCTTCCTTACCAGTTCTCATGCTCACCGGTAGCCATCTCGGTGACACCATGTCGTCAACCTTCAACTGATTCCATCTAAGGCATCTGCATACTAGTTGCACTCTCTCTCTCTACAGTTGTTGTTATGCCTTTCACCATCATTGGTCTGATCATCATCTCAGTCGATTTGTCAAGGTGACAAACTCATCACTTCTCTACTCTTCCTTTTCTGTCTTGGTGGCTTATCATGCCTTCTATGTTAGTCCAGTGCATATCCCTGATTTCATGAACTTGAGGCATCCCTTTCATTCACCGGTAGATCCAGTGTGAGCCTTCAATCACCTACCTTCTACTTTTGTCTTATCTCACAGAGCTAAGATGCATACTTTGCATAATAGGAGATAAGCTCCACTTACCAGTGGAAGTGAATCCTTGTCATTTGCATCTTGTATTGCACTCATGTGGTTTCCCTGTTTGTGTAGCATATCTTCAAATAGACACATGTGATCCGGTGTGGGCACATTCACTGTCAGTCATCTATTCATATGGTGACTGCATCTTTATCTGGTGGGAGTACTGTTGTTTTGCATCCACACAGCATACCGGTAACCTGAACATCCTTCTCCTCCAGTGTTGATGTGATTTAGGTAATATTTTAACTCTTCATCACAAACAACAACTCAAGCACCTCGCTCATCCTGCTTGTATATTGGTCATATGTTTTTCGCTTGACAACTACTCACTTGGTTGATTTATCTTCTCCATGTCAACACATCACTTACCAGTTGACATATTCTCCTTACTGGTGACAGATTGTATTGGTAACCTACCCATCTATTCCACACAAGTCAAACACTAACTTGTATATTGATGACTCCAAAGTCATTCTACTGAATGACATTCTCGCCCTTACCTTATCGGTGCACTGCAACACAAGGTGATATCAAAGATATCTCATTCTGTATGCATCCATGACAGTGCAGTACATACATCTCTTATACCGGTATCTTGCCTATACCGGTTGACATCAATGACAACACAATGCCAACATACTCCTCACAGGGGGTAATCCATCAAGTACATTATCTGAAATGATGTCTCCATATTCTATCAACAACTCTTTTATCTCCTTTGGTTGTTCTTCTTCATGCTCTACATTGTCAATCTTCTTAGGAAATAAAGAAAAACATGCATTCTTGTGTCTCATCCCATCCAGGAATTTTCTTCCATCCACCAAATAGATTCTAGCACTAGTACAAACTTTAGTTTTCACAGGCTCCTCCAAGGGTAACAAGGTTTGCTTCATCACATTTGCAACAATAGTGTATATGTTCTTTCTCCCATCATTTATTGCTTGTCTATCATACTGTCAAGGTCTTCCCAACAAAATATGAAAAATATTTATAGGCATAATATCACACAAAACTTCATCATGATAAGATCCAATATTCAATTTCACCAAACATTGTTCACTTACTAGTATCTTATGGTCATCCTAAATTCATGTTATCTGATAAGTCTTTGGGTGCTTCAATATCTCCAACTTCAACTTATTCACCATCTGATCTGAAACAACATTATCTGAACTACCACTATCAATTATAACTTTACAACACTTACTGGATACCTTACATCTGGTCTTGAACAAATTCCTCCTCTGCAAGGGTAGCAATTCTCATCTTCTGGTTTATTTGATGATCTAGTATGGTCTTCGTCTATCAATGGTGTTCTTCTAGTGTTCTCCACCTTCTTACATTCAAAAGCACAATGTCCTCCTCCTCTGCACTAAAGAAAGGCTCCTCTAAACACTCTTTTATCTTGTCTTTCGTCTTATTTTCCATAACCCTCATTCTGATACCCATCAGGTTCTCTTGTCAGGTAAAAATTTCTATCATCCTTCCAGTATGAACTACCATCTCTGCTAACTTCCTTGTCTCTGCTCTGATATGTGCAGGGTCCTCTTCTTCTGGAAAACCTTCCACCTTTACCTCTTTGTTTTTGCTCATGTCTTTTTTTCAACCTTTCTTCTTCTTTCAGGGCATACTGATAATCTTCATCAACACTCTGCAACTTGATTAAACTAAGTTCATCTTGTATAGACATCTACAATCCATTCAAATATATAGCAACTTGTTCAATCTCATCATCAGTATGTATGGATCTGATATTCAACTTGTAGAATATTTCGGTATACTCCTTCACACTAGATTCCTTCTACTTCAGGTTTTGCAACTTCTGGAACAGGTTCACTTGATAATCAGTTGGCATAAACTTTGATTTCAACTTACTAACCATCTGCTCCCAAGATTTGATCTTCTCTTTACCTCTAGTTCTTTGTCTATCTACCTGCAAATGTTCCCACCAAAGAGATGCATGACCTTTCAACTTAGTGCAAGCATATCTCACCTTTCTATCTTCAGCGGTGCCTTCAAAATCAAAATACTTCTCTATTTCCATGATCCAATCCAACAATTCATCTAAATCCAACTTGTCATCATAATCCGGTGGGGTAAAATGTGGTCTAGTATTCTCTCCTGATAATGCTCTTATAAACCTTTCTTCATCCGGATTGTTCGTCGATGGATTTGCTCCTTCTTCTCCAGTTGCCACTTCTTCTTCATCATCTTTGCTCACATATTCAACATGTCGACCTCTTCTCTGGTTCATTTCAACGGCTTCTAATTGGGCTGCAATTATTCTCAATATTTTCATCATAGCAGGGTCTGCATTTCCACATGCTCCAACACCTCTAGCATTTCTTCAAGCCATCTTTATACCAGTCCTGTGTAATTGTAGGTTGGATCCTCAATCTTCCACCCCACAACAAAATTGAATAGGACTTCGCAATCTCTAGAATGAAAACTCGCTCCGATACCACTTAGTGTAGTCATAGTGGGAGAGTCCTCAAAGAGAACAGTTTG
Organism: Cryptomeria japonica; assembly: GCF_030272615.1. NCBI lineage: Eukaryota > Viridiplantae > Streptophyta > Pinopsida > Cupressales > Cupressaceae > Cryptomeria > Cryptomeria japonica. The sequence continues at coordinate 864,761,199 of NC_081407.1, forward strand.
GACCATGTAGCAAGAGTTACACAACAAAAACAACACAATCATGATGGAGGGAATGCAAAATAGACTATTATATCATGAAAATCAGTTAAAAACTATCGGCAACATGTGAGCTCACAAGATTAGGCTCACAGGCCTGAGTGCAAAACATGCGTGTTATGCAAAATTCGGGCTCAAGCAAGAAAGCGAGCCAACTTCGGACCTCCTTACCTCAAGATTATTCTTCTCTGTTCTAATCACTGAATCCTATTGATTTATATGATCAAGAATGATCTGTGCCGGCCCAAGATGGAACAAATGTTGATGAACATAATGAAATGTGTAAAACAACAAGGTCAGCCTCAGCAAAGATATCCTTCTAGAAAATTCATAGAATGAAGTGCGCACCGAAAGGAAGGTCGGCCACACACCAAGGAATGTTGGAAGGATTAATTAACTGAAGCTCTGCAAGCTACGAAAGTTATCCACAAGATCCACCAACAACCAAATAGGTCCAAGCGGTTTTGATGTTCTAAGCCAGAAAAATGTCTCGGATTTTGGAAGTGATAACTTGCAGGGAAAAAGACCCAATTGTCCCGAAAACTTAGGATAAGGCAAATGAACAAGTCCACAATCAAAATCTATCTCTACAAGATCTGGTGAGTAAATTCAAAAAAATGCACAGTGAAATGTTGAAACTACAAAATAGGAACAAATTGAGAAAATGTTTTTGGGTTGATACAAGATTGCCAAGAACCAGAGATGCTCCTGCATCACCTTTTCCATCTCAAAACTAGTAGAATAGCGCCTCTACTAGAATACCAAGTGCCCAAGGTTGAGGTTAGAGACTTGGCCAAAGGCCTTGGCAAAGTCTTGGGGTATGGAGTGCTTGGTACCATCCTTCCGAGACCTGGGGATCTTACCTCGGTTTCAGAATCAGAAGAATCTCTTACCTTTAATCCATTTATTCTTGACCTTAAGGGTCTTGCTCTTATGAAACACAAAGAATATGTTGGCATGGCACACTCTATCTTAAAATGGAAATTTATAACAGACCCAGATAAGGAGGAGCTTAGACTCTTTGCAATTCTCAATGTTTTCCTTTCCTCAAAAGAAGAACTAGAAGTTTCCATTTGCAATGGCAACAATCCTCCTCAATCAGAGAGTGGCCAAGGAAGTGTTCGTGGGATGGGCTACAAAGGTGGCAGGCGTACTCAAGGCCAAGGAAGTGATCGAAGGAAGAGCTACCAAGGTGGTAGTCATGGTCGCGGTCATGGAAGGGGTCGGGGTAGAGTCAAGGGATGTAGGTGCAGTGGTGGTGGGAGTCATGGCTCACCTTCACTCAGTTCTCTTCCTGGGCCTCCATCCTAGAAGCACTCTAAAACAAAAGAGATATGCTTATAGTTTTTTGTTCTTTTTGATAAACTTTCTAGTTTCAAGCTTAAAGGTGTACTGTTGAACTTTTTAGACTACTGGCATCTTGATGAACTCTCAATTTTTTTGTGGTTTGTTAAAGTTAACTAGAAATTTCCCCTGTCATGGTAGCCTTGGTAGGACTTGAAGACTGTTAAATTTTTAATTAATCAATCTTTCTACTAATACTAAATTTTGGCTTTGTCGTTTGCCTATAAGAAAAAAGAAGAATGAAATCTACTTTCAAATATTTATCAGCTCTTATTCACCATTTTTTTAAAACCAAGTTTACTTTGTACTCTAGGATTTGATCTATTGGGACCCAAATTGAATTCTCCAATTCATTTGTATTGCTAAAAATTTAACTTGCTTTACTAAAGATGTCATCCTAATTTATCTCTCCTTATTTAGTCAAACCAAGTTAAGATCAAATTTTCTCTCATTTATGTGTGAGGTTATTCTTAATAGTAGTTTCAAGTCACTGAGTATGTGTTTGCTTAAAAAGACCCCTAAAATAGTTTTGAGTAATCAAAATTATCAAAGTAACTATAAATAACAAAACTGATATTTTTAGTAAGTTTGCATTTAAGCATGTATGAATATAAAAAATTACCTTAAGCTATGGAAATGCATAGTCATCATAAGAATCAGTTTCAACCTAAAAAACATACTCATACAACAAGTTGCTTAACTTTTAGAATTTTAGAAGTCTTGAAAAAAAAATCTTAAGTTTGAATTTTGAAAGTTCAAATGATGAAATTTGAGTCTAAAATTTGACAAAATTAGTGTAACAATTTTTAGAGTAGTAGATCTCTCTAAGCTCTTGGATGTAAAAAAATGGGAAGTCAAACAGATGCTCAAATCAAAAGTGCAAAAATAAAAGAATAATAGTGATTTGATGTTTGAGTTTTTCTAAAAATTTGTAACAATTAGTTTGATTTTTTTTAAAGGGGTTTTACATATTGTAAATGGTTTTCCATTTATAATCATTGGATGATTTTGGAGAGAAAAAGCTTCTGAAAAGAAACTTTATTAAAAATTAATTTTTTTTTAAGAATAACAATGATCTTAATTTTGTTGGCATGTATTGCAATAAAGATTTTACTCTATTGAAATTGAGATAAATACAAATTTGCATTCAATTTGTCTCATTTATTGTATTGTTTAAGTCTTGAAGAGAAATACATTTCGAAGAAAAATAAAAATCTTCACTTGCACATTTGCTATAAGATTTATATGTTTAGTTTGTGCTATAAGATTTATATGTTTAGTTTGCATGCCTTCACAGAGAGTAAGAAGTCCATCTAAATAGTAAGTAGAGTTCTAGTATTAAGAAGGATAACTTAGTAGAATTTGAGTAGCAAATCATTAAGTTCATTCTAAAGCACTAGCATTTCAATAGTTAAATCTCAAAGTTTTTCTAGTTAAAGGTTTATATTATTGCAAAGTAATAATATTCAATCAATAAATCACAAAGTGGATTTTATTAGGATAATATATATTTCAAACTTTTAAATTTTGTTATCTCAAGGAGAAGGCATTAATATTTTTAGCATCTTTATCCACTCAAAAATTTAAAATGAAGAATCACATTTCAGCGTTGCATGTTAGTAGTTTAAGTATTATTTTCATATCCAAGCATATCTTGTATTTAGTGTTACATGTTAGTAGTTTAAGTATTATGTTCATATCCAAGCATATCTTCTATTCACTATAAAAATCCCATTGTTATACAAAATATAGTTTTTTTTAGGTATACTCACCTAAGCTTTGCAAAGTCTAAAGTGCAAGAGAGATATATTCATCCCTCATTCACTAACACATTTTCTCAATGATCTTGAACATGAAAATTGATAACTTCTTAGAGATCATTGATAGTAGATTGGAAAACCAACATAACCTAGACATTTAAAATTCAAAATTAATTATGGACCCAAGCCAACTCAATTCAAATTAGTTTTTGTATGTTGTCTCCCAACCAAAGATTTAAAATTGTCTAAGCCAAGTATAAAAATATGTAAACCCTATTCTCAATTGTATGATGAGCTATATATCAAATCTCTTGGCTTCTAGTTTTCTAACACGTCAACTATCATTGCAATATTATTTAGGGATCCTGATCTGAATTATTTTGCCAATTCAGGGGACAATACCCAAAGCAGAATTGGAGGTATTGTAAACACATAATAAACCATGTGAAAGTTTCATTTCATTCAATATATGTAAAAACCATACAATTTTAGGCAAACTCGTGAAAGAGATCTATGCCCTTGAATCTATCCAATTTGGGCATACTCATGGTAGAGATGTATGACTGAGTCCATACAAGTTAGGCAAACTTGTGAAGGAGATGTATGCCCATGGACTCCATGAGAGATGATAAAAATTGGCAAACTCGACAAAAAAAATGTATGTCAAAGCTTGACAAACTCTTCCTAAGATTTGTATGCCTGTAACTCTCTCTATTGGATTTGAATTGAGCTTATTTATAGGCTTTCAAAGAAGCTAAAAGGTCACTACATTTATGTCCTCATGAGAATTCAAAGAGATAATCCAATATTGAAAAGTTATTACATTTGAATGAGCACAAAAATTGACTAAAGATTAAAATATTTCATTTAATTGAATACTCTGACTTATTTCTAATCATTCCTCCCCTCTTGAAAGGCAATGGGCCTCATTGCCTGATCATCTTCCAAATGAAATTCTACCATGCAACTTGTAAGTGCTAGTGAGACTCTCGAGAGAATAATCATAATCTGGTAAATGCACGAGAAGTTCAGGACATTTGAAGTATCTTGATGCCGCATGAACATTGTAGTTCTTTTTTGGATGGTAAAATTATTGATAGGGCTCACGGTTCCACTTATACCCATTCTTTTTTGGCTTTCTTACTTTTATTGAGTATGTGGAGAGCTTATCATGCACTTTTTCCTGATCCATTGTAGCAGTAGGAGCCTGTTAAACTTGAGGCGTAGCAGCTACTGGTTCCTTGGTAGATGTCACAGTGGCTTCCTCATTTCCTTATATTGAAGACGAAGACAAGGAATATTTTGGCATGATGGGCACATTAGGAGCATCGTCCATTTTCTCTCCCACTTCCAGAAGGGGTGAGGAGAAATCGAATGGCACAGAGGAGCTGTCACACAACATAGGAGAATGCTAATTGTCTGACTCCTCTATCAAAACTGACTCATCGGTTTCCATTTGCATGGTTCAAATTTGTAAAGAATCTCAAACATCATGGAATGAGAGGGAAAAGTGGAAGAGAGAAGGTGAATCGTCTTAGAGGTATGGGCAACGGCTCCTTAGGGTCATTTGTCAACCATCCAAGAAATATATATGATGCATATATAGTCCAATCACAAAGGTTGCACACTAAAACAACTTATGGTAATAATTTTCTCTCAACACCACCAGAATACTTATCAATGTAAAATAGATCACTTGCCTGTAGATGCACCTGAAACGATTGAAAATGGCTTTGATACCAATGATCTGAATTATTTTTTCAATTTAGGGGACAATACCCAAAGCAGAATTGGAGGTATTGTAAACACATAATAAACCATGTGAAATTTTCATTTCATTCAATATATATAAAAACCATACAATTTTGGGCAAACTCATGAAAGAGATGTATGCCCTTGAATCTATCCAATTTGGGCAAACTCTTGGTAGAGATGTATGCCCGGGTCCATATAAGTTAGGGAAACTCATGAAGGAGATGTATGCCCATGGACTCCATGAGAGCTGATACAAATTGGCAAACTCGACAGACGAGATGTACGTCATAGCTTGACAAACTCATCCTAAAATTTGTATGCCTGTAACTCTCTCTGTTGGATTTGAATTGAGTTTATTTATAAGCTTTCAAAGAAGCTAAAAGGTCACTACATTTATGTCCTCATGAGAAGTCAAAGAGATAATCCAATATTGAAAAGTTATTACATTTGAATAAGGACAAAAATTGAGTAAATATTAAAATATTTCAATTAATTGAATACTTTGACTTATTTCTAGTCAGATCCTTATCCAAATTTAGAAATTTCCCAAAGTATCCATGCTTCCACCATCTCTAGACACTTTGTGTAATGAAATTACTTGCACAATATAAGAATATAATAGGATATATTTTTACAAAGACTTGATAAAATGGGTCATTTTCAAGGGTAGGCCTTTAAAAGTATCCAATGAAATTAATATACACAGTAATATTATCAACTACTACTTGCTATATCCTATTTACAAGCATCATTAGCTAATATTAAATACCCTAATTCCAAAAAGGCCAACTTAACCTTCTATAATCATACTATAAGATTCATGTAAAAGACTCACTTAAGGATTATGCCAATCACAAGTTGGCCACACATATATCTCAATACAATCAATGGGTTAAGGGCATAACATATCCCCTTTCAAAGAAGCATTATCCTTAATGTATATCAATTGTGGATGTTTTTCATGAAATCTTCATTCTCCCATGTAGCATCTTCAACAAGAGAATTCTTCCTCTTGATCGAATACTTTGCAAACACCCTCATTCACCATCCTTAAGTGTACGTCTAAAGGATTTTCTCAAATTCCAAAATTACAATTCCCTCCTCATCAAGCTCTGGTAACTTTATCTAGGGTAAAACTATATATCCAGTGATATTCTTCAAGCATGAATCATGAATTACAAAATGTATTTTCATGGACTAAGGTAATTCTAATTTGAATGCTAAATTTTCAATCTTTTGCAAGATCTCAAACAAGGTTTGTACTACTTGGGGAAAGCTTGATATCCTCCTATTATTTTCATGAAATCTACTTATATGGTTCTAATCACAAAAAAAACTCAATCTCCTACTTTAAAATTTATTTCACTGTCATGTTGATCAACTTGCTATGTTACTATATTTTACGCTATCATTGAGTTCTCTATAAGACTAGAGAGTACATTTTCTAGTGTTGAATGTCTTCTTCAACTGGTTTAATCTTTGAATGTTCCCTCAAAGAAGATATGATGGATCGTGGATGGTACCCATATAGTACCAAAAAATGAGACATTTTAGATGAAGTGTTCTACAACCCTTTTTCTAGTGACAACCATTACACCAATCTCTTATATTTATCTAAAGAAAAATAATGCAAATAACCTTCGAAGTATTTATTAACCACTTCAATTCTCCCATTGGATTAGGAGTGATATGATAAGCTATGAGAAAGCTATATGCCCTATAAATATTAGTATTTGCATATTAATTAGGTTAATCCATTCAAATAGAAATCGTTTATGTGATAGTTAAATTGTTTTTTCACCTTCTTGAATGTAAATATTCCTTTAAATAGATAATAATAATACATTGATTCTATTTTATTGTGTCTTTCAATACTAACCTAAGAGTGGTATCTAAGTGAGATGTATGAGAGAAAAACGATAGTAGTCATGAGTAGTTTAATGTTGTTTTTACATTTTGTAATGTGGCATGTGATAGAGTTTGTTAGGTTGTTTTCCCAAACTTTGAATGTGGTCTACTTGAGAATACTTTTATGGGATAGAACTTATTCTCTTACTCAAATGTATGCTTCGTTGATAATACACTTTATCACATTATAAGAATATTGCGATTGTATAAGAAAAAAAGCATAAGAAAAAAGGCAAGCAAAGATTATGAAAATAGACTCCTCCAAATACTCCACATCAAGATTATTAAATGATTCCTCTTTCACAACCAATAAAATTTAAAAACTAAATAGATGCATCTCATACATTAGAAATTCCAAGCCAATAGTTTAGTTTGCAGGTACACTTATCCATACTAAGGGAAGTTTTAAATTATAGCTAAAGAATTTAAATATTTAAATGAAATCACAATTAGAAAGGGACATAAGAACTTGTGTATTTTTTTAGTTTAAAGTGGGGCATGATTTCTTTTCCAGAAATAAAAGTCCTTTGAAATGGGAGTTTAAATGGACTAATATAGATTAATATTGAAAATGGAGGTGAATATTTTATTTTTGAAAGAAAAGTTCTAGAGGAGATGTTTTTTTAGAAATATGTAAAAAAAACAAAAATTCTTTTAATTATGTAATATTTTATATAAAGGTGTATGAGTGTATTTGAGCGGAGAAATAAGGGTATTTAGAGTGATAAGCATGTATGGAGTTATAAGGTATTTATAAAATATGTTTGTTTGAAGTTGAAGTTTAAGAATGAATAAAATTATTGTTTAGATCTAAGTATTTTTAGTGGTACTTAATTCTAATGTGCATGTGTATGTATGACTTTTTGTACTCAAATCTATGTTTGTAGTTGTATCTATATTCTACGTATTGATGATATATTATCCTTGAATATTTATGTAAGCACAAAAAATAAGGTAGAGTTGATATCTAAATGTTGGAGACAAAACAAACCTATGTTCAAATAATTTTACAACTAATATATACTATTGAGAAAATAAATTAATTGGTTATAAGATTAGTTTAGTGACACACAAAAAGAAAGATGTTCATGGGATGTACCTTCTTTTAGCACTTCCAAAGAAAATGAAAAACATACAAATATCACATTAAAATTTAACAAAAAGCATGTTTCATTTCCTCTCATATCACAAAAGAAAAATGTTGTGTCTAAGTCAAAAGTTTCATATCAAAACCTATGTGACAAAATAATGTTATATCCCATACTACAAAGACTGTTGTGTCAAAATCCAAGTCTAAAAGGTGCTTGATTTTATTTTTTCGCAACCCAAACCAAATATAAGATTATGAAAATCTCAAAAAACAAAGAAAGTAAGATATGGCTATAAGGAGTTTTTTTGTATCTTATGTGCAAAAGTATTATAAACCCATCAAATTTGTATTAGAACTTATGGATAAATATCATGTTGAATCTTTAACTATTGAAGATGGGAAAATGTTAAGGAGGTAATATGCATAAACAAAACATAAGATGTCCAAAAAGTAACCAAAATAGAAAACCTCTTATACCTTCCTCCTCCTCCTCTAATTGAGCTTGAAGTAGAAAGTACCCTTGATGTCCACTTGATTTGCTCCTTGAATGAGGGCTTTCGGATTGCTCTCCACTACACAACAAGGGAATGGTTAAGGAAATGATTGAGATGGATGAATTTGACTATGTGAGGCATGAATTGGGCATCATAAGGGTGCAATGGATGATTTTGGCTCTCAAACTAACAACATAAACTTGCATAATGATAACACAATGATGAACAGTGAGTACCAAACCAGTACTGAGAGGGGGGGGGGGGGGAGGGGGTGAATCAGTACAGGTACAAAAACTTTTCCTGAACCGGTTTGACTGCAAACAATGAACTTGACTGGCAATCACTCACACCGGTCATAAACCAAATTACTACCAGTTAAGAACAATGAGATTGTGAAAGATATATACCAGAAACACTTATCTTACCACACAACCTACACCCTCATTTCCACATTATCCTTGTGCATAGACAGGTAATCTATCATCAGAAATATAATACCTTGCTAGATCAACATGACTCACCGCTTGACAGAAAACAACAAAGCATCACATGAAAAAGATATCACATATGACACACATATTTTTCACATGGAACCCCACCTAGGAAAAACCATGGTGGGGATGAATACCCACAAGCTATTTTTGAACTCTTTAGAATTCTACTCTATTAGGAGCCTACTCCGGTTAAAGACTATTACAATAGGTTGTGTTAGGAACCGATCCTGCTAGGGATCACCCGGTTAAGGGATGGCTAGAATACCCGATTAAGGGTTACCTTGTTAGAGGATTTTATGAACTCAATGGCTTTGAGTCACCCTGTTAAAGGATTTACAGCAAGTTGGTTAAAGCTACCCTGTTAAGGGATTTTCCAACTATTGAAGTGAGACCAACAGGTATTACAATGATCTTGTAATAGCACTCAATGCCAATGCAAACCCGCTTTAGTTCCTTTCTTCTGCATACACACTCTATAGGTATCAACCCTCTTATCTGGTCTGGCAAGAATCACGTATCTTTGCACTTCGACACACACACAACATTTGCCAACAACTTATACATGAAACACAACATCGACCTTATAGGAAACAGATAGGTTGGTAACATAAACCCTAAACCCTAAACATTTAGGTTGAGCAATTCAGTCAGTTCAATCTGACCGTTGAACACACTACATTTGAATACAACGGTCTTGAACAGATCTCAAGACATTCTCCATCGTTCATTCTTCACCGCTTCTTGGAGGTGATAACCCATCACTCATTCTCCACTATTTGCATAGACTTCACACATTCCCGAGGTAGATAGGATCAATCTCCTTCATGCAAGATCCTTCACGTGCATGATGCTGATGTGGCAACATGATCTGATCTCCATTACAATGCTAACTCATCACACAATGTCATTGGTTGAATCACACAGGCTCGAAACACTTCAACCGGAAACCATGAAGCTGAGACTACCAACCGGTAGACATACCATATTAAACCTTGATAGAAAACATTCCATATACCGGTTCACTTGGACAAACGTACCGCTTCACCTTTTTCACATATACCGGTTCTCATCATTATATCGGTTCACTTTGCTAGTTGCTTAACTTCAATAAACCTGCTCGCTCTTCATCATATTACCGGTTCACTCTTCAACATATTACCGGTTCTTTTTCAGCATATTACTGGTTCTCTCTTAAGCATATTACTGGTTCATTCTTTCAGCATATTGACATCAATGACAACACAATATCATCATGTCAACATATTTTGCACATATGCTAACACATAAAAGATGGATGGATTGTGAAGGGAGAAGACTCCGATTTATAGATTGGAGGAGGCCAAAATGGAAGGTCAAGATCAATTGGAATGAAGGATTGAGATTGAAAGAAAGTGGGAGAGGATTGAGAGGACATGGTGTGGGATTCCAGAGATTTGCCATAAAGGCATTTTTTGTCTCCACACTCCTCAACTATATGGGGAAGACATCCCCAAGTACATTGGAAGAATAAAAAGGAATTAAAAATTCCTTGGTGAGGACAAAGGAATTAAAATTTTCTAAATAAGAGATAGTGTTGGAAGAATAAAGGGATAAAGGAATTAAAAATTCCTTGGGAAGAGGAGGCATGGGGATGTGCAAAGAATTTGAAATCCTTTGACATGATCAAAGTTGGTGCATTTAAGGTTTGGAAGGTGGAGGTGATAAGCCATTTGTGGCAAAGAGTTAACCCATCCCTAATCAAGATAATTAGGGATGTGCAAATGATTAAATATATTGATTAGGTGGGTTAATGAGGGTTAGAGTGCAAGTGGGAAAGTTAGGAGAATGTGACATGAGGACAGAGAATGAGTGAAGGAATATTAAATTGGGGGATAATGATAAGCATGATTAGGGAATAATTAATTAGGCTAGATGAGGATTAGAGAAAGTAATTTGTAGGAATCACATAGTTAGGTTAATTAATTGAAATTTAATTAACTAAGTTGGATTAGAAGAAATAAAATAATGAGGGTGACTTTAGAAGAATGTGAAATAATTAATTTTTGATAATTAATTATGGGGACTATAGTGAAGAATGGGATAGACATAATTAAATAAAGAAATTATGTAGAGAGGCTTAAATTAATTAAATATCAATTTAAGTAATTTTAGACATCTACATTTTGCCCCTCTTTTACGCAATGGCAAAATTAGTCGTGGGTAAAAAACAAGGAAAGATGTCCCCTCAAGAATTTAATCAAAAAATTTTAAAAAATTTCAAGAAAATTCTTGAAAAGGAAGAAAATGATAGGAAAAAGATGAGAAAGACAAAAAAAAAAAAAAAAAAGGGAGATGAGAAGAAATATGGAGAGAAGGCGACAAGAGGATGGAGAAAGGGCGAGAAAACGGCGAAGGAAGGGCCTATATAAGCCACACAGGCCCAAGGAGGGTTCATTGTCACACATATAGTTCATCGAGCCCTTAGCGAAGAGAGCGAGAAAACATCATGTCGCGCATTCCACGACATTAGAATCAAGGCGAGATGGTCCAGAGGTACCAAAGGCCACCAGAGTATGGACCACCAATATGTACCCTAGTCCTAACCTAGTCATTTATTAGGTTAGCATTAATTACTTGTAATTAATGAGGGGGAAAGATAGCATGGCACAAATGTCAATCATCAAATCGATGTCTATGCTCGGGGATCATCATCTATGGAGATGATCTCCACATGTGCAGGCATGGAAATGCCTGCACAAATGCCTATCATTGGATCAGCATTTGCACACCATGCAGGAAGGGATAGGGGAGGGTACTACATAACATCCTCTCCACTCTACAGAACGACGTAGGGGGTGTAGTTTTGGCATCTCCACCTAGGAGGTAAAAGAAGAAACAAGATAAAGAGGCTTCGATAGGATGCCCCAGAGCTAGAAATAGGCAAGAATGCTAGAAGAAAGGGCTAATGGGATGGTTTGGATGGTTGTAGGAGGATCCCTCTATTTTGGGATCATGGGAGCATTGGCCTCCCACCATGGCGATGCGGAGTCAATTGGGTAGCGATGAGTGAACCTTTCTATCATGGTGTGGTCTAGGGTTTGTTTCACAGTGGCCTCGGGTTCGATGCCACATGATGATGATGATGTTACTGGTCAAACGTTGGCACAATGAGACATGCACTTTCCATTTATCAATGGGTGAGGCCAACATCACTCTACTGGATATCTGGCGGATCCTAAAGGTGCCTATCTGCAGGATCATCATAGAGTATAGACAGGAGGGCATGGAGTGGTATATGCGGAGCATTTGCATCATAGATGACCTGTTGATGGACCGGACATGGATGGTTTCAGTGCGATCTATGGAGGGACATTGGGGGATCCAGTAACTTGTTTATATTCGGACTCATCCTTGGGAAGATGATGCCCAACCTAAGAAGTGGGCATGGTTTTTTGATAGGATGGTCTTGGTGTTTGTATTATATGTTATAGGATTGCATCCGCTACACATGGCATGCAATTATTTTGCCCAAGGCAATTATACCATGACATGCATATGTGTGTATACTGAGGTTATAATAACCTCGAGACAAGTGTGACACTTCTGCATATATGGGCATGGGAGCACATAGCAGTTACATGACCACTAGGAGTGCAGGCTTGCATGAGGAGATACCTTTATGTTGATATATACAGGGGTTTATTGCATTACACTTGAGTTGGAGCTATTTGGTTTTGGTGCCACATTTTTTATTAGATGATGGACTTCATTTGGCATCCATATAAATATTACGAGTGGTGGGGATGAGACATCTTGCTTTCTTAGGTGTAGACTCAGTGTTGGTTCTTTGGGCAGACAATGCATATCATAGATCATTACCTTCCGCATGGAGTGATGAGGCAGTTTGGAGTGCAGCAGGATATTGTGGGGGAGGAGAGGACACATCCTCACATTACTAGGGAGACCGCCACATGGGAGATGTTGTCGGACCCTTTGAGGTTTGATTGAGCTAGACAAGTACAAAGATATTTTCTAGGAAGAGAGGCTAAAGATTGCGGATCCTACCTATACATGATCCTATGCAACATGATGGGAGGCACACCACCCGATGCAATTGACCATATTAGGTGTTCTAGAGGCAGATGAGATCACACCAATGGATGAGGTAGTAAGCAGGGAGGCAAATGCGACAGAGAGGGAGAAGAAGCTAGAGAAGCAAGGGTTAGACATCAAGATCCACATAGAGGAGGGAGGGAATAGGGATAGGTACCCATATAGGTGCAGGTTCAAGATCATGGGGAGCAGGCAAGACCGACTCTATAGGTTGAGGGACCTCCACCACCGATTCAGCCATAGCTAGAGTCGATGGAGGTACAGGTAGAGGGAGGACAAGTACAGGGACAAATCTCTCAGGCCATTTTGGAGAGAGACATAAAGAGAGCTCAAGCACAAAGCTTTCAAGATCAGCTAGTGATAGAGAGGGGGAGCATAGAGAAGGAGCGAGTTAGGTAAGTGTAGCGTCCTAAAATTGTGACACTTGCAATTTCGACTGCATTTCGGTCTTCACGATGGCGACGCAACACGCAACCTGAATGGAGACCCTGAAACCTGATTATGACACTGAAAACTGCATTTTCTTGCACCCTGGCCTGAACCTCCTTTGCACCCTGTTGTCCCGGGAGGTGGGACCAGAGAGCCCAGCGCCCTGGTCCTTCAAGACCAGGGCACCCAGCACCCTGGTCCCCCAGGACCATGGCACCCAGCGCCCTGGTCCCTGGGTCCTATTTTGGGCCCGGTCTCTTTTGGACTTCAGGTCTTTATGTTTGCAAATTGGAAAATTATCTTTCCTGGTCGGCCTAAGGTCGGGAAAATCAGTCTATCAGCCCTAATTGACAAGTATATAAACTACATTTTCATCTCCCATTTGGGGAAGAAGGTCATATGTGTACAAGCATGGAAACTATACTCAAGCATTCAAGCATTCAAGCATTCCTTCAAGCAATTGATCATTTCAAGTCTCCATTCAAGGCTAAGTGTTGCATTCAAGACAAGGATTCAACCATTGAAGAGGAGATCACTTACTACATACTACTACAACTTACAACATACAACATCTATACCTTTGCACATAAGGATACAAACATCCTTACAACAAGGTATTAGTACTTGTTTTACATTACAGACATTTACATTTACAGCATTGCTCATTTCTTGGTTAATTCCAAAACCGGGGTTTGACCTAAAGGCAAACCCCTAATCCCTAACCCCCCAATCGTCTTCGCTTTTCTGTGTGTAGGTTGCAGGTATGTGGCTGAAATTGAAGATCTGGAATCCTTGTGCAGAGACGAACAGATCCCCCTTCGTTTCGCGGATTTTTCGGAGGACCGTGGCGCCGGGCGCCATCGTCCTGACAACTTTTGCTCAAATTTGCAGGACAGCGCCGTATCGACATTTTACTGCTAATTCCAGGTCCACAGCTTCATCCTATATCCCTATCTCAGTTTATAAGCGAATCTTTGTCACTTTCTATGCATTCCTAGCTTAATTCTTCTATGCACATTCTTTACAAAAGAGGGTAGCCTTGTTGTCATAACCCTTGAAACTCATTTAGCATCCAATCTTGCATTGCGTGGGATTGGATCTTGTGGGTTTCAACCCCTCTTTTGAATGTAAAGTCTCTCTCCTAAGTGAAAACCATCAACCCTAGTGAATCTCCCTTCTCTCTCCTTGGAAGTTGGAAGAGGGGAGAGCAACTAGGGTTCGATCGCGATTTTCCGCTTTACAGTAAGATAGCCTACAAGCCAAGTTGGACAGAGTGAGGGTAGAGGGGGATGCTTTGAGGACAGATCTCAAGGCAGCCATAGCCAAGAGAGACAGTTATAAGATAGAGGCAGAGACCACCTTGGATATTTTGGAGGCAGCCAAGTGGGGTATATGGCACAGGAAATGTAGAGGATGGACAATGAGCCACAAACACTGAGGGCCCAACTATCCTAATTAGTGGCAGATGCTACTTGGTTACGATGGGAGAGGGACATGGCTCGATGACTCATAGATCTAGGGAAGATGATGACTCTTTTTAAAAAATTTATGGAGGCATGAAAGTCTTCAGAGAGAGCACTTAGGGAGGCTCAATACTATCGGAGCCTATATCAGGATGCAGTACCTCCTAATCAGCAAGCACTAGCTTTGTAGAAAGGATACAATCCAGATAGACCCAAACATAGACCTTGGGAGAGTCAGTAGGGATGAGGACATCGAGACCACCACCAGAAAGCCCCTCTAGTGGACACATTGACCCTTTGACCCTTCGAAGAATTTTCACTATATTATGATTGGACAAATTGTTTTTTTGAGATATATATGAGATGAGTCATGATTTTTGGCAGCAATCTATATGATGTACTTGTATTGATAGACTTTATTATGGACTTTTGTTTTATGTGATGATTGATGGATTATGATGGATGATTTATGCTGATGATGATGCATGATGATGATTATCTGACATGTTTGTGATGTAGGATGGATGTATGCTTAGATGATGTATGCACGTGTTTATTTTTATGATTCTTATATGCCATGTTCCTAACATGTTGTGGATGCAGGATGGATGGATGATGTTTATGTAATGTGTGATTTTAAATTCTATGGCGATTCTTTATATGCGATGAGTATGGCTAACCTATGATGTATGCAGGATGTGTTATGGATGATGTTGATATGATGAATTTATGTATGATATATATATGTGTATGCAACTATGATATAAGATGAATGCTTAATGAATGTAATGAGGCTAAATGATATGCACTAATTAGGTTTATTATGATATGGAATGAAAATGTATATAGAACTATAATGATATGCAAAATGAGATGGCTATTAATGAACTATTAATTTTTCCCAAATGAGTTGTAATGCATTCTAATGAACGAACTTCAATGTAAAGTACACCTAAATGAGATGCAAATATATATTATAACCAATGATCCTAAAAATAAACCTTATGAATATATGATATATAATGAACCCTAATGTAATCATGCAATATGCAACTAAATGGCAATGGACATCTAAAATGTATGAAATGACACAATGCAAAGGTGTATGTGGATATGATGATAATATGAATGCTCGTGAAAATGCACTATAATGGAATTTTTTTGTAATGAGCCAACCATAATATAATGAACAGGATTGGATATATGAGAAGGATAGAGAGGAATGAAAAAAATGGAGTCTTCAAGATGGGTGAATGATGGGAATGAATGAAAGGGGGGGTTGGATTTCTTGTTGTGTAGATGTGGAGAGAAAACCTAGTTTGATATTGCCAAGGATTATCTATGCCGCTGATTATAGGAATCAAGATGTTGTGAAAATCTAAGGAATGGACTAGACTCTCAGACAATATGTATCTCAATGAACACAGGCATGCAAACACCATGGTGATGTAAATGTGAGACTACAGGATTGTACACGAGAAACCTTCAAACATGCCATACCACAAAAGATGCCCCAATATACACCAACCCAAGACATACCAGGATATAGGATGATCATGGTAGCCCTAGATAGGAGTAGTCAAAGGACACAAAATGTAAATCAAAATGACAAGACCAATCATTCAAACAACATACACATGGCCAATTGTCATCTCTTGCCAAGAGTAGGACTAGGATTGTGATAACATGCCAAACATGGGAAGGATGCATCTCAATCGGCAAAGGTGATGGAGAGGACTAATTTTAGGCAATAGGGCAAATGGAGGTGCAAATGGATGTAGATATGAAATCTCATTGTTGAGATTTGATTAGCACGGTGTGGATGGATGCTTGGGTGAAGCACAAGTCCAGAAGAAGCTCAATTTAATGGGATAAGCTCAAAAATTGGGGTAAAGATCAGTGTAATGGGATAAAAGCTCAGTGTAGTGGGATGATCCTTATTCATGACCTGAATGAAAGCTCATCATCTCGGTAGAGGGGGGAGAGTGAATGCAAGGAATCGAAGCAAATTATGTCGATGATCAAGATGAAAATTATTTGCACAGATAAGGGGAGCACATGACGGGCTGCGTGGTGAATTAATGGCTTACATTACTAAATAAATATGGATGTCGATTGGGGGGGAGGGGGGGAATGTAAGTAGGTGGGATGAGTGTCCAAAAAGAGTGGATGTGACTTATTTACCTTGATGCCTGGAAATAGGTTTTCACCAAGGTATTTTCCCACAGCACCACACAGTGGTTTTCACTAATGAACAAATTGATTTTTCTTTACTTTTTTGCTATTTTCATGATTTTTTTATTTATTTTTTATTTTATTGATTTTATAAAACTGGTAAATCTTTGAAGAATAGACATAGAATTTAATCAGATGCATGATGTTCATGGGTTCATCCAAAGGATCTCTTTCAAGTGTGGCCAACTGATAGGCTCTTGATCCATACTTTGGAGTGATGACATATGGTCCAACCCAATTAGGCTCAAATTTGCCTTTATTCTCATTATCCTTTGAGATTTCTCTAGTTTACCATAAGGACAAGGTCACCAATGTCAAATTCCTGAGTCCTGACTTTCTCGTTGTAGCTCAGTCGTAGCCGATTTTGATATACCCAAAGGTGATTTAAGGTCATGAGATTCCTTTCATCTAATAATTTTAGCTCTTGTAGCTGGGTCACTCTATATTCTTCCTTAGGGAGGATGTTCTGCAGAGATACTCAAAGTGAGGGGGTCTCGATCTCAAGGGATAGGACAAATTCAAAACCAAAGACTAAGGAGTATGGTGTAGCTCATGTGGGGGTGTGAATGCTTGTAGGGTAGCCTCAAAGGGAAAGATGGAGTTGCAAGTGCCAATCATGGCCAGCTTCATTGACTATTTTCTTGAGGATTTTGATAAGGGTTTTATTTGAAGCCTCATCTTGACCATTACCTTATGGGTAGTATGACTCTATGAGGTGGAGAAGTGATGTTGGATGGCAAACTTCTGGCATAATTATTTGACATCTTAATTTTAGAATGATCTACTGTTATATGTAATGATAACATTAAGGATTCCATAGCGGCAGATTAAATAATTTAGGATAAACTTGGAAATTTGTTTGCTAGTGGTGAAGATGAGTGGTATGGCTTCAACCCACTTGAAGTATTTAGTGGTGGTTATTATGAACTTGTGGCTATTGGAGGAGGTGGGATGGATCTTTCCAATGAGATCATTCTCTCACTATGAAAAGGGTCATGGTGTAATGAATGATTGTAGATCATGAGAAGGTGAATGGATCTTGTCACCATGCTTCCAACAAGGGATACATTTCTTCACATAATGATAAGCATCTCCTTCCATTGTGGGCCAGTAGTATCTTGTGCGCCAAATTTTTTAGCCAAAGTGAGGTCGCTTGAGTGTGCTCCACAGATACCTTTGTGTACTTCACGTAGTGCTCGTTCATCCTCCTCTTTTTCTAAACACCTTAGGAGGGTTCCATCGAAGTGCCTTCAAAATAGGGTATCACCCAGGATAGTGTAATGAGCGGATCGAAGGATAAATGTTTGTTGGGTTTTGATGAGGTGGGGGATAATTATGTTGTCTCGGAGGTAAGCGAAGGTTTCTTGATACCATGGGGAATCAAGACCAATAAGGACACATACCATGTCTTATTCAAGGACATTGTATGCTGGTACTAAAATATGCTCAACCAAGAACTCACATTTTTTACTGTGTGGGCATCTGCAGGAGAGAACCGATTGTAGTCATTACGTCAGTGGCTCTATTTTTTGTTCTAGGAAATTTATCAAACTAGATAAAAGTGAAATATTGCTTAAAGTGCTCAACCATGCAGTGGTAAGGGAGCAGCTTGTCATCCTTTGTTTGATACTCATCATTAACTTGTTTAATGACAAGGTGGTAATATCCATAGACTTGTAGTTTTGTGATCTTCCATTGAATAGATAAATGAAGTGAAATGATAAGAGCTTCATACTCTGCTACATTGTTGGTGCATGCAAAGGCTATCTTATAGGACTTAGGAATGCAATCGCCTTAAGGGGTAACCAACATGATACATACCTCAGATCTATGTTGTGTGTAGGAACCATAAAAATATAACTATTAATGAGTTGATTATGTGACAGACATGATGGAATCATCAAGGAATTCTTCTATGAGGGGGTGATCACCTTGCAGTTGAGCATCAACTAATTGATCATCTATGATTTTTCCTTTAATTTCTTTCCTATCTATGTAATCAATATCAAACTCACTTAATAAGCATGACCCATTTGGTTGTGCATCCTATGAGAGTAGCTTTAGACAACAAGTATTTGAGAGGATAAATATTTGCGATGAGTTTAGTCTTATTGTTAATCATGTAGTGGTGAAGCTTCTAAGTACTAAAGACCACTACAAGGCGGGCTCATTATATGGGAGTATAATTGAGTTCATATCCCACAACAGTGTGGTTGATGTAATATATTGCATGCTCTTTTCCTTTGTCATTAGTTCATGGAAGTAATTCCCCTAGATCAATTTTAGTTGTTGATATATACAAAATAAGTGGTTGTCCTGGTATAGGTAGCATCAATACTAGAGGAGAGGCCAAATATTCTTTTAGTTTGTCAAAAGCCTTCTGACATAAGCAGTTCCACTTAAATTTGGTGTCATTGCGTAGGAGATGTGCAAAAGGATGGCACTTGTTTGAAAGTTGTGCTATAAACTGGTGGATGGATTGAAGCTTACCTTGTAGACTATGAAGTTATCTGAGTGTCTTAGAAGGAGGAATTTCCATGATTGCTTTGACTTTGGCCAGATCTACTTCAATTCCTCTGCAAGATACTATGAATCCCAACAGCTTTCCAGATGTGACCCCAAACATATTTCTTGGGATTAAGGCATAGCTTGTATTTCTCTTGTCTTTCAAAGATTTTTCTCAAGATAGAGATATGTTCCTCATGTGTTTTAGGCTTTCCAAGAAGATCATCCACATAATCTTCTATAATGTCATGTAGGAGGTCATGGAAGATGGTTGTCATTTCTCTCTGATAAGTTATTCCTATTTTCTTTAACCCAAAGGGCATGACATGATAACAAAATTTTCCCCAAGGAGTGGTGAACGTTGTCTTATGTTGGTCTTCTTCAACGATATTTACCTAATTATATCCACAAAAACTATCCATTAAGGAAAGCATCTTGTGTCTAGTTTTTAGGCCTACAATCATGTCTATGTTTGGAAAGGGGAAATCATCTTTAGGACATGCTTTGTTGAGGTCCCTGGAATCTATGTAAATCCTTATGCCCCCAGTGGGCTTGCCGACAGGTACAATGTTTGAGATCCATTCAAGATAAGCAATGGGCCTAATGAAGCCGACATCCAACATTTTCTATAGTTCCTCTTTAACCAATAAGGCAATATGTGGATGCATCTTGTGGAGCTTATGTTTCACTGGTTTAGCATTTGGTCTGACAACGAGTTTATGTACTATCAGTTCTGGATCAAGCTCTTGCATATCAACATAACACCAGGCAAAGTAGATTTGTGTCTCATCAAGTAAGCTTATGAAATTCCACTCTTCCTAATCTATAAGGGATTTTGCAATGAGAATTCTTTGGATTGTCATCTTACCCATGTTGATAGTGTTAGTTTCTTTTATTAGCAATGGTGACTTCTCTTGATACGGGGGAGCCATGGTAGGAAAGTCAAGTCCCTCATCTTCTAGAACCTGATCCAAGTTTTCACTAGAACATTTGTCCTTTACTTTTACTTTTTATGAATCCAAAGGCCCCTCAAAGAAATTTTCACCAAGGGACTTCTGATTTTTCATTTTATTTTCATTTTTGTGACTAAGGGAGTTGACTTGGCTACCAAAGTATGCTTCCTTGTTGACCTGGATTCCATTCATAGATGTGTGATTTTTGAGGTCTCACATTTTGAGTAATGCCAAAAGGCCATTGGCATTAGCACAGATGTCAAGGGAAGGTGATCCTCGTTGGTCCCAATCAATGAATTTGAGGTGGACGAGTTAGAGTTTAAATTAGTTGGAAGGGGTGATGGGGGTGATGGTATTAACGTAGGCATCATCAAAGAGATCGTTAAGGTATTCGAAAGGCACTTCATGGAATTTCTCTTCGCCAGAGTCTTCGATTTCAAAAGGATGGTCTATCGAAGCACCAATGATAGTGACCTTAGGCATGGTGACTAACCCAAGTCCCTATTGTGTTTATATGAGACTAGAGAGATGGGTGTTTTTCTTCCTTGTTCTTGAGGTTCAAGACCATGTCCTTTATAGCCCATCTTGTCTATAATAGAAGATCCTTTAGGGTACATTTGCTTGGGGATATCTGTTGGTGCTTCATCTTCTTCTCAGTAGAGCCAATAAGTGACATCAGTTTCCAAGATTTCTTCATCAAGTGGTCCCCACTACTCAAAGGTGGTATTTTTGCATTTCATGGTGGGCTTCTTTTGGATTTTAATTTCTTTAGGCTTTCCATATGACCTAAGAGAGGGTGGGAGCTGACCAACATAGAGTGTGTTTTAAAGAGTGTAATCTCCACAACCATTTTCAATTATCTTAACCTTGATATTGGATTGGGAAGAGGTGGATGCGATGTTTGATGAATCAGATGGAGGTGGTGGAATGGGTGTACTTGAGTGGACAATAATAAGGGTGCTTTCCCTCAAGGAGGTTGCAGTATTGAAAGGGTTGCAGATCAATCAGGATTGTGATTTCTCTACCATTGTAAAATATTTTAAGGCATTGATGGTAAGTGGATGGAACATCCTGAATGGAGTGGATCCATGGATGACCAAGAAGGATCTTATAGGGAAGATCAAGGTCTAAGACTTAACATGTAGTTTTGACCGTTGCAAGGCCCAGTTAAAGAGGTAGTGTTATAGTTCCTTTAAAGACCCTTTCTGCATCATCATATGCTTTAATTGTGATCTTGTCAAATGTGTCAACCAAGTCTTCAAAAAATCCCAGTTGTTTGTATTAGATAGTTCAGATAACTGGAAGACAACTGAGAGGGGGGGGGTGGTGAATCAGTTGTCACAGATTACAGGAACATTCAGCAATTAAAACTCTAATACCAGAACCAAAAACAATAATATCGAAATAGCAGTTAAACAATATAAGCATAAACAATAATCATAGAATAAAATCCATCCACACAGCACCAAGATTTGTACATGGAAAACCCAGTAAAGGGAAAAAACACGGTGGAAAGCCTACCCACAGTCAGATAATACTTCTGCAGAAAGTATGTGAATTACAATGAAGGTTCCTGCACTTGCAAGAAGGTCAACAGCCCAGAGCACACTACTCATCACAAAAGGAGCCTCGCTGACTACATATAAATCCAGACTACAATCCGAAGAAGTGTTGAACTGCAAAAGATAGCATTTCCTATGCCTGAGTATAGTTTCAGTTAAGCTCAATACCGGAGGACTAAATCCTCTTACATAAACCCAATTCGATCTCCAATGATCGACCAACTCCTCTTCTTGAATGATATTACATTATTCACACATTACATTCCTTGACCATGACCTCTTACATTAACCATGATGATCTAAAATGAGATCTTACATCTATATATACAAACCCTCGACCATAAACAATCAGGTCGGCCACCAGATAATAAATTAATTACATAATTATAAACCATGTCTGCATTAGACCAAACAAATAATATCCAACACATAAGACATCCCAAAAAATACATCAATAGGTCCTATCCACACATTCCATTAAAGTCGGTCCATAACCTAGATCAACCGGGACCAAGTATAGATCCACACAGTTCATCAATGATCTCCAATCGCCATGTCTCAAACATGATCACCAATAGCATTCTAAAACTCTATGAAAAGATGCACCAACACCACTTATGCAATTCATCAAAGATCTCCATCAAAATCTCTATCGATGAAACCCTTGTCGGAACCAAAAACCAATCTTCTAAGCAAGCAGGATAGCATCCAATCACCAGACCAAAACCAACTAACCAAATATGAGTATAAGTATCATGAACAAGCCAATTACATCACCAGACTATACCAGAGCCTACCAGATCATGTCAGATCCAAATTAAACCACTCAACCTACCAGGACCAGAAGGGTGTTGGTAAAGCATCCAAATAGCTAGTGTTGACATCAATGATAAAACATCAATGCAACACATAATCAATTCCACCAAATGGCCAACAATCTCCCCCTTTGGCATTGATGGCAATACTAGATGTGAAAAACATCTAAGTACCAAGAAATGACAAACAAGTCTCCCCCTATGGAAGACAGCCAGCAATCACCCACACATAGCTTTGAATATCAATATCTCTCCCCCTGTGAATAATATCTCTATAAAGCTCTGAATTTCTCTTTCTTTTTCACATCAATATCACCCCATTTGACATCAATGCCAAAAATCTAACAAAAATATCAAAGCAGAAACATAAGCCTTTGAATCTCAAAGTTGACTACTCCCCCTGAGTAGTAGCATCCCACATCAGTAACAGAATGAATAGTATCTTAGATAGTGCATACCGGACTGATGCCAAACCACATCAATAAATATCGGAGGGGCAAAAACTCCCAATTTGTCTCTCGGGTACTCAAATGATTCCTTGGATAAAGGTTTAGTGAAAATATTTGCAATTTGTTCTTCAGTGTTCACATAAACCAATCTAACTTCATTTGATTCCACCTTCTCCTTCAAAAAGTTATACTTGATAGATATGTGCTTTGTCTTAGAATGAAATACCGGATTCTTTGATATATCAATAGCAACAAAGTTATCACAGTGAATAACTACCGGTGCATCACAATCCACCTTTATATCTTCAAAATTTGTTTCATCCATAAAACTTGTGTACAGTTAGTAGTAGCAGCAACATACTCAGCTTCAGCAGTAGATAGAGAAGTACATGACTGTTTCTTGTCGATCCATGAAACCAACTTCTTTCCAAGAAAGAAAGCTCCCCCGGAAGTAATTTTCATGTCATCAACATCTCCAACCCAATCAGCATCTATATATGCACATAAAGTAAAGTTGTCATCCTTAGGGAACCATAAGCCATATTCTGATGTACCTTGCAAGTATCTAAAAATCCTTTTCACCGCCATCTCATGATTTTCTCTAGGATCACTCTGAAATCTTGAAATAATACAAACAACATCCATAATGTCAGGCCTAGTCTAAGTCAAATAAAGCAAACCTCCAATCATATATTTGTATCTTGTAGGATTTACTGGTGTAGAAACATTTTTTCTTGTCATTTCTCACTTGTAACCATAGGAGTACTTACCGGTTTAGAATCTCTCATACCAAATTTCTTTAACAATTCCTTAGCATACTTAATTTGATAGATAAAAATACCTTTGTCAAGAAAAAATTTATCTCACCAATCATAGACATCTCAAATTCTTTCTCCATATTCTTAGAAAATTCTATGCATAATTTATCTTCACCTCCAAAAATAATATCATCAACAAATACTTCAACAATCAGTATATCATCATCAATGATTTTATAATATAAATTGTTGTCCGCAGTGCCCTTAGTAAAACCAAGCTTCAAAAGATATTTATCCAACCTTGCATACCAAGCTCTAGGTGCTTGTTTCAATCCATATAAAGCTTTTCTTAACCAGCAAACCATATCTATATCATCTAATAGTGAAAAACCATCAGGTTGCTCAATATCAACTTCCTCATCAAGATCCCCATTCAAGAATGCACATTTAACATCCATCTGATAAACCTTGTAGTTTTTATCAGTAGCATAGGTAAGAAATAATCTTACAACTTCAATCCTAGCTATAGGTGCAAAAGTCTCTCCATAATCAATTCCTTCCTTCTGAGAATATCCTTTACAAACCAATCTAGCCTTATTCCTTATAACTTGGCCATCCTCAAAACCCATTTAGTTCCAATAACATTTTTTATTTTTAGGTCGGGGAACTAAAGTCCATGTGTTATGTTTCTCAATCTAATCTAATTCGTCTTCCATAGCTTTCAACCAATGTTCATCTTTACATGCTTCAATTACTGATACCAGTTCAACTTGTGAAATTAAACATACCTCATTAGTTTCCATTCTTCTTCTTGGCATCACTCCATTTCTCTTGTCCTCAATGATTTGATCTTCAGAATGATTCAGTCTCACATACCTAGGAGTCTTCTGACTCTTTGTTCCTCTTCCCTGTTCTTCAGTTACTATAGAGTTATCTGGTGTTGTCAGGATAACTGGTTCAACTCTATGTTCTGGTAAAGGTGCTACTGGTTCCTTCTCATTAGAATAACCAATAAATATGCCTTAATCACATCAAGGATCAAATTTCCCAATAGTATCATCTCTCCTTATATAACATTTACTACCAAAAATTTTGAAATACTTAACTGTAGGTGTATTGCCAAACCATAATTCATAAGGTGTCTTACCAGTTTCTCCTTTGATATGTACTTTGTTGAATGTATAAACCATTGTACTCATTGCTTCTCTCCAGTAGATAAGACGTAGATTATCTTCCATCATCATTGTTCTAGCAGCATCCAAGATAGTTATGTTCTTCCTTTCCACAACTCCATTCCGCTGAGGTGTCTGGGGAGCAGAAAATTGTCTTCTTATAAAATGCTTGTCACAAAAGTTAGTAAACTCATCGGATGTGAATTCTCCACCATGATCTGATCTCAAACATTTAATCTTCAATCCTGTCCCAGTTTCCACTTTAGCCCTAAATATTTTAAACATTTCAAATGCTTCATATTTTTCTCTTAAAAAAGTAACCCACATCATGTAATGCCCCGCCAGGAAACCCCTAAGGGTTTAAGTTAAAAACACTCAAATAGAGTGTAAATTTATTTTTTTATAATAATAATTAAGAGCGTCAATGAAAAGTTACAATATTAAGATAGATTGAAGTTATCTCAAAGTTATCTCTAACTAGATAACACAGTGGAAGGCTAAAGCGATCCTAAGGAGTTTCCCAACGCGATTACATAACCTTATACCTAACTCAACTTGCGTCATTAGTTCCATTAAACTGGATATCTTAATTACGAGATAATGCATAGATCTTGATTATATATGTGTCCAATGGTTTGACATCTTATAATTCTAGGAAGCGTTCAATTACTTTGGGTGGTTAGGGGGCCATTGAGAGGATTTTTATTCATTGTACTTTGATTCATAATTACATTAAGAGGCCTCCAAAAAAAAAGGTTCAAGCGTTTTAAAAACAACAAAGTTCATTCATTAGGTTTTTAAGATAACCATCCACACTTGGCGTCATCCTTTAATGCTATAAATATGCCTAACGAGATTCATTTGTTTAGGGTTAAACCACGATTAGTAAAACGAGGATTCCATCATTTGATTTTTAAAATATTCTCCCACAATTGATATATATTTCTTAAATATTAGAAAGTATGGTTAATAAGAAGAATTCGCTCCTTAAGGATTAACTACAATTAATAGAGGGAGGTCCCTTCATTTGATTTCATGTATAGCCAACTGATGAATTGAAGTTCTTTTATGAAAGGTATAATGTGAGTAGCCATAGAATTCATTTGAAGTTTTAATAATGCAAATAACTGGGCTAATTTCATTAAGATGGATATGCATTAGGACACACGAGAGCATCCTTTAAATTAGAGTATCGTTAACTAGATGACAATCATCATTTCAAGATTAGAATAATAAGATCATAATGACGTTCTTCTATTAGGATTAAAATACAATTATCTTATTGCATATCTTTTTTTTTGTTAAATGAAATTAATAGGAGGGAGATACTCTTACCTAGAATTTACGTATAAAAAACTATTCAATTATTTCCCATTTTAGATCAATTTTAGCAATCATGAGGGATTCCTTTTTATAAGGATTAACATATGGGTTTTCTAGATGAGTTCACCCAATTATAAAATCAATCCGGTGAGGATTATTGGTATATTTACAACATAAATAACTAAATATATTCATCCATATAGTGAAATATACTTAACATGGCGTTGCTCATTCGAGAAGATAAAAGTAATTACCTATGTGTTGATCATCCTTTAGATTCCCACCTAGAAATTATAACATTAATTCTATATTTGTTTCCCCTAATCATTTGTTCAATTTACATGCTTATTAACAAGTAAATCCAATGGTGTAATCTAGTAAGAATTCTATCCACTATTACAACTTTTAATTCACACTATCCAAATACTTTTTTTTTTTCCACAACTTTAATTACAATATTTTAAATACTTTGCCATAATCATAATTCACAATGTTTTATGAACTTAAATAACTACATCCCTCAAGATGTCTGATTTTGTGCTTTTGATTTAAATTCGTTAATTTTCCATCATACACTTATACAAGATAACAACCATACATGATAACTTAAAGCATGAAACAAAGGAACAAAAAGGACATCGCATAACACAGATATGATCTCGGAGTTCACCCCTAAAGGGCTACATCTCCGGGTCTGCTCAACTGCAAGACCCCTTTGGTATTATATCGTTAGGAATACATGATCTATAAGTCTTTTACATCTTGCCACTTAGGCGAATAAAATCAATATACAACAGACGACTCGGTCGGAATTTACATAATGATCCCTTTTGAAGCGGATCCAACTGAACACTTTCAAGCAAATTACAAGTACTAATGACTGACGATACTCTGACTAGGAACGTAACTGGCTATGACCAACACAAGTAAACCGGTGGCAGAGTCCAAAAACAAACCTAGCATGAACTTGCCTTCTTTACCATTATCTATTTCACTTCATCGGGGGAGGAATGACTAAACTATCTGTTTTACTAAAAGAAGGTATCATCCACTTTCGAACCTCAAATCGACACATTATTAAGTTTCTGATGATCTCGTTAGCATATCAGTTGAGTTCTTCAAAATTATCATGATGAACTTAAAACACTTTGACATTTAGTTTCCTATTTCTAAGTTCACAGAATGATCGGATCGAATCACAAGTTGTTCCTGAATATCGTAATATTTTAAAAAGTGAAATCACCAATTGTTAAAAAGCTATTCAATATATACATATAAATTTCCTTCAAATATATATATATATATATATATATATATATATATATATATATATATATATATATATATATATATTAATCGTATTATTTAATACCATTCGAATTTCAAATTTATTATTTATTCATACCTATAATAATCTCCATGTTTAATGTATATTAATAAAAATTAATTATTATTTAAAAACTTTATAAAAAAAAAAACTATTAATAAAACCCAAATTAATTATTTTGTTATATCGTGGAATTTTATTTATTTCTTTCTTTTTTTTTTTTATTTAAAATAAATTTAAAAACAAATACAAAAAAAAAACTAAATTTACATTGGGGTGGGGGTTCCACGTGGACTCCACGTGGCCCCCAAGGCAGCTCACGCTACCTATGGTAGCGCTGCTACCAAAGGGTAGCAAGCGGCTGCCATGGCAGCGTTGCTACCATTTGGTAGCAGTCCGCTACCATGGTAGCAGACCCTACACCACACCCCGTGGTGGGGGTTTATACCCGCCATGGGGGTTTCTGCAATTTTTTTTTGTTTTATATATTTTTTTTTTTGAAATTTTTTTTTAAAACAATTTTTTCTACTGTCAAAAATATAGAGGGTCACACAGCAAAATGAAATACAGTCTGTAAAATTTCATTTTCCAACAGCTTCTCTTCCTTTTTTTTTTTTTTTTAAAAAAAATTGAAATAAACCAAAAGGATTGACAAAAAGGAATGTAAAAACCCCATACCCATTTTTTTAACAGCCATAAAATGAATTTCCAGATTTACCCAAAAACTCCATTATGGGAGAAAATTTTCCTAACAAGTTTAAAATCACAAAATCCATCAAGAACGAGGGTTTGAATTCAAGAACAACCAAGATTTGGGAGAAAACTGAAACTAAGCCTCAAAACATTCATGGGTGATACTATTTTATTTTTTTTTGTATTCAACAAACAAATAAAGGAGTAGATTCGAATCCTACCTCATAATGCAATTCCGGGCATGAATCTTGATGAAGAGCTTCCCCAATCTGTTGCTCCAATGCAAATCCCCCATTTTTTCCAAAAAAAAACTCCCAAGCAAAAGAACCCCCAAAATGCTTACAAAACTAGGTTAAAAAGAGAAACCCTAATTTTGCCCTAATTTTCAATTTCGAAAATAGGCATTTATTTTTAAATTAAAATGGATGAAAATGAAAATGGAAGTCATTCATTTACATTATTTAATACATCTTATTCGCTTTCCTTATTAAAATTAAAATGCTTCTATTTCTTATTGCGTTATAAAAGTTTGAATTTCTCAATATAAATTTTAGGCCTACTTCGTATTTCGAAACTATTGACCAGGGTAAGGCATTTTGATTAATTTAATTTTCTAAAAATCAAACTTTTATACTATATCGACTTTACAAGTAAAAAGGAAATAATTTCGTTTAAATAATAATAATTTACCCCTTTTTCTTCCAAAATGCGGAAATGAGTAATTTATTTCTATCTCCCAAATGACTTTAAAAATTTTCCTTTCTAAAACGTATAACTCAATAAATTCGTTATTTTAAAATTAGCTATTAAATTAACTCGCTATAACATAATAAAGCGACATTTTTAAATAAATGACTAATCTAATGCAAGAGTCTTGTTTATTCAAATTTCTCAACTACAAATGCATAAATGTTACAAATGCGTAAATGAGCACACTAACCCCAGTTAAATACCTTAAGCTTGCTACAATAATAATTTAAAGCAAATCTCTTAAATTAATGATTAATCATATAAAAGAAACTACCTATTTAAATTTCTATATCTCTAATGTGTACGTTTACTCATAAATTTGAATTTAATACTTAGAACAACAAACTCCACTTACCTCGTGCAAGGCACGCAAATCGAGGAAGTCCTCCAAATCTCTCGACACGCATCCCAATGAAAAGCAAGCCCCACGAATCCACACACGATGCTCACCTAACTATGGCTAAGGCAAGACGAGAGTTATATGACCACTAAATCCGAATTCTAAAGAGGAAGGAGCATACTCAACCTTGCAAATTCCAAAGGAGATGAACCTTGCCCTAAGCGGTGTTGTACCTGCAATCTCCTGCACTCATGAATTCATACAAGCATGCATATACAAATACATATTCAATGAAGGCGTTAGCTCAAGATTTATCACAAGGGTTAGGAACGATTACATTTACACGAGAATCGATGCAAAAGCACAATAATAAGTATGCACAGTTATTTATATTATCTAAACTACACATTTCACCATGGTTAACCTACCATTCAAGAATGCCACATAGGAAGTCAATCATGGTCAAACGGGTTTTACAAGTCTAACTAGGGTATGGGCATTACACATCATTCTAAAATAATCATGAATGATTAGCATGAAATATCTATCACCATGAAAACTTTTAACTCTAGCAGGGCCACACAAATCAGTATGAATAAGATCAAGAACATCATTTGATTTTTCTTGTATACTCTTAAAAGAGGTTTTGGCTTGTTTACCCATTTGACATTCTTTACATACCAGATTATAGGGCTTCATAATCTTAGGTATATTCCTAATAGCCTTTGTTGAACTGATCTTCACAATGCAATCAAAATTCACATGACACGGCCTTTTATGCCATAGCCAACTCTCATCAATCTGTGTAATCAATCATGTATTCTCAT
The DNA here is from genome assembly GCF_030272615.1 of Cryptomeria japonica. Lineage (NCBI taxonomy): Eukaryota > Viridiplantae > Streptophyta > Pinopsida > Cupressales > Cupressaceae > Cryptomeria > Cryptomeria japonica. Next base: position 864,791,773 of record NC_081407.1, read on the forward strand.
CAGAATTCAAATGAAATATATTACTTTTTGTTTGTATACTGGTTGCAATCTCCAAGCCAGATCTGTTAATGATTTTGCATTTTCCATCCTTGAACTGTAATTGAAATCCCTTATCTATGAATTGTCGTACACTCAAAATATTATGCTTCAAACCTTCAACATGATAAACATTGTCAATATTGTTCTTACCATCCAATGATATAGTTCCTTCTCTTCAAGTACATTCTCTTCCAGTGCCGAATCATCTTCTTTGATAGCTAGTAATACCCATTCCTTTCCATTGTCGGATCCACTAGCAGAGTCTTCTGTTGATTCATCATTTGAATCAGTAATGCCTTCCTCATCCGCTATGTAGCATGATTTGTCTTTGTTTTTCTTGTACTTGTATTTGTTCTGATATCTAGTGTTAGGCTTAAATGATCTTTTAACTTTTTCTTCAAATCTTGAATTCCTTTCAGGACATCTAAATGCAAAATGACCTATCTTATTACATGCAAAATATTTAAAAGGTATTTTTCCTTCATACTTACTTCCTACCGGTCCTTTCGGTACTCTTATAGCAAATAGTGCTTCAAGTTTCTCAAACTCATCATCTTCTCCTTTCATATCTTCTAACTCTTTTGCATATAAATTTTTCCAATCTTGCTTACTGGTTGTAGATGTAGATGCATGAAAAGTAGGTTCGGTCTTCACAGCTCCAGAAGGTCCAAATTCCTCAAGCTCAAAAGAAGATAGTTTCCCAACCAAAGTATCTATGTTGACACATGTATTAGCCATTGTTCTCAATTCATTAACAACAGTAGCCTTCATTTTGTAAGCCGGTGGTAGGGCTATCAGGATTTTACAAATAATTTCATCTTCACTTAGAATTCCACCACAACATTGAATTCTCATAACAATCTCATTTACCTTTTCCATGAATGCAGTAATCCTTTCATCTTCTTCCATTTTCAGGTTTTCATATCTCACCTGGTAACCATCAAGTTTAGCAATCTTTACTGTAGGGTCACCTTCATTAAGAGTCTCCAACTTATCTCATATAGCCTTTCCAGATGATTTGTCAGTTAATCCCATTATTTGATGATCAGAAAGTGCACACAAGTGGGCTTCTCTTGCTCTACAATAATTCTCGATCTCCTTGTCTAGGTTTGTTGGAGGAGGATTTCCAGATCCCGGATTATAGGGTGTGACACCATTCTGTGTGATCTTCCAAATCTCCTTGCCAAGACATCTCAGATGAGTCTCCATCTGAATCTCCCATACTTTGTATTTTTTTCTACCAAGCCTTGAAATATCCCTTCAAAAGATAGCTCCAGAAGAACTGGATGAGCTTGAACTGTTAGACACCATAGGATCTTCCTCAAGCGATTAAGCTTTCTGTAAAGAGAACCAAATATTTGATACCAATTGTTAGACAGTTTAGATAACCGGAAGACAACTGAGAGGGGGGGTGAATCAGTTGTCACAGATTATAGGAACATTCAGCAATTAAAACTTTATTACTGGAACCCAAAACAATAATATTGGAATAGCAGTTAAACAATGTAAGCATGAACAATAATCACAAAATAAAAGCCATCCACACAACACCAAAAATTTTACTTGGAAAAACCACGGTGGGAAGCCTACCCATAGTCAAATAATACTTCTAAAGTAAGTATGTGAATTACAATGAAGGGGCTTGCACTTGCAAGAAGGCCAACAGCCTAGAGCACACTGCTCATCACAAAAGGAGCCTCACTGACTACATATAAATCCATACTATAATCCAGAGAAGTATTGAACTGCAAAAGATAGCATCTCCTATGCCTGAGTACAGTTTCGGTTAAGCTCAATACATGAGGACTAAAACCTCTTACATAAACCCAATTTGATCTCCAATGATCAACCAACTCCTCTGCCTGAATGATATTACATTATTCGCACATTACATTACTTGACCATGACCTCTTACATTAACCATGATGATCTACAATGAGATCTTACATCTATATATACAAACCCTCGACCATAAACAATCAGGTCATCCACCAGATAATAAACCAATTACATAATTACAAACGATGTTAGCTTTAGACCAAACAAATAATATCCAACACATAAGACATCCTGGAAATACATCAATAGGTCCTATCCACACTTTACATTAAATTTGGTCCATAACCTAGATCAACCGAGACCAAGTATATGTCCACATGCTTTAGATTTGATCTCCAATCACCAAGTCTCTAACATGATCACCAACAGCATCCTGAAACTCTATCAGAAGCTGAACCAACACCACTTATGCAATTCATCAAAGATCTCCATCAAAAGCTATACCGGTGAAACCCTCATCGGAACCAGAAACCAATCTTCTAAGCAAGCATAATAGCATCCAATCACCAAACCAAAACTAACTGACCAAATATAAGTATCATGAACAAGCCAATTCCATCGCCAGACTATACCGGATCATGTCAGATCCAAGTTAACCAGAAACCACTCAATCCACCGGGACTAAAAAAGTGTCAGTAAAGAATCCAAATAGCTAATGTTGACATCAATGACAAAACATCAATGCAATACATAATCAATTCCACCAAATGGCCAATAGTTTGATCAATTTATATGTATAAAGGTTGAGTCTAGATCCACCGTCTATAAGGACTCTCTTGATTTTATGCTTTTGAATGATAGCCTCAATGTGAAGGGGCTTATTGTGGGATGGGTATGTGGATGGAGCATCCTTGGATGTGAATACGAGATGGTGTTGCGCATCAAGGTTACCAATTAAGACTTGGAATTAGGCAACGTTGATATTATCTGATGCTCTGCAAAACTGACAAGTTAGATTAAAAACCTGTGGTGTTGTAACACACAAAAACAACAAGAAACAAGATTAATGTTAGTGTTATTCAACCAAAGATTAACCTAAGCAGGCATATCAAAAGAGATACTAAGATCATGCTAACATATTTAACAAATGAAACAAATATAAGAAGGCATCTTCAAATGCCTCTTAACATGTTCTTAGCTCCTTCTCCCTTGTTCCTCTCCTCTCCAAGTTCCAAATTAGTGTAGCTCTCAGCAGCTTCTTGCTTGTAGATGATTACTCTAAATGTTATGCAAATGTAGATAAAAGCTAATATTAGATGCTATAATGCTAAAATGATTTATTTTAGGCCAAAATAACAATTATATGAGTTTATTATGCTAAAATGCTCTCTAGAATTCACTATAACTTAAATGCATACAAGTTTTCAGAATTATGATTATGAATGCTAAATGCTTGAGGATTTGAAAATGAGGAATATGAGCTCTATTTATAGGTAAAATGGAGCAATGGATGGTTGAGATTGAGTAATCTCAACAAGGGTCAGGATTGAATGATTTGAGATCTATGTGAGGGCTTTCAATCCAATCCCTGGTTGACAAGTGTCAATGTGAGATAGGATGAGAGGAGAGGGAATAAGCATTAAATGCTTGACATGACCTGAGAATTAACTTGGGAGTTAAGGTCAAGGTTAGTTGAATGAATAAATTCTTTATTCAAAGAATAAAGCTTTTATCCACTGGATAAACTCTTGTGCAAAGGCAAAAGGGATAATCATGGTCAAAGCAATAAATACTTGAGGAGACACATGAGTGCAAGTTGAAATAACCATAAATGGTTATGTAAGAGCCATTAATGGTCATGTAAGAGCCATTAGTGGTTTTGGAAGACTTTAGAGGTTAAATTGTTGAACACACAAAGCATTAAATATTTTTCAAAGACTTTGAAGTCTTTGAAAAGTGACTCCAAGTTGCTTAGGAATGTGACAATAATTAGGGGATGGATTAGGTTAATCAAGAAGGGGTTAGAAGAATCTAGAAGGGGGTTTAGGAATGCAAGTGGATTTGGTGGGTGAGGGAAAATAGGATTTTTTATTTAAAATAAATTAATTTATTTCAATAAATGTGTGCAAGTTGCATTTGTAGGAAAATGCAAGTGGAGGGGGATAAATGATTTAAATAAATGTTTTATTTAATTTATTTAAAAGAAGAATAGGGGATTAAATGAAATAAATATGATTTATTCATTTAATTGATTGTGAATTTGGTTGAATTAATTAATTAAAATAAATTCAATAATTTATTTAATTAATAGGAGAATGTTTGAAGATGAATTAATTAAATATTAATTTAATTAACTGATGGCTTAGTGTATTTTTAATCAAATAAATACTAAATATTCAATTAATTAAAATGGACAGATTTATGTGATTACATTTGCCCCTCTTTGAGATGGTGCGGTTTATCACGTCGTTTCAAAGAAAGAGAAATAGGTGTGAAGAAATGCCCCATAAAATATTAATTTAATGGGTGGTATGCCCCCTCAAGAGATGGGTCGAAAAAAATTCAAAAAATCGGGCGATCTCTCGAAAAAGAATGAAAATTGGCAGGGTGATAGAAGAGAAGAAGTTAGCAATACGAGTGAAAAATAGAAGAAATCGAAGATAAAATGGAGAAATGGGAGGCTTGGGAAGTTCACGGGAACCACGGCGGTGAGCAGGGGAAAGTTACGGTTACGGCGAAGGGTTTAAATGGGGAGAAAGGGGTGAAAACAGGGTCATTTTTTACCGCGACCATAGTGAATTCAGAGCTCTGAGATTGACATTTTGGAGGAGTGAGCAGTAGTCAGGATGTTGATACCCATTGCAGAGCACTGTTTCGAGCAAGTACGTCGATTCCAGCGGCCAGAGGACTACAGACCAGCGGTACGCAAATTTAAAGTTTTGAATTTGATGCATTTTTGACATTTTTTTGCTGAGTCCAAGTTGAGTCAGGACAATAGCACTGAAACTGTGTTTTGGCATTGTTGTCCAATGAATGAGTGCTTTTGTGCCGCAATGGCGCTATTGTGTTGTTGTTTGAGCGCTATTGAAAAGATTAGCGCTATTGTATGCATATTTGAGCGTTTTTTATGTTAAGTAGCACTTTTGCATAGCGTGTGTAGCGCTTTTATGATTTGAGCACTTTTGTAGGGTTGATTAAGCGCTTTTGTTAGGGGTTTAGCACTTTTGTTTAGGAAGTAGCACTATTGTTTGCAAGATAGCGCTTTTGTTTAGGAAAATAGATGCCCCAGTTTGTGTGAACAAAAATCTCTCGATGTCAATGATGGATGGATAGGAAAGTGAAGTGGGAGTTGTTTTGAACCATAGCAACCCTGATGAGACTTAGGTCATTAGGATAAATGTCTGTTGAAGTCTAAGTGTGCCATGATTGCTTACCTGTTGAGACCCGAAGATACTTGATCAAAGTATCTGTTGATAGTTTAGGTTTAAACTTTAGAAAGTTTGAAAATAAAATAACTAATGATGATTGATTGATGCCTGTGTGCAGGAGGATCTACGCGTGTTACAGTTGCGCGAGAGACATCCAGCTACCCAGGGGTTACGAGATTGGCTGACAGAGGCCAAGATTGATTGCATTGCAGCGACTAGGTTGTATGATGTGATGCATATGCCCATGAATCGGATGAATCACGGGTTGATTACAGTCTTGGTAGAGCGCTAGCACAGTGAGACCTGCACGTTTCACTTAGCACAGGGGGAGATGATGGTGACAGTGGAGGATGTGTGGCGCATCCTGCATATTCCCATTCGGGGTGAGTTAGTCACATATGATAGATCATGGGGAACTCTAGCGATGCAGAGATTCTTTGATGAGGACATGTTCATTGATGATGGCTCCATAGCCTGGGAGGATATCGCGGCATTGTACGAGCCATTACCAGTAGTTTTATCTGATATCGTGGGAGGGCTATTGTGTCATGATAGGCGATCGCATTGTCTAGCCATTGGGTGGGGACAGGTTATAAAGCAGATGATGACAAAGGGGACCCGATTTGCCTGGGGACCGTGCGTGTTAGCACACATGTATCAGGAGCTGCATGAGGTAGTGTACCGTGGGAGAGGCTCCTTGGTAGTGGGAGTGACGTTGCTGCACATTTGGGCGTGGGAGCACTTAGGTGACTCGACCAGTGAGTCTGAGATTTTGAGTAGTTGATCAGCCCTATGTGTTCATGTACAGCGGCATGATGAGTCAGCCCCACCTGGGGAAGTTAGAGTGGTGGTGGCGGGCATTAGATGACATGGATGCAGTGATTTAGGGACCCTACATTGAGTGCGAGCCCTAGAAGGATGATGCAGAGGCATTGCCATATGTATTCATGACCTGATTCCTCATTGGGCAGACATGTTATGATGTAGAGAGATAGGTGTCAGGCAGGGTGATGAGACAGTTCGAGCGGTAGCAGGGATTGCTGAGAGGGTCAGGAGAGTACGCCAGAGTGGTCCGAGAGAGATATGCATGGGGGCCAGTACTTCCTTATAATCAAGCATTGGCGGAGTTCCAAATGCTTCAGGTGAGGCCATGGGATATACGGCTGAGGGTTATAGATGCAGGGGTATCAGAGGAGTATACGCAATATATGGCAGCTCATCTGATTCCATGGATATCAGATCCAGCAAAGTCGATCCCTGATTAAGGTCAAGGTTAGTTGAATGAATAAATTTTTTATTCAAAGAATAAAGCTTTTATCCAATGGATAAACTCTTGTGCAAAGGCAAAAGGGATAACCATGGTCAAAGCAATAAATGATTGAGGAGACACATGAGTGCAAGTTGAAATAACCATAAATGGTTATGTAAGAGCCATTAATGGTCATGTAAGAGCCATTAGTGGTTTTGGAAGACTTTAGAGGTTAAATTGTTGAACACACAAAGCATTAAATGCTTTTCAAAGACTTTGAAGTCTTTGAGAAGTGACTCCAAGTTGCTTAGGAATGTGACAATAATTAGGGGATGGATTAGGCTAATCAAGAAGGGGTTAGAAGAATCTAGAAGGGGGTTTAAGAATGCAAGTGGATTTGGTGGGTGAGGGAAAATAGGATTTTTTATTTAAAATAAATTAATTTATTTCAATAAATGTGTGCAAGTTGCATTTGTAGGAAAATGCAAGTGGGGGGGGATAAATGATTTAAATAAATGTTTTATTTAATTTATTTAAAAGAAGAATAGGGGATTGAATGAAATAAATATGATTTATTCATTTAATTGATTGTGAATTTGGTTGAATTAATTAATTGAAATAAATTGAATAATTTATTTAATTAAGAGGAGAATGTTTGAAGATGAATTAATTAAATATTAATTTAATTAACTGATGGCTTAGTGTATTTTTAATCAAATAAATACCAAATATTCATTTAATTAAAATGGACAGATTTATGTGACTACATTATCTAAGACACAAGATTCCATGAGGGCTTGTTCAAGGATCTCTTTATAAATGGGTGAAGTCTTGAGGAGTTCCAAGATGGACATCTATGCAGGCATCTTACCGAGGTGATCAAGGATATAATAGCGGCGAGTAGTTAACATGGGGGCTTGGGGAGGAGGAGGAGCTCCCTGAATGGTTAATCTCCCTCTGTGGGTGGTGACATTACAGTCATTATGATATGATGTGGAAGGTGAAGCACCTTGAATGACTATCTTAGCTTGAGAGGTTCTGCTAGATGACAGCAGGGGAGGGTCACCTTAAATAGTTCTCTGGGGTCTGCAAGGAGTGGATGAAGGGTCAACTCCTTAAATTGTAATGGTGTTAACATGGATATCAACATGCTCTATGCAATCTACCAAGCATTTGAAGCCAATGATGTGATTGGTGTATTCATAATGGACCTCATGAGATGATGAAGCTTTATCCTTACCATGCTTAGGAAAGGGGTCCTGATACATGTTGAGTTTGTCATTTGAATTACCAGGTTTAAAGCAATTGCAACCTCAATATCACCTTTGTCAATCAGGTCTTGGATATCATTCTTGAGTTTCATACACTTGTGTGTATCATGACCTTGGACACGATGGTAGTCACAAAATTCATTCTCATTGTACCATCTAGGTTTTGGTTGTTTTGCATCAAAAGGGTGACTCATTAGAAAGACAATAGCACCAGGCTTGACATGATTTTGGAAGATGACCTCTAAAGGTTCCGCGAGTGGGGTTTACTCATGTTGGGATTGATTGTTGGAACAAGGAGGACGACCTTGGATGGAGATGTTACTGCAGGGTTGGGATTAGTTGCAGGAATCAAATTAGGTGTTGAATTGATTATTGGTGGTGGTGGGTTTGTGGGGATGGTCACATTTTGGACATGCTTGGCATCAGTGACTCCATCATTGACAACATTCTTATTTTTTGGACCAAAACCTAGGCTTTTCATTAGACAAAGAAGCACCTTGCGAATTTTTCTAATAAGGTTTAAGAGTTCCTTCTTCTAGGAGGACTCTTTCTAATGTTATCCCTTTCTTGGTAACTTGTTCAAAGGAATCCAGACACTGACAAATCAAAGGGCGAGACATTTTTGGCACTAGGTTGTGTAGAAATAGCTCAATTTGGTTAGACTTTGGTATGTCCCAAGAGAATTTCTTGATGATATGTCACCGTCTTTGCAAAAAGTTGGCTAAAGTCTCTCTAGGCCTCTACTTTGTGTTACATAGGTCCATCACAGAGGCAACATTCGGAATGGTGTATTCATGGTGGGACGCAAACTTTTCTACAAGGTTTGGAAATGATTTTATGGAGCCATAAGGTAGGGTGAAGAACTAAGTGAGGGCATCTCCACTAAGACTCTTAGGAAAAAGTCTTCTAAGGTAAACATCACTATAAGAGACCTCTTGACAGGAGATGTAAAATTCATAGACGTGGTCTCTTGGGTCACCTTTGCCTTTGTAATTTTCAAATTTAGGCATCTCAAAACTAGGAGGGTAGGGAGCTACCAAAAGAGAAGGATCATAGGGATAAGGACAAATGTCCTCAAATGTGTATGGTTTCTTAAGAGTCCCATCCTTAAGGTTTTTTATGAGATCCTTCATGTCTTGGATTTCCTTCATGAGGTCGGGTTGTTCATTTTGGACATTAGGAATGTATTGACCTATGTTGGACCCTGGGATTTGCATGGAAATGGATAGTATACCATCACCAATATATTGATCAGATGAAATATGAGGTTGTGAAGTGATTGGAAGACGCGACGAGGAAATGGTACTAATAGGAGGTAAGCTAGCATTGATGTAGTTAGCCGAATTGTGAAGGGGTGCGGAAGACCTAGGACGTTGAGAGATAAGCAGATCAAAAGTGTTTGGGGGTATAGAAGTTGTGGGTGGTGGATGAAGAATGGTATCGATAATAGGGTTGTTTACGAGGTCACCTTTCGCAGCAGTGTCAAGGATAGATCGGTCAAAGCCTGGGGAAAAATGTGCCCCTTGGCTAATAAGTTGAGCTACGAGCCCACTAGGATCAACCTTAAAGAATATTTCTATCATTTATTGATTATAGGGATCATCCATGAAAGTTTTCAAATGCGAGGAGTGCTCAGGTTGGTCAATGAATCTCTTGTTGGGGATCACGATCAACAAGGTGACTAGATTCAGCCATCTCATCGCCTTCAGTCATATTCACTTTTTAGGAGCGATTCAAGACCACCCATGGGTAACCTCAAGAATGAAAAGGACGTGAGTGACAAGAGTGGACTTTTGAATAATTTGAACTTGATGAGAAAAAGTGATGAGAAGGACTTAGCAAATTTGGATTTGGTATGGTTTAGATTTGATTGAAATTGGATGGTCCTTGGATTAGGATGAGATGGATTGGAAGATATCTTAGCCCTTGGATTAGGAGATAGATAAGGTGTAGGAGTAAAAGATACAGGTCACAAAGCGAGGTAACAACGAAGCTAGGCTAAACTCAGACCTTGGATTAAGATTGGATCAAGTCTTCTTCTACTTAGGATAGACTTTGTTCCTAAGCAAAATAGGGAAAGGGATTAGGGTTTTGATCAACCCAAATGATTAGGATCAATTAAACAATATACTTGAGATAGATTCTTTCTCAGGCATAAGGCTAATTGGGGGTTTAAAAAATGATAAAAAATAGTCTAAGTCAAACTTTGCAAAGTGTTGACCTTGTATTGAGAGGTTGATTGATTGATTGATTGAAATTAGATTAAAGTTGTTGATTGATGTGCTAAGTACTTAAAGATGAAAAATGGCAATGATTATGGGAGGAAGATGAGTTTGAATACTAGGGACGAAATGACGGTTACCTTAGATAAGGAATGACTCAATAAGTGATTTATGGTATAGGCAAGTTAGACAATGGGATGCGACCACTCCTATTAAGGGATTGAGACAATCATGATCTCTTGTGGAAAGCACGAGTTCTCAAACCTTCCTCATCAAACTCATTATTGTAACCATGAAGGTAATTGTGGAAATGATGTAACAATGTACGATGTTTCAACAAGAGTTTGTAGTTGATGTACACAAATTTTTGATGCTTGAGGATTTGTTTATAACTTGGCTTCTTCTTCTTGACTCGATGGTAAATAGACTTCTTAGGATGTCTTGGGTTTATGGTGCATGAGTGAATTTGATTATAATTTTTATTGGGGCAAAGACACTGAAACATAATCAGAGACGGCGATCCTAAAAAATAGAGACACTGATCCTCAGTGGCGAAGATGCCAAAACAGAGGTGAAGACATTGTTCCTCAAGCGGAGACGTTGAAACTTAAGTTTGATAGTTTTAGATGGAAATTTGGAAATTTTGGTCAAATTTTGGATTTTTGTCTACTCTTGGCAAGAAATATCAGGTAATGACAAGCACATTGCCCGAGTTAATGCTTATAGTATGTGTAAAAGTGAGGAGGGCATAGATTAGCCCAACGTTACAAAATTTACTGGTATAAACATTGAAAACACGCAAAAGACATATAACCTAGGTTGAAAAATGGATTCTACTTGTTGATCCCCACATATATTTCTCCATTTACCTAGATAGAGCGAATAGATAGAGACCTGGTAGCATTGGCTTCCCTCTACAACACTCACTTCTCGAGCATACTAGAATCTCTTACCCTGAAGATCCAAAGATCTTATGAACTGAGGGACATCTATCTCTACTCTGAATGATACGTGTACCAGAGCCGCTTCAGAGGTCCAACATCTTGTATCAACAAGCAAATGGGATTTTGGCTACTACAATAACATGTTGTTAATCACTTTTCTCTTACACCCAAGATCCACAAAGGTGAGGGGAGTTGATACTAAGTGTAACAATGGGTCCACCCTACATATGTGAAAGCACACAAAACACATAAGAGAGTCATTCTTTTTAACCCCAAAAATATTTTTCTAATCTTAAATCATGAAAAAAAAATTATAGTAGAAAAATCAAAGATCTTCGACAATCTTCCTACAAAAAACATGATTAGTAGTTTATTTTATATGTCTTGTACACATGAGAAAGTTGCAAAACTCAAGTATGATTAGTAACACATGAAAAGCATCTACCCACAATGCAGATGTCGAAGGGGAAACACATACGCTAGCATACACACACACACACACACACACACACACACACACACACACACATCGATTTAAGGTGCCACCCCATAAACAAACTAAATAAAAATGCAGAAAAATTAAATTTAAATTCAAAATTGAGCAGGAATTATACCTATGCAAAGACGTCGATTTGACTAGTGGAGATGTTGATCCAGGCTCTTCACTAACATGGTTAGTTTTAAATTTTCAAAATTCAAATCTTGTCAAAAAAAAAATAAGATAGGTGGAGACGTCGACCTGCAGGATAGATGTCGATCTGCAGCATAGACGTCGGCATCTACGCAGGTGTCGAAGCACAGTTCCCAAAAAAATTTAGCTAATCAGACTGAAAACAAGCAAATTTTTAATTTAATAATTCCCAATACTATCTAGATATAGTAAAACAAATTGAATGCTATTTTTATGAATTTTTAAAATTTGTATATGTTTTTTTTTTTTAATGATAGATTATTAAACTAAAAATGCAAAAAAACAAAAAGAAAATAGTTAACAGTAGAGACGTTGCTTTTCTATGTGAAGACGTCAATTCAGGCTTCCTTCAAAATAAATGTTAGGCATGAAATTTATTTCAAACGTAGATGTTGAACTAACTGAGCAAAGATGTCAAAATCGAGGTGAAGATGTCGAAGTACAGCTGAAGATGTCAATCTGTAGGTTTCTGCAAGAAAATTCTAAAAAACAACATAAAATGTTAAATGACAAGGATGTGGGTCCCACCGCGCATGCCAAAATGACGATGGTAAAATGTTAAGGAGGTTAGATGCATAAACAAAACATAAGATGCCAACAAAGTAACCAAAATAGAAAACAACCTCTTATACTTTCCTCCTCCTCTGATTGAGCTTGAAGTGGAAAGTGCCCTTGATGTCCACTTGATTTTCTCCTTGAATGAGGGATTATGGATTTCTCTCCACTACACAAGGGAATGTTCAAGGAAATGATTGGGATGGATGGATTTTATATGTGTGACATGAATTGGGCATTATAAGGGTGCAGTGGATTATTTTGGCTCTCAAACTAACAGCATAAACTTGCATAAAATATGGATGGATTGTGAAGGGAGGAGACTCTAATTTATAGATTGGAGGAGGTCAAAATGGAGGACCAAGATTGAGTTAGAATGAAGGATTAAGATTGAAATAAAGTGGGAGAGGATGGAGAGGACATGGTGTGGGATTCAAGAGATTTGTCATAAAGGCATTTATTGTCTCCACACTCCTCAAGTACATGAGGAAGAGATCCCCAAGTACATTGGAAGAATAAAAAGGAATTAAAAATTCCTTGGGGGAGGACAAAGGAATTAAAAATTTCTAAATAAGAGATTGTGTGGGAAGAATTCCTTTATCCCTTTATATTAGCATCAACATCTCCATATAACTCCCAAATATTAGTACAAAAAGCATGAGAACACTCAAAATCAATAGTAGAATTCAAAATGTCATCATCTACGTGCATAGAAATAACTCCCAAGGCATGATCCCTTTTGCAATTCCAAGAAAATTTCTTATTAGAAGTGTCAGCCCGAGAGGAATTAGATTATACAAGTGTGGCAATAGATGAAGCCATCTAAGATGATCTTTAATGTCATCTCTCCATTGTTTATAGTTTCCCCTCTTCAAGGCGATCAAATAAGGATGAAATGAAAAATCCATGATAGACTATGACAATTATTCAAAATCAAAAAAATACAACCAACACATGATTATAGAAACCGTTGAATATGATATGCAATTGAAAACGAAGCCCCCTAGCAAATAGTACCTCTCCAAATATCAGAATATCCAAGTTATCAAAAAAATGCCACAAATTAGAAAATTAAATAGATAGAACTTGGGGTTGAATTTGGAAAAAGTATATAGACTGAATGATAGAGTTCCTTAATACCTTTCCAATGCAACAAGAATGACAAAAATCAGAGATCGTGGCAAAAATTTATAAGCTTAGGAGTCTAAAAATAAGGGTTGACTTCAAGCTACAACAAACACTAATAAATTGTAAAATTGAGTGGATTAAACTACACCAGTGTAGAGTTTGTGGAACCAACTTTCCAACAATATATGAATTACAAAAGTCTGACTCTATATGTTCAAGATATGCTTCTTGGGAAAAATGGCCTATATGGAGCCCAATGAAAAAAGAGGGGTCGGATTGAGCCCTAGGAAGATCGACCCATGGTTGTTGATGTGACTGGCCTACTTCAAAAAGGAAAAATAAAAATCTATGTTGTAGCAATAGCTCAATTCTCTGATATGGAAAGGGGTTTACAAGGCCATAGCTCTAATACCATGTTGGAATAATTAAAAACCCATAATCAAGTGCACATACTTCAAAGGATCAACCAAGAAACATACCTTCCACAATAGCATGTTTCAACATGAGCTTTCATGAGCATGAGATTGAATTGATAAGAAAATGATTCAATTGATATGATACAATGTACAAATAAACCTTGCTTATATAGGCAAGGTGATGTGATAGGATTACAACTACTCTTATTACAAGCATTAAATGCATGATGCATAACAATTAATGTCTAAATAAAATATTAAATAATGATACATGACCCATATCTTTTAGAATGTTACCTAGGATAACTAAGATGATCCTATGAACATTATCAAATGACAAGTTATAGAAGTAACTTTATGACAATTAACTTATGCTAACTAAGACTAAGTAAGTCTAATGTGTAAATAAAATTTAATGACAATTAACTCTCACATATAACTAAGCAAACTTAATACATGGATAGGCTCTAACTATGAACTAGTTGGGATATAATCTCATTCACACCAATGCTACAATGATAAAAGATTGTCTACTTATAATGGTCATGTTGTTGTTCATCCAAATTATTCTAATGATAATGATCTTAATCTTGTAGATATTTTTTAGCCTAAATTGACCAATGTTGGTGTTGAAATTTGAAAGCTACCCCTTGGTGTATTTGATAATAAACCACTTATTGAGAGGATTATAAATTTGAGTCTATTTCCCATTAAGAATGATTTTGTATTCACTACTTGTGTTAATGGTTTTAATTTTTGTTCCAATGATTTCCTATGGGATACAAAAGATGTTTTTTTTATGTAAGATATTAGATGTTTCTAAGAATGCAAAATTTTTTAGTTTGTTAGATATGTATATTATAATAATTTTGGTCCTTAATATTGTATTCTGATTATTTGAGGGTCTAGAACTTAAGATATTGCCTCTTGTTGATTTAGTAGGTCAATTTAGGTGCACATTTTATGTAGTTGAGTAGTTGAAAACTTAAAAGAGAAGCATCCACACACTTCCCTCTAAGTTGAAAACCCAAAAGGGTAGCTTAGTAGAGACTCGTGATGAAAATAAATAAGGGGTCATTGATTTCTATGTCTAATTATACTTATTTTTTATCCAAGATGTTAATTGATACTTCCTAGTTAGGGGGTATATGCTCTATACTCTTTCTCTATGTAGGAGACCTGGTTAGAATTATCTTCTCTCATCTATTAGGGAGAATCTTGTGTGTATTCTAGATTTAAGTGGAGACTTTATAGAGATGATAGATGTGAGCACTTTAGATGCTTTGTACAAATTTGTTGCTTGTATGTCATTGTTAATGCATTTCAAAGTTTTCCAATATTTTAGCCATAGTTTATTGAGCTCGTGGTTGTTGTACTTACAATCCAAATTTTGTAAATGATTTATTAACTCCTTGTAACTTGTGTCATTGCACTAGTGTTTTAAATGTACTTGATTATTAAACTTGATGTTGTGTTGCATTGTTTATTTCTTGTAATATGTTGATTATAGATATTATTAGTGGATAGTTCATGGGTGTACGTTATGCATTAAATTAATCATATCTAATGGGCTCTTCTATCTTCTATGAGCAATATTCTACAATTAGTTGGATGGACCATCTTGGTGACTAACATATTTTAGCTAGTACTCATAAATTGATAGATGGAGACTACTTATTGGACACATTATCAGTCAGCTCATTTATGATTGAAATGGAGATGCCTTAGAAGAATAATAGATGAGTACTACAATCCATGAGTACCTATTCATATTGGTTGTTAAGGACTGGTCATTATCTTTATATTATTGCATATTATAGCATTACAAATAGAGTGATTGTAGTGATGGTTAGAGAATGCAAATTCACTATTATGAAATATGATCAATGATAGAACTTTCATCATATTTTAGGGTACATTATATGTACATTGTACCATGTTGGAGCTTCTACTAAAAAATGAGATCACCAATAGTTCAACCTAGATCTTCATAAAAATGGAAAAATAAGCCCAAAAAACATTTGACACTTAATGAAAATAGAAAGAAGAGAAAAAATAGCCCAGCCTAGCACTTCAAAGAAATGGACAAAATAAGTTCAAAAACATAAAGATGAGCAAAACAAGTTTAAATTTGAGACTTGTCAATTTTGAGACATGTAAGGCAACATGATTAGTCTAATCAAGAGTTTTATACTTTTCAAGGAAACAATTTCAACCCAATTAGGAATATGGCATGTCTATTGATGACATAAATGTATTGATAGAATTAAAATCAACTTTTTTTAAAGAAGCTTTAGATCAATTGGTAGATATTTTCACTATAGTGCTTAGCTGTGAGAAGTTTGAAAAATAACAATAAGTTGTGTGCATGGAAATGGGCAAGCAAAAGGGGGTCAAGAGTAAAAGTCACTTTTTTTCTTAAATTAGTAAGAATTGGTCTAGGATGAGAAATTCAAGATACTTATGCTCAAATTTTTAAGATGTACAAGAAAAATATTAGTAGTTATTAGTATCTAGTTTTAAAACTACTATATTTTTTAAATGGTAGAGATTGAGAGAGTCAAAAAGGGGAGCACAGAAAGAGGTTCTATTTTTGTCAAAAAAACATAACTTAGTGTCAATTGTGCTCCCCCTAAATGTTGACTTATTTAAGTATTTGATAAGTCCCTTTGGTGGAAGTTAGCTAACATCTCGTAGTTTATGCAAATTATTTTTACTATTTTTTAATGAAAATATGAATGATTACTAATTTTCAAAGTGAGAAGATATCTAAAATAGAAAAGTGAGCATGCTCCCCCTTGATTTTGATAAAAAATAGTTGAAACCAATTTTTTAATGTGTATAGAATACGGTATAGAGTGTAAAAAGGTAATTTATTTTAAATTTGGATGAGTGGATAAAAATGACATAAAAAAAGCTATACAAGATTTTTCAACAAAAAATGAAGACACTTGAAAAAGAAATTGAAGATCAAAACTTAATGTATTCAAATTGTAGAACAAATTAAATGATTCGAAAGGTAAGAAAGAGCTTGAAGTTGTCAAAGTAATTATTGGAGTAATTTCTTAATATGTGCAAATCTAATGGAGAGCATGCTTGACATTTGCTTATTTTTATATGTTTTAAGCAAAACATGTTTTTCAAGACCTTATATGTAGGTCAAAGCCTTTGGCTCAAATTTCCAAGGAAAATCCAAGCCTAAGAGTTTTTTTTTTTAATAAAAGGGGTAAAAAATTTATTGAAATTTAAACAGAAGAATTACAGAGAGAGTCAGAGCCCTGAGGCCCCAGACAAAAACCACAAATCTAGCTCCATCTTATCCAACTTCATAACCATCCATGTCCTCAGTAAAAATCTTCTGCAAGTCCTGACTGTAATCCCCGTAGAGATGCTCCCAACCTTCAACTTTCCAATTACTATCATGATCCAAAGCCCACTTGGCCAAGCAATCAGCTGCTCTATTCCATTCATGAGGGATGTGGATGAAAGACACCTGTTCCATTAAAGTACTAATTTGGAGAATCTGTTGGACAATCCCTGCCAATTGCTACTGAATCCCACTAACCTTCTGATCATTCAACAAGTTAACAACCATTTATGAATCTGATTCGCAAATCACCTTCCTTCGACCCAACTCCCAAGCCCTCTCTAGGGCATAGAGAATCGCAAATCCCTCCATAATGTTATTAGACTGCCACCCTTTATGCACCGAAAAGAGGAAAACAACCTCCCCCCTGCTATTCCTGCCTACACCACCAACTCCAGTTGGGCCTAGGTTCCCCCTTGATGAGCCATCACTGTTAATCTTGATAATCCCTTCTAGGGGGGGAATCCACCTTCCCACCCTTTGCACCTTCTTCATCGCCCGTCTACCTCTCCTGACACAAGATGAAACAGGAGACAACTCCTGCAGGCCAAACCTACTCACCATATCTGCCTCATCTCTGCTTAGCGGAAAATTCACCTCGCATTTAGCTTCCACTATCTCCCGGATCATAGCAATGATCCTATTCCAAACTTATTGAACAAACAATTTGTCCTCATGAAAGATCATCATGTTCCTCTTGAGCCAGATCTGCCATAGAATGAAGATGGGCCCAATATACCAAACAGTCTAGAGGAAGGAGGACAAGATAGGACATCTGCCCAAACTATTCCAGAACTCTACCAGAGAATCGGCATGGACACAAGGATGCTTCCATACCCCCCACCAATAATGCCAAATAAGCTGAGAGAAAGGGCATCTAAAGAACATGTGTGAGGAATATTCTTCCCCATAACCACACAAAACATAGATAGAGGGTCCCAAAAATCTCCACTTGCGAATATTGTCCCAAGTTAGACATCTATTCAAAGCCAAAGTCCAAGCGAAGCAATTACACTTCGGCCAAGAAATATTATTCCACACCTGTTTCCACCAGATCACCTCTCTTCCCTCAAGTCTTCAATTCAACAATTCTTGGTATCCACTAGCCACAGTAAAAACGCCCTTAGGATTTGGAAACCAAGCAAGCCCATCCCTACTCTTCAGGGAGCTACAATGTCTACTCGCCAAAATGCCCTACAACTTAGCACACTCTTCCTCTATCCCAACAACCGGCCACTCATTAGGAACCATCCACCGCTCCAACTCCAGCCAACCACACCTATAAGAAGCCTTAAAGTCACTCACCCTTGACCATCCCGCCTCCAAAAACCTCTAGCACAGATTCCCAAGGTTAGGAAACCGGTCAAGGATGGGAGGATATCCATCCCAAGAGTTGTTCCAAAAAAGAACCTCTTCCCCCCTTCTGCAGATCCAAAATAGACCATCCTTAATGAGTGAGGCCCCCCTCTTGAGAGTATACCAGATCAAAGAGCCCTTTCCCTCAAGCGAATATCTAGGGATTTCCTCCATCGGGATCCTCTGCATATATTTGTTGGCCAGAATCCTAGCCTAGCCTCGATCCTGCTCAACACACCACCTCCAATATAGTTTAGCCGCCAGCGCTTCCCCAAAAAGAACAGATTGCCTTAAACCAAGCCCCCCCGACTATTTTGGGCTACACACCAAGTCCCAATTGACCAGACTCCATTTGGAAGAGGAAAGATTGCCTACCCATAAAAATTGCCTAGCCAGAGAATCCAAACCCTTCAGAAACCACTTAGGAGCCACATGAAGCATACATCGATAGATCGGAAGAGCCTGAACCACCGACTAAATCAGTTGAACCCTTCCAGTGAAGGATAGCCATCTATGAGTCCAGTGTTCAACCTTCATGTGAAATTTATCCAAGATACCCTGTCAGGTCTCCCTAGGAGGGTTGCCAGGAGAAATAGGAATACCCAAATAAATCAAGGGCAAAGAGCCAACTTGGAATCTCAAGATAAAGGCAATCCTCCTTTGAATAGCATCAGGAGTGTTGAAAAATAGGATAGAAGATTTATCCTCATTGATCAACTGGCCCAAGGCTGCAAGATAAACATCCAAGACCTTACGCAGATTAGTAGCTTCTTTGACTTGAGCAAGCCCCATAAGGGTCGTGTCATCCAAAAACTGCAAATCAAATTGTTGTTGCAAGTCATTACCCCATCTCCATCCCTAAATAATACCAAGGCCCACATTATGCTTAATCAGCCTCCCCAGACCCTCAGCCAGAAGAATAAATAAATAGGGGGAGAGGGGGTCCCCCTGGCAGAGACCCCTAGAAGCACCAAACAACTCCGTATGGTCACCATTAATAAGCACAAAGAAAGAAGTAGACGTAACACAACTCATAACCCACTAGACCCACTCATCAGCAAAACCAAAAGCCCTAAGGATCTTATGAAGGAAGGACCACCAAACTCTATCATATGCCTTAGCCATATCCAGCTTGATAAACATAGCTTTTTCCTTGCATGAAGTCATAGAATGAATGGTCTCCGTAGCAATGACCACACCATCCAAAATTTGTCGCCCTTCCATAAAACCACTCTGCTCCTCAGAGATAACATTCCCTAGGCACTTCTTCAATCTATTCGCTATCAGCTTAGAGATGATCTTATAAATCACATTGCAGAGAGAGATAGGATGGAACTGGCCTAACCCATCGGCCCCCTCACACTTGGGGATTGGAGCAATGAATGTTGCATTCAACGCTTGAAGCATCTACTTATTCCTTTGAGACTCTTGGACTACATCCAATAAATCCAATTTGATAATATCCCAGAACTCTTGAAAGAATTCAACCGGGAACCCATCCGGTCCAGGAGCTTTTCCTTTCCTCATGTGAAAGACAATCCTATCCAGCTCTTCCAACAAAATAGGACACAAAATCTTCTCATTCATCTCCCCTGTGACAAGAGAAGGAATGCAAGTAAGAACCTGATTCTCTGCCACCACTTCTCCCTGGGAATCCTCCCTAAAGAGGGTCTGGAAAAAATGTAGCGACTCCCTCAAAATCTCCTACAAGGATAAGCACTGCTCACCTCTATCGTTAACTAGAATAGAGATGGAATTTCCATGTCTTCTTGCTTTCACAAAGTTGAAGAAGAAAGCAGTGTTCTTGTCCCCCTCCTTCAGCCAATCAATAGGAGCTCTCTACTTCTAGTATATTTCTTCCTTAAGCTCCCATTCCTCAACCACCTTGACAGCCCTGTCCTCCTCCCTAAGCAAGTCCTCAGACAACCCATGCTCTCTGATTTCCCTGGTGATCCCATTCAGCACGCTTTGAGAAGCTTTCTTAGCATGAAAAATCTTCCTGAAACCTTGTCGGTTCCACTGTTTAAGCTGAAACTTAACAAATTGCAGCTGCTTGGTAAAAGAGTACATGGTTGTGCCAAAGGTCGGCCTCCCTTTCCTCCACCACTCCGCTACAAGAACCTGCAAATTAGGATCCCGAAGCCACATGAGTTGGAATTTGAAAGAAGGTGAGTGAGCTACCCGAGCCGAAGAAGACACTAGCTTGATGGGCCAATGATCTGACCCTCTCCAGTCCAAAATCTTAGAACTTGTGGACCACCCCCCGCCAATCAAAAAACTAGAGACCAAAAAATGATCCAACCTCTTTGCAATCCAATACTCTCCCAACCTCCTATTGTTCCAAGTTAACAACCCATTGCCAATCTTAATGTCAACAAGTTGCAACAAAGATATACTATCCTTAAAAAGGAAGGAGGAGGGTTCCAACCTCAGAACCCCCCCCCCCCTTCTTCTCACTCAACTCGAGGATTGCATTGAAATCTCCTGCCATAATCCAAGGATGAAAAGGGGCCAACCTTCACACACCTGAAATATGAGACCATAAGTTTTGGTTGCCCTAAAAATCAGTAGGGGCATAGATGTTAGAAAACAAGATGAGTTCCCCAGTCTCAAGACTAGATATAACCCCGGATACCGAAGATCGGGAGGCAACCCACCAGACAGGGCGAAATCTTAAAGGGTTCCAAAGGCAGGCCACCCTTCCAGAAGAACTAGCTTCCCCAACACATTGACACTCGCCTCACCCCCACGGCTTTGGCACCAGAACCATCATACTCTCCACTAAAAGTTTAGTTTCTTGCAAGAATAAGACATCAGGTGAATGATTCCTAATCAAATCCCGAACAACTTTTTGTCTAGGGCCACTGTTCAAGCCCCTGACATTCCAAGAAAGCACAATCATTTAGGAGGATTGGAAAAGTGAGAATCCAAAGTCTTTACTGACCCTGACTCAACCAAGTTCTCCCCCATCAATTTGATCTTCTCCAGATCTTTCTTTTTGCCCACCTTTGAACTCTTCTCTGAAGCACTTTTCTTTATATCTTTCTGATGCAGACCCAAGTGGACGGAGGGCTTATTACTTTTAACCCCAGCCGGTTCCATTTTCAAAGCTATCGGAGACCCCTCCCCCTCAACTGAGTTCACCTCCAAGCCAGGGGTGCTTCCCAACTGGGCCCCTACTGGCTGATCCATCTCCATATGTTGCCTTCCAACCACTAGCAAGGCTTGGGTAGAGTTCTCAATTACTCTTTCTGGGGCCCCTCCTGAAGCACCTTGATCCAAAGGGGTAAACCTTGGATTTACTTCCTGATGGCTAAGGTCATCCAAGACTTCAAATCTGTTGAAGGAATCCCCCTCCTATCGCTCCTGTAAGGGCCTCTTTTGTCCTTGGTTCCTGTTCTTTGTCTTAACTGAGACAAACCCATCAACACCCTCAACCTCGACCGACATGGCAGCTTTCCCCTTCTCAGCCCTATCTAGGCTCAGGTCTGACTGCTGAGGTTGGCACACCATCGGTTTATATCTAGGGCGCTTACGCTCTAAATGACCATACTTGTGATATAGTTGACATCGGAAAGGTAGAGTCTCATAATCTAACTGTTGAACCCAAGAATAAGAGCCTGCACACATATCTATAGCATCTGGCAAAGGTTTACTAAGATCAATTTCAACACAAATACGCGCAAAGGTCATTACCTTTCTCCCCAGGGTTTGCGTTGAAGATCCCACCATCTTCCCAAGCAGAGCGGCAAGCATCCGGAGCACGTCCTCCCAACAGCATTCCACAGGAAAACGTGGTAACCGAACTCACACTAGAACCCTACTTGGGAGCTCCTCTGAAGGATTAAACCTCGCATGCCAAGGCTTGATGAACAATCCCACCTGGTTGTAAAAATATGGGCCCCCTTCAAAGACCCTATTGCGATCCTCCATGCAATTGAAAGTAACCATAAAGTAGTTATTAGCCAACAGCATAATCTCCATTTCCCCTTCTGATGCCCAAGTCCTTTGCGCCTAGTTTTTCAAAAACTGCAAGGAAACCCTCATTCCCAAAAACTTGCAGTATAGCGAGTGTCTTGAAAAATAATCAATGTCTTTCGCTATCATCTCTGGAGGAATAACCAACTTTGGCCTCTCGCTGCATCTCTCCAGACAACCATTAACCTTCATAATGCGAGAGTTGGCACCACTCCCAAACCCAAAATCTGATGCATACAGATTATTGTTAAACGTCTTCATACTCTGAGGTGGGGGTTTTGAACCCATCGCAGCTCAAAAATCCATAACTGGAGCAACCTATGAGGCCTCACCACCAAAACTCGACATCATAGTGTAAAAATAAAATGAGGATGCCTAAAAAACCACAACCCCAAAGGGCTGCACAAAGAGGCTCGGAGCTCGAGACACCACCCTGCCAGAGCACCACCGTAGGACAAAGCCAGTCGGCACCCCAAGCTCACGGGAGACCCTCATGCCACAACTAGCCAGAGCCCCACCCGCAAGCCACCTAAACCCCACCCCCGCGCAACCTAAACACTACCCCCGCGTAGCCAAAGCACCACCCCCGCGCAGCCTCAGCCCCACCCAGCAACCCCCGCAGCACCCCCACACCCACAACTGCTCCCTAATCAACACCTGCAACCTCGTCAGACCCCTGACACCCTGCATAGCCCTCCCCCGCCGCACCAGCAACGTCGCCACCCACGAGCTAGGGTCGCGAAACCCTAGCTCGGTCGCACGCAGACGTCCAAATGCACAACATCCATTCTTGGTCTCTGAATCTATCTCTAAGCCTAAGAGTTGGATTATAAAGAAACTTCATATTAAATGTATCTTCTTTATAACATGTGCACATTATAACATGCTCACATTATTAATTCAAAAAATATAACATACACAAAGCTTTTTCTTTGTGTTTATTACATTTAAAATGAGAACATGTTATAGCATGAACACATTATGGATTAAGATTTTCAAGTTAATTATAAGCTATAATGCTAACATATTATAACACTAGCTCATATTAATTCAAGAAATAGAACATACACAGAACTTTTTTCTTTGTGTTTATTATATTTATAATTTGAACATGTTATAGCATGCACACATTATGGATTAAGATTTCCAAGCTAATTATAAGCTATAATGCTAACATATTATAACACTAGCTCATATTAATTCAAGAAATAGAACATACACAGAGCTTTTTTCTTTGTGTTTATTATATTTATAATTTGAAGATGTTATAGCATGCACACATTATGGATTAAGATTTCCAAGCTAATTATAAGCTATAATGCTAACATATTATAATACTAGCACATTATAATGTGGACATATTAAAATGCACTCACATTATGTCTTTTTTTATTTTAAAACTTGTTTGGCCACATTTTGGTCCCCCAACTTTTTGCACTTACCACATAACCCATCTAGATCAAGGACATGAACATAAATATTAATATTTATAATTTAATTAGGTTAATAAATTTAAATTTTAGTTTAGGTAGTTTTTCTTTATGTGGCGATTAAATTATTCTTCAATGACTATAAATATGAATGTAAATATTTCACTGCATATACTAATATACAATAATATTGCGATTATATTTTACCCTATTTTCTCAATCTTGGCCTAATATAGCTAAACATGAGAAAAAATATGTGCAAAATTTATTGCTAAATATAAGATCACAATCACTTACACTGACTTTTGGGGTCTAATGTAACTTTTGAATGGTAGCCATAAAAGTGTTTACTACATTACTTGATACCAATGGGTGTGAATAAGCACATTAAAGTGCATGATTTGTAGGTCTATCCACAACCTCCATTATGAAAAAAAATTATTTTACACCTATTAACAATAAGATTTGCACCCTATTAAACTTAGATTTCAACAATCTAATGAAGCATGGGACAAATCTCAAGGTGTGGATACCTATTGTGAGATCAAACCTCTAGGTTGGAGGGTTTTCTCCCTTGATACTTTATCTATACCATTGACTCTTCAAGAAAAAGGAAGAAGGATATTTGAAAATGAACCTATGACTAAATTGGTGATGCACCTAATTTGATATTTCAAACCTAATCATTGATTTGACACACAATTCTCGATTATTCAAGTAACCTTTTTGCATAGATTTAAACATTCCATACATCCATACATCAATATTTTGTAAGAAGGGTTGATTTTACAAAGTAAAAAAAGGGAAAATATAGTTATCATAGCTAATGATTGCCTTTGCATACTACACAACTAACAACTTGCATGAATATATGTGTTTTATTGTTCTAAGGTGTTGTAACTACAACATCTATTTAAAGGTTTCATAAAACTCACAAGAAAAAATGTATCAACTACCATAACACACACAAATGAACAAGCTTTTGAAGGCAATGAATCTGAACTTTATTGATGAAAATGTGCTTTTACAATGATAAGTTCTGAAAAATATTTGAAATTTGCTTTGAAAATAAAAGTTTTAATGGACGTCATTAAAACTCTTTCATTCATTCACTTCTAATTTTGAATAGATAAAAGTTGTAGAAAACCTAAAGTCTTAATTGTCTCCCCCTTGTTCTATTGACATACAATGCATTTTGTCACATTTTTTTGGAATTGTCCTTTTGTTCATTCTTAAAATATATTTTTCTTGATTATATGATAACTGTTAGAACATAATGTTATTATGTGCCATACCCTTATAACATTTATATATAATGTTTTAATATAAGGTTATAAGAACTTATATATTATATGCTTTACAAACATATCCCATTTGAAATAATTATAATCTAATAACTATTAGATTATCAATTATGTATGAATGGGGGTTATTGAAAAGGTGTGACTAGTGAAGTAACCCTTCCTTTTATATTTAAGGAGGTTCTCTCTCATTTGAGAGGTGTGTGAATTTGGACATTTGTAGTGAGTTGTATCACTATGCACAGGAGGTATTATTGGACATGTGGAAGTATTGGAGGAGTATCCCCGTTCAAGTCTATTTTATTATAGACTATATTTTGTAAGTGTTTTAATAAAATGATGTTTTATAGGGTTTTTTATCCAAAAGGGTTTTCCCCATGTATATATTGTGTAATGTGTTAATTTATGGTTGTATGTTTCTTAATATATTTATTTTATATCTTGTTTATAATGATTAGTATCATAAGATCCTAATTTTTAACATGGTATCAGAGTAGGTTAGGTTATACTTATCGTTTTTATAGGTTATACTAGAAGATAGTGCAAGTCCATTTGAGCTATGTATCTAGTGTCCTTTCTCTATTGTTTTAAAATCAATTTATCAAGGCCAAGTAAGGAAATTCTAGTTATTCCTTTTCATAGGTAATATTTTCAAGAATATATGCATATTTATTTTCTAAAATAGTTATAATGCATAGGATTGTGATTGACAACTATTTGATTATTAAACAATTATAATGTTTATGTATCAAATTTAATAATCTAATTAACTCAAAAATTGTTCTATTGTTTAAAAACTATATTATTACAAATTTTTAGTACCATTTTACCTTGACAATATCCTACATATCCTTTATCAAATTCTTCATGCTTATAAATTGTCCATGAAACACTAAATCTCTATTGTCCCTAAATATCTTGGAAAGTAGATGTACACTTCAATAACAAGATTGAAATTCAATCTATTATCAAAATCATGTTTGAAATACAATGAGGATACACCTTTTAGCATTCCATTTTTAAAAACAACAAGCATTATTTACATCCTCATCACATTTTCAAATGCCACAATTTACATGAATAGTTGTCCTTGGAGTTGAGCCTTATTAGGGAAAAGATTAAAAGACACCTAATTATTGAGAGATTCCATCATATGTTTATTATTGCCATGACTTCTCGACTATAAGAAAAATCCTTTTTTTTTGCGCTATTTCAAGGAAATTTGCAAGTATATTCTAACCACCAAGTTGTGGTTTGGTAACTACCTATTGACTTCTTAACCATAGGATTCTCTCTAATATACTAAAGGAAACACTTCCTAATGACTATAATAGTCACTTCCTCGTTGTAATTTTCATCGGCATGCATTGTCTATGATATGGATGTGAATCTTGAATACCATACTTGGTGGATACTATAATATGAGCATATTGTTGTTCAAATATACAATTATCCTAAGAAAAAAAAAATGAGGTCACTATCTTATAGAGATGATAACTCATGTTAATACAAGGTTCATATAAGGTGGTAAAAACATTGAATACTTTGAGGAACTTTTGTTTAAGGATTGAGTTCCATATCATGTCTCAAAAAAATGTTTCATGATAGTATCATGAAGTCCCACCATAATGTCACATTAGTTCTTAAGACTCTAAACATATCTACCATTTCTTTGTTTCTTTTGGGTTTTCTTTATATCTACGTCAAACCTAATATTTTGTAGATTTATATCAAGCACTTATCATTTTAAAACTAGAATAAGGAAGTTTTATTGGTTTAATTATGTTCATAGTGTTAGTTTCTACTAAACTAACAATTCAATATTTTTTAGACAATTAGATGTGACATGAGTTGTTATTTCTATGGCATATCTCAAGAATTTCACATGAGAGCATTTTAAATTTCCCAACACTACCATAAAAATAAAAAGGTTGGAGAAATATTGGGATGATTACATGATAGCCTACTTACATTAGGATTTTCTTATAGGAGATGGCCAAGTTGGTTTTAATCTATTTGTTCTCAAGCTAGGGAGATAATGAAATTGGTATTCACCAATGTATTGCAATCACTCTTGACTACAAACAACATATATCTCATGGCCCCATTGTATGCCTCATGAAAAGTAACACTAGTTTTAAAAAAGCAATACTCTAATTTAGTTTGTATGTCAAACTTATGATTTTTCATTCTCTTGCGCCCTCAATACTAAAAAAAGGGTCTTCAATAGAATATTGCCTTTTCATTGTGGATCTCATAAAAATTCAAAATGGACTTAAATATCTCTTGTGGAAATCTTTGTATTTATAATGAGAAAACCATCATCCTAAAGTGTTCTTATTTTCCTCATACTTAGTTACAAGGAAATGCTTTAGGACATCAAAGAGAAATTTAACTTGGAAACATTCTTATAAGTGCTCTTCATTATACCCTATAATATTTCACACACTTATTAGCTCAAATTTGAAATCTCCAATTAACTCATTTTCGAAAAATTATTTACTATCAAATTACACTATATTATACAAAATGTAAATGTTATAGTCTACTCTCTCAAGGAAAGGAACCTAAATCATTTTTTTGTTCATTTCCTTCTTTATATATAAATTATGATTATTACTATCACCAATGTGAAAAACACATTTTTTCTTTGTGAAGCGTCTTCTTGAGAATACATACCTACACTATTTGAGGACTTGTACTGTTCAAGGGGGTTATGAGTGATACCTCCTTTTTACAATTTTACAAGAGATAGTGTAGAAGTTGTAATTTATTAGATCATCCATTGTAAGTGTTTGATACTTCAATATATTCTTTATAAATTTCATTGATAGTCATTTAGTATGGTGGACATAGTAATGTCCCATTTTGTGTTTTTTGAACTTAGGGCACTTAAGAGATAGCATCGCTAGGATATGACCCTAAACATTCAAGTGAATTGGAAAGCAAAATAGGAGAATTCCTAGTATAAACACACCTACCTAGATGTGTTGGCAGTGATGGTTCATGCCCATGGTGAACATAATGAAAATTAGGCTACCTTGCAACTTTTCATTCCATGCATCTAATGATTTTTGCATCAACAAAAAAATTGATGCCCTAAGAAAATGGCTCTAAGTCTTGAAAATCTGAGATAGTTTATTGTAGAGGGGCCCCATGTGACCTTCCAGATTCAAATAGATCGTTCTTATGTGCCCTAGATTATGATAAATAGCTCATCAAACTTTGATAGTTTATTAACTTAAGGCACTTAAGAGATAGTGTTTCTAGGGTATGGCCCTAAACGTTCAAACGAGTTGGAAAGCATAACAAGAGCATGCCTAGCATAAAACCACCTACCCATGCATGTTGGCACTGGAAATTCATTCCCATGATGAACAAAATGAAAATTAGGCTACCTTGTAACTTTTCATTGGATGCATCTAACGATTTTTGCATCAACTAAAAAAATAATGCACTAAGAAAATCGCTCCAAGTCTTAAAAATTTGAGATAGGTTATTGTAGAGGGGCCTCATGTGAACCTTTAGGTTCAAACGAGTCATTCATATGTGCCCCAAATTTTGAGAAATGACTCATCAAAATTTGACAATTTGTTGAACTTAAGACACTAAAAAGATAGTATTGCTAGGGTATGGCCTTAAACGTTTGGGCGATTTGGGAAGCAAAACAAGACCATGCCTAGCATAAATCCACCGACTCGAACACGTTAGTGTTGATGGTTCGTGCCCATGACAAACAGAACAAAAATTAGGCTACCTTGAAACTTTTCATTGCATGCATCATATGGATTTTGCATCAACGAAATAATTGTTGCCCTAAGAAAATGGCCTCGAGTCTTGAAAATCTAAGAGATTATTGTAGAGGGGCCTCATATGACCCTATAGGTTCAAACGGATCATTCGTATGTGCCCCAAATTTTGAGAAACAACTCGTCAAAGTTAGACAATTGTTTAACTTAGGGCACTTAAGAGATGGCACTACTACGATATGGCCCTAAATGTTCAAGCAACTTGGGAAGAAAAATAGGAGATTCCTAGCACAAACTCACCTACCTAGACGTGTTGACATTGATGGTTCATTCCCACAATGGTTTTTGCAACTTTTTGCAACATTTTCCTAACTTCATGCAACTTTATGGCAGCCCTAATGAATCAAGGTCCTTCACAATGAACCTAAGTCCTAATGAATATAGGACAATTATAATAAATGTAAGATAGTTCTAATAAACCTAGGTCAATCCTAAGTGAGACAGTCCCGAAAATAAATGTTGATTTCCAATGTTTGGTTTTTATTTAGTGAATATGTTGTGGTGGCATTTAGGTGTCGATTTTTTATTGCATCACATTGATTTTGCTTGGATATTTTCATGAAAGTAGAAAGCATGCATTCTATTGGCATGTGTCATTGTTTTGAATGTGGACCCCACATTCACTTTTGCAAAGTACAATGGGAATAAAAAATGAATTCCTCTTTGGTCATAGGCTTAGTAAGTGAACTGTTTGATAACGTAATGAAAATTTACATGAAATTGAGTCCAATTTTAATTACTTGTTATCCACCATTAATAAGAATCCATGTTATGATTGAAAACATTTAAAACATGGAGATAAATTTGGTAAAGTTGCCCAAGGCAATTGAATTTAACACTTAGAATATAGATGGATTACACACACATACCATTAGATGAGCCTTGTCAAATCAAGATCCTGTAATTTGTGGAGTTTTTCAATCTTATAAATAAAAATGTAGGATTGAAGCCCCACCATTAATCCGTGTCAATAGTTAGGTTTCTTTTTACTTGCATAACAATATTTTTAGAACATAATGTTATTAGGGGTCATACCCTTATAATATTTATATATATAAAGCCTTATATATTATATGTTTTATAAGCATATCCCATTTGAAAAAATTACAATATACATTAGATGAGCCTTGTCAAATCAAGATCTTATAATTTGTGGAGTTTTTCAATCCTATAAATAAAAATGTAGGATTGAAGCCCCACCATTAATCCATGTCAATAGTTAGGTTTCTTTTTACTTCCATAGCAATATTTTTAGAGCATAATGTTATTAGGGGTCATGCCCTTATAATATTTATATATATGATATAAGGTTACAAAGTCTTATATATTATATGTTTTATAAGCATATCCCATTTGAAAAAATTACAATATAATAACTATTAGATTATTAATTATTTATGAATGAGGGTTATTGAAAAGGTGTGACTAGTGAAGCCACCCTTCTTCCTATATTTATGGAGGTTCTCTCTCATTTGAGAAGTGTGGGAATTTGGGGATTTGTAGTGAGTTGTATCACCATGCACAAAAGGTATTATTGGTCATGTGGAAGTATTGGAGGAGTATCGTTAGGTTCAAGTCTATTTTATTATAGACTATATTTTGTAAGTGTTTTAATAAAATGATGTTTTATGGGAGTTTTTATCTGAAAGGTTTTTTACATGTATATCTTGTGTAATGTGTTAATTTATGGTTGTATGATTCTTAATGTATTTATTTTATATCTTGTTTATAATGATTAGTATCCTAAGATCCTATTTTCCAACATGGTATCAGAGACAACTAGGATGTGCTAATTATTTACTGTGTAAAATCAAATTATTTACTTATTTTCCTAAATTACTTATATCATCATATGTCAAATAAATTAAGAACATTTTTTTTAAGATTTGTGAGAATTGCAAATTTTTGGAGAAAGATTGGAACATAATTTTACCTTCTTTATTTAAATATGATTTATTTCGGCAAGGTTGGATATCCTTCTACAAATTGCAAGTGCATCTACAGTTTGGTAATGCATGATGATTATTTATTTATTTTTGTATTATGTGATTATTGATAGAATTTCAATTTTGTCACAAGCAAATAAAAACTTTTCAAGAATCTTGAACTTTTAATATAGAATGCAAACATGATTGAATCTTTCAATAAAATTAAGTTATTCTTCCAACTTAAAAATCAAATTTTAAGATTTTTTTTGAAAATATGATTTTATCAAATATCATGATATAACATATTTTCATTTATTATTATATTATAAAACACCAATTTATATTTCACAAAATTTAATATGTCATGATCCATTTTATACAAAATAATTTTAAATTATATAAATCAATATTATTAATATTCTTATTATGTAGCCAAAA
Source organism: Cryptomeria japonica (assembly GCF_030272615.1). Lineage (NCBI taxonomy): Eukaryota > Viridiplantae > Streptophyta > Pinopsida > Cupressales > Cupressaceae > Cryptomeria > Cryptomeria japonica. The sequence goes on from NC_081407.1 coordinate 864,823,102, forward strand.
GACCTTACGATTTTCTGAAGTAAAGCCATCGAATACTAGATTCGAATGTGATCTCTTCAAATACATTGAAAGTTTATTCAAAAGCTAAAAGACTATCTTTTTGGAAGGGTTGATCATCCTTAATATGAGGGTTGAATTATTTAATAATCAAATAATATTATTCTCTTTTATCACTCGATGCAATCGAGCTTGTATCAGACAAAGAATTTTAGTAATTCTTTACCAAAATATTTAGTGAGCATCGTACCCTTACTTTGAGCCACATGACAAATGATTTAAGATGATGTGAGATGTGCGACCTTTTTAAGTCAAAATATTTCAGATATTCTTTGTCACCAATGTGTAAGGCCATATGTTGTATATTCAATATTTTAGATATTGTTGATATATTTCAAACATATTATACAAAATTCTCCAAATAAATTTCAACTACTTTTTTGTTGTTGAATCGTTGCTTGTCATAATATTAATATTTTATTTTGTACATTGAGGTGTAAGGCCACTAGGCTTGTTTCACATTTTCCACAAACTTAAAAGTGTAAATGTTATCTATTTTAGCATTTAGTAAAAGGAGGTCCTTGTGGGTACATTGAAGAGGTGGTAAATGTCAATTGTCAGATTTTCTATTAGATGGAGTATTCTATTTAAGGTACCATTTAGAACTTTTATCTCATATGTCTCTAAGTCGAATCAACAAATTCATGCTTCTCTAATATATTTTAGAGAATTTATGTTAACAATGTAAACTTTTTGCCTCATACTTATAATTAGATATCAATATTTTATATGTATCAAATTTTATATAATATTATGGAACTTTTTTGGAATCTAATATGCATAAGTGGTCTTCACTGCCATCTAAAAGAAGTCATTATTTTTTTTAAAAAATCATTTTTAATATCGAAAATAACAAATTCATCCTCTTTGTGCTAAGACACAAATATGACAAAGTGAATCAAAGGTGAGGAAAAAAGGAGTTTCAAACTCTTACACATCGGGGTTCACGTAACATAGTGTATATGTTAATCGGTATTCATGATGGAGTTGGCGTGATATAATAACCGATGGGAATCGGTGTCTATGTTAGTTGACACCGATCACTAACTAAATGTTATCTATCCCAAGCAGTGCATACTTTGCCACTCGAAAGCACTTGATAATTATTTATTATTTTCTGGGAACACATCCGATGTGAATCGGAATACATAGTTAACCCGAAAGTGATCACCGATATACCATGCTGTTGATATTGATTGACTAGGTAAATTCAATATACAGAGGTGAAAATAACTTGAAGTGATAGTTTATTGATAGGATAAATGATTGAATGAGAGAAACTATCTTGCATTAACAACCTTAATATCTAAAGTAAATTAAATAAAGATATACTTGCAACCCCACAACTTAAACATACATTGTGATAACATCTGCAGCAGAAAAATTAATTACCTCCTAAAAATTCAACAAGATTGGATTCCCAAGATACAGCTAAACATACATAGCAACAAACAAAAATTATTAAACAGTAATAAGTTTTTTCTCAATTAGACCATACCTAGAAACAAAGAGTCATAAAACAGCAATTGATTTGTTCACAATCAGATAAATTTTAGTCCATATTAGTACATGATGCAGAATGGGACTAGATCCTCAGATCGGCCTCAAATTAGTTGCAACACTATCCTCTTCAGACATCCTAACACTGCATTGTATGTGTGAAGAAGACTCCACATTACAATTGAATATGTATTCAAGTGTAAAACATGCACAGGAACAAAATTTCATGTTAGGAACCGTTATGCTCCTAAGTGCCAACACGATCAAGTGTATGCTGATAAATTTTCGAAATAAAAGAAGACTAAGGGAATTTCAATTATATTCTTCTCAATCAGACAAAATTTCAGCTGAGCTCAGTACGTTAACGTACAATGGAGCTCAAGACAGATTAACCTTTGCTAATAATTATCAATAACAAGTTGCAACTATCCTATATACACTTCCTCCATCAAAGGGAAAATTAAACCAAGAACTTGATTGCTTACTATGACAAACCTTGAGGCATAAGAAGCAATGCATTAACATGTGATTTGGGCTGTAGACGTCAAATGGCTACAAACAAACCAAAAACAGCAACGTCAATGATGCTGGACAGGAGCTTGAGCTTTCATATTTGTCCTTACTTGAAAGAATGTGTTGCAACAGAAAGAACCTTCAACAGTGAGAATACAGAACATGATCTATACGGGACCGTATATAAGCCCATGTCACTTGGCATTGAATGCTTGTTCTAAATCCTTAGTAATTTAAGCCAATACTACACCATTTGCATGGCTGTAAATATTTTTAGAGTCCTTCGTATTTTCATTTCTACAACATAATTAGAAAGTGAACTCCTGGGTTGCAAGAATTACATATATACATACATGATCAGCCAGAACAAGATCATGCTTCCTTCTAGTTTACTTCTTCGTAATGGAACGGGCAAACCAAATGCCTTGCACTGATCCCATAATCTCTGGCCATATGTCCAGATATTTTATAATATTTAGTCATCTACATCTAGCTCTTCTTCTCGTTCCATTGACTGGATATCTTCAGACTCACTTCCTGTTTCTTCTGTATCTGTTTCGTCAAACATGTCATAAATAAACTGTTCTGAAGTTTCCTCTATTTCTTCAGAATCTTCTTTCTTGTCTATTTCTTTCTCAGATGGTACTGTTGGATGAGTGGTCATCCATAAAGGGCAGCGATCCTCCATTCTAGACATTTTCCTACTCTGATAAGTTTTTCCAATACTTCTAAGATGGTGTGGAGAATCTGAATCTCTCTGAACTTGACACGAGCATTCAGGTAGTGGATGAGAGAGAAAAGACAAGGGTTTTGCAGTCTGAGACATTTCCTTAAGGCCTTCTTCGTGAGTAGTCTTATTCAGATGCTCTTGAACAGAAACTAACCAGGTATGATTGGGCTTGTAGATGTGGTCTTGAATATCCTCCAGGAGTTTAACAAGAACTTTTCTGTGCAATTGGATAAGCTATGAATTTGTATCAGAACATGTAAAAAAATAAAATTATACAAATATTTCAGTAGATAAACAAGACAACAAACTGCTAATAAATTAATAATACGTTGAATTTAGAAGAATGAGAAAGGAAAACAGTGAAGAAACTATAGAAACTTTTCATGGGTACAAATTTTATTCACCTATCAGGGCGGAATGTTTTAAGTGAGGCTGATTCATAAACTCGATGTCCCATTACCAAACTCGCGAAGTTTGGCCGACCGTTCCCATCACGATCAAATCCAGGAAAGAAAGCATCTGCTTCAACACAGACAATATAATCTATTGCTTCCCAGAGCAACTTATGAGCTCGCATTCTTGAGTCCCGAATTTTTGGCCTGGGTTCTTTTTCAACCTCAGCTACCTGACCCCACCAAATTTCACCAGTATAGGGATCTTTTGACCTCTCTGCAGGTGGTGGAAGAGGCCTGGGTCGAGGACCAGCCCTGTTCCAAGCTACAAGCCTCATTTTTTCACTGTTTAAAGGTGGAGGAGGTGAAGGTGGTGGAACCAAAGGATCCTCTGGTCCATAGATCATCAACATTTCACTTATCATGGAGAGCGATGTCCTATCAACAACGTTACCAAACATTGCACGAAGAGGGACCAGCACCCGCTGTCCACCAAAGATCTCTCCACCTGATATATATATTACCGTGTCATGCGGGTAGCCCATAGCTCGTAGAAGAATACCAACCTGCACAAAAAAGTTGAATTCAATACAGCTTGTGAAAAAAAAACTCCAGAAATAAAATGCATTCAAAGTGAATTAGGAATAACGATAAACATCCCAAGACGCATATGTTCCACTCGTTCCTCTATTTCAAATGTAAAGTAGCCAAAGAACATGCTTATTGGGCAAGCAATCAAGGTAATCTTTAGTACATGAAATCTATAGACAAAATCTATCTCCCGTACTTCGTCTCTTTTGGGAGAAATTGTTTCTTTGCTTGGCTAATCTTTCTGTTTTTGGTCTAGCTACCTAGTCGTTACCTTTATCTGTAATGATCTTTGATATTCAGGACAAAATTTACATTTGCTTTCTTACTAGTACAGCCCAGTTCTAAACACATCCGAAAAAGTCTGTTGATAAGTGGCAAATATCCTCTGGATAATCATCATTCCTCCCATGTTGATGAGGTCTCTTCTTGTGACTACTAGATCAAAAAATTTAAAAAGTATAATATTGATGGCATTTGATTCAGTGAGCCCTAAGCATTTGTCTCCAGTAAATTTCTTCTTTTTCAATACAACCACAAGTTGTTGGATTAGATATTGCTCAATTTTTTCTGATTCATGCAAAAAAACTGTTTCTTTACTTTGGAGCCAGAAAGAGGTCAATCTCCCCTGATTTTCTACGAATCCTTGGAATGTCTTCAAATTTCATTTTCTTTCACTCTTTGGGCTTTTGCTCGATGTTTCAGGGTTTTCCTCAAAATATGTGCATCTCATTTACGCTGATGCTATTGCTTTCATTTCATCATTTATAATTTTTTGACGGAATACAGGATGCTGCAACCACATATTCTCTTTAAATGACCTTTTTCCAGTTCGATTGGAAATATAGTGATGCAATACGAACAAACCTCCTGCCTACGAACTTCAAACTCAAACACAAAATAACAAAGCACAGGCAGAGACTCTCTGCCACAATATAGATATTCAGATTGTCACAATAAACTAGCTTACATTCTTTTCATATCTGCAACTGCAAGCATACAAATTACAAGATCTCAAAACAAAACTTTGAATCTCTTTCGAGAGCTGGCCCTCTTATTGGCCCCACAAAGCACATTAGCTTTGTAACTCCTTATAGGCTCACACTCCATCCTCTGTTTTCTCTGTCAATACCCTCTTAAACAGACTTCATCTGTTCTCTCCCAATACATGGGCGATGTTAATCATCCGCTCTTCATCACAGCATTAACCCCACAAAGCACATTAGCTTTGTAACTCCTCATAGGCTCACACTCCATCCTCTGTTTTCTCTGTCAATACCCTCTTAAACAGACTTCTTCTGTTCTCTCCCAATACATGGGCGATGTTAATCATCTGCTCTTCATCACAGCATTAACCTCTTCAGTTTTATTCATTCTCGCTGCTCACTCTTCAACACAGCTCCTCCCTGCTCTTCCCCCCTCTAATCTGTTTTGGTTGATCCTTTCAAAGTTGCAGCTGGCTGTCTTATTCGATTCCCTTTTCCTCCCCTTGTCTTTACTAATTTAGTACCTTTTGAAATTAGCATCCACCTTCTCGTATCACATTCAATTCCACTCCACTTTATGCACACCCTCTTTCCTTATGCTTTATTCCTCTTCTCTGCAGCCACCCTCACATTTTTGTCCACCTTGGCTGATACCTATTCAACTTCCTTTGGCCGCTGCCAACATTACACAGCCAATCCCATAACCGATGCATTCTCTGCAATTAATTGATGTGCATTTGAATCCAACCCTCTGCTACTTGGGCGGTTACCGCACTCTCCCCTATTTTGGGCCCCTACAGGATATTAATTAGTGTCCATAATGTTATTAACTACTACATGTTCAGATGAAAACAAATCTGTAGATAACTGACACCCTGTTTGCCAGATGCTCCTGCATCATATATATTTCCATCTATATCCCCCAATGGTTTGAGAGAGTTTGTTCATGTACATCAACTGATAGGATCGAGTTTCAACTAAGCTGGTCTTTGTATATTAGTAATTGACCTAGTTTTTCTGCCATGTAATGTTTTCCTTTTCTTCTGTCACATAAAGTGTATTGGCCTTGGGAGAATATCATATCCATCAAATCATAGTCTTCTAGGAAAAACTTCTCACTGATTTTGTTGCCACCTTTTTCCTCAACTTCTGATTTTACAATATTGAAATCTCTTCCCAAAATTAGTAACTCATTTTGATGGATGGCTAACCATTTTTCTAGATCTGATAATCCTTTGTGCTGTAATAATCCAACTTGGGGAATATAGATAGATGATATATAATATTGGTTCAATAAGCAAACTATGAACTATCCTTTTAGTTCCCAAAGCTAAGAGTTCACTGACCTTATATTTTAAGTTACTTCTTGTTAGATATGATACCAAAGCATTGGTATTCCCCTTGCTCCATTGCTTGGTTTTCTGTACATACTCAGGTTATTTTCCAAACTAAAGGATCTTAACTTCTTTTCCATTTCCTTCATTCTAACTTTTGTTTCTCTATATGGACAATAAAGTTAGTTTCCTCTGAACAACTTCTGATATATCTTTGAATCCCATCCTCTTTATGTACAGGAGACAATATTCATATCTGACTTCTGTAAATCACTTTTTGATTGATCTAAAGCTTGCTGGAGAGTTAGACGTCACCCCCTATATTCAAAAGTTGGACTGCTAAGATGGAATTTTATGATATCGAGGAAGTTCATTAAGAGATAACTTGCTGCCAAGCATTCTTTCTTTTTGTTGATTTTATGTGATCTAATTCAGTGAGGTATCTTCCCTTTGTTTTCAGGTTTTGCCTGATATTTATAAGCATTTCTTTTTCAAGCCATCATCCCTTTCTTCTTGTGTGATCCCAAACCCTGGAGCTTTCTATACAGTGCATTTCCTCTGTGTCCTCCAGAATAAGTAAGCTCTCTTACCTTGGAAGTTACCTTTCCTCTAAAGAGGTGGAAAGGATGTTTGTCTGAGAGGGATATAACTCTTCCATTTGACTCACATTGTCTACTCAACTATCTTACCATTCCAAAGGTGCAAAAGGATTGGGGGTTTCAAAGTGTGCTTTTTTGTCAGGATTGCTTCTGTTCATTTATGCCGAAAGACTGATCCTATGTCAATCATGTAAATGTCCTCTTGATTTAGTCATATTTTGGGTTCGTGCTCTACATGATTCCTGTTGCATTTCTCAATGTGGCTCTACCTGTGGTGATCTCTCAAGAATGAGTTGCAGCTGGCTTATTGCACTACATATGTTTGATCGGTGTTCATGCTGATAGCAGATTTGAGATCTGAATGGGATGTTTTCATAATCCATTCATTGTCACCTCATCCTCCTGCCAACTCTAAAAGACTCCTATTTAAAATAGATTTTCAAGATCAATGTTAGAAAAGATTCTGTAATAGTCCAGCACTAATCCTGTCAGTGAAATCAGAGATTCCAACATATTATCCTATGGTGTTCCAAAATCTCTCCATGGAATCTCCTCTCTTTAGATTCAGTGGGTCGGAGGTGCAACCTAGCCCAGACAGAGATGTTTTCAGCAGATTTTCCATCAGGTCAAATTCCAAGATCTAGTAGTCCATAACATCCTTGATTTATTTATAAACAATGGCCCCATTGGAAAATGGCAATCTTTTCTGCCGATGAGGAAAATATTGACATAAAATACTATCTTGGCATCATCAAGACATCAAATGCTTAGTGTTGCTTCTAGCTTGTAGTATAAACATTTTGGTTCAAGTGCCTTTAGACATGCAGATCGAGGCTTTCTACCTCAGGTTGCCAGATATTTGACCAGACTTCGTCAAGAGGAAATCGGGCTCTTGGAGGATTTTCCAGCCATTGCTAGCAGTAGCACTATTGTCTTGTTTGACCAGAAAATTGGGCTAAGCCACAGTTCTTTTAGTGTGAAAATTTGAGCATATAATCTTTAGAGATCTGCAAGGAGAACTTAAAAATTACTGTCTTACATAAAGGCTGGAGTATACTTGTGTGGATCACAATGTCCAGTGGGCTAGAAAAGCTAATGTCTGATCCATCCTGCACTGATTTTTAATCGGGCAGATGACTTCACTGCAGTGCCTCAGTATTTCAATCAACAGCATCCGCATAAAGCACTGCAAGCAATTCAGCTATTGGATATAGGGCTAACAAATGCTGCTCAATTGTGAGTGCAAGCATCAAGGATGTGAATTAATCTTTGTGGCAGAGAAATTATGACCTATCTTCAAGCAAATGCAAAACTTGGCTCCTTGATGGGACTCATCTAAGGTGTTTTTTGTGTCCTTTATGTCTTTTTGGCAACATGGAATATTTACCAAAACAGAATGCCAAAAATAGCCTTTTATGTCCAACTTCTGCACTTAATAGGGATATATTAAGACTTTGGCCAAATTTCCATCCTGTTGATAAAAGTAAATCTTAGTGAATATAGAAAAATGAATGAAGTCCTGGCAGAGAAGCAACAGGATGGCTTCTTTTCATGCATATGAATGAAATCTCAGTGGAACTAAGAAAGATCCAAGCCTGATGCATTTTGTGCCTAAGACTCATAGACTTCTGTCTGAAGTAGAGAATAGCATATTCCAGAGGTTGCAATAGAAATTATCACTCTGTCATGGTTTTGAGATTTTAGGTCCTTTTGTCCTTCAGGCAAGCTACAAACAGATCAAGACCACTTCTGTAATTTTTTACTTCTTTCCTATAGTTAGCTGTAAATCTTGAGTTGGTAATGAAAAGTGTAAAATAGACACACCTCTTCAGGCATAAGCGGGCATGAACCATTCTGGCGCTGCATCTCTGAATTAATCAAACGTTCTCCTTGGATAATCCCATGTCTAATCATCCATGATCTTCTACGTCGTATAAGCTCCGCATGAATATCCTACAACATTTATATTATAACTGTATTTGTGAAGTCACAATTCATAAACGATTAAGGAACTACAATACAGCTGTTGCATTGTAACTGCAAAATGGCACATTACTTGTAATAAATAGGTGAGGCAATTATAAAAAGGCAATAAGGTACACAATATGAGACTTATTAGCCAAATTTCATTTCACGGCATTATTTAGGACATTGAATAATGGAGATCTAAAGCTTTTAAATAAAAATTTGCCATAGGCTGCTGGAATGAATCAATGATAATGAATCCACATTTTACCAGTAAAGCACATTCTGAAAACCAACATTAGGCCCTCTTTGCATACCAATCATCTTGAAATACATTCAGATTCAGATGGGAATCTAATGATATATTGTTTGCTACATGACAAAACCTTTGACCCATTTTTAAAGTGTTTTCAACAAAAAATGACCTTATTGTTGTATACAGTTTCATATTGATAGGTTTGAGGTGTCAAGTCAACATTCCTGCATGATGCATCCATTAGTAAAGCTACATTTACATTCATGTTCTGTAGACATCAAGACATGCTCCACAATTTTTATAAATTTTGGATGAATATTCAAATTTTATATTAATTTTTAAAAATAAGTAACTGAAATTTTCAAAATGTTCCAAATTGACTACCAATTTTCTACACAGGAAGATTGGAAACAATTTCTACATAGAATGACAGAACACAAATCACAGAATTAATTGATATTTCTCCTATTTTCTCCAAATTATTTCCTCTTAATTTTGCTTATTTACTACAAAAACTGCTTTGCCACAAAAGTAAACAAATATCATTGAATTCGACATATCTTAGCACTTTTTACTTATAAATGAAATAATTATGGTCATTGAAAAAACAATCTTACCGAAGTACTAAATCCCTGATATATACCTGGAATCGTTCTGCACAGCCATGATATGCCAATGCTTCTTTCTCTAGGCCAGTATGAAAAGCCAAATAGGGCCGCCCAGATGCCTGCAATCTGACCCATTTTCATATCAGATAAAAATATCAAGTAATATTTAAATAGAAGGTTAAGAATTCTACTACAATAATTCATGAATCTATATACTTGAAAAATGAGTACCCAACACAAAAAAAAAGAAATCAACTACCTTTGTACTATCCTAAAACCAAGTTCTTGAACCTCTGGACGGAAACGAAGAGCATGGAATGCAACCCTACATCTTAGTCTCTGAATTTCTGACAAACTAGGAGGTAGATGGGCCTGTCACGATGATGGCAGTTCACAGTTAGAAATTATTTATCTAAAAAGCATAATCCTATTTACAACAAACAATTCTTCTTGAATCTACTTTTTTACCTTCCATTTTATGATATGTTTGGTTTATGCATTGTGTTCCACTATCTTAGTGAAAACTAATATTGATAATGAAATTAAATCAATGTCCATAAATAACAATATTAGTTCAGTATGACTAAAGTACATCAGCAAGAAATAATAGCAACAGTAGTGCCCAGAAAGAGGGAACTCTAACTCAAACAGAACAAAAGATACAAGAAGGGATTCCAGGATATTCTAATTGAAGAAACTAGCTAAGACAGAGTTATTAAAGTAAAAAAATATCACAACAGCCAAATATGCCAGAAAGGAAGGAGCTGATCCTCATCCTCAAAATAAGATATGTAGAAGTATCAGACATGCTTGCTGGAGAATAGCACTTTTAGATATTCTTGGACTGAATAGGCCCTGACAACTAATCCATGGCAACCCAATAGAAGTTAAATGGGGGCCAGTACTAGTATTCAACACCAAAGAACCACTATAGCTCCGGGCTTTGCTGCCACATCTATACCTTCATTATTCATCAGCTCCTTGTTTCCATGGGGAATCCTCCCCTCACATGCCTATGAGTACTTGTACATTGATCATTACGGCTTACCACTTTAGGTTTGCTCCCTTTAATTATGTTTACATTGGTTTAATGCTTTTCTGTTTAGTTAATTTTCTTTTTCAGATCCTTGAGTTCTTTTTCACCCTATAAATTTTCTAGTGTAACCCATTGTGTTTTTGCCCTGTTGACTTGTGTTGGTGATTTGGGGGTATTAGGATAATTTCTTTCTTCCTTTTCTACTCCTAAAACAGAGGCCTTGGCATCAAAATATCCATCCTCACCAATACTTAATTCCCCTTTGTCATCTGTCCATGGCCTTCTCAGGTCTAGCTTAGAATTACCGTTACCTGCATAATTTGAACTTCTAAATTTCTTTAAAAATGTGATATCTTATTCACGTGTTTCAGCCATTCTATGGAGTATTCAAAAATAATTCAATTCCAATCTTAGATCCTCCAAAACACTGTCTTTTAATCTATTCATAACATAGTAATCTACCTCAAACACCCCCATGCAATATTTAATTAGTTCATGTTTGCATTCATTTTTGAGATATATTGCTTATCCACTTGCAATTACATGCATTTAGAGAGCTAGTTCACCAACATATCATTTTGATGAACCCGACATTTCGCATAATTTCTAATTTGGATTTTCAGATCTGATTTATTTGCATTAACTTTTCAGATTTAGATGCAATTATTTTTTAAATTTATTGCTTATGTGTTTGCATTAGTCAATTAATTACAATATTGTTATCTCATATTGCTTATTTAGTGAGTTAATTGATCACAACGTTGCTATTTCACATAGTTTAATCAATTGGTTAATCAATTACATCATTTCTATCATTACATATCACTTAATTAATTGATTGATTGATTGATTGCATCATTGTCATTCCTATTTACATTTACAATAAATTTTGTGAGATAAATAAAGGCATCAAAAGCATAAACCAATTTCCCTATCTTTGCCTCTAGTTTTCCCTTATTGCTTTCTGGGAACAAGTGTGCTTTTGAAGCTTATACTTGTTAATGAGTTTCATAACCCTTCAGCCATCAGGTCAGGTCCTCCTCCACTAGGTAAGAGAATTACGAGGCCTAACCAATACCCCTCCTTCGGAAGTCGGGGTATTTGGCCTCGGGGAACGGTTGGGGCCCCATTATTCTTGCCTAGAAGCTGGTGTTATTCCCTGTTTTGCTTTATGAGGAGGGATAGATGAGCCCGGGTGAGTCCCATAGGGGCCGTCTATCTGGAATAATGAAATGAGAATGAGATGGCAACTCGAGTGATGAGAAACCCTTAAGATACGCGGAGATCTCTCGAGATGTTGTACTGAATATGAAGTTCCTATGAGAATAAGTCACCAACTCATGGCTTCTCCTACTTTAACTAGTAACGGTGTTGAGCCTAGGTTGCATGTTGACTTGTTCCCACCAAGAAACTTAGGAGAACCATCTTCCCTCAATCCAACACACATCTTGCCTAATACACCCAAAAATCATTCCCCTCATGCTTCTCATGATGAGGATGATCCTTCAATACAAGTCTCATGAACAATTGAAGAAGCTTGACAAGGAATTGGAAGGTCTTCAACAATTTGTGAGTACATAATGCTTGACTAGAGAGGCAGTTCCCTTGATTAAGAGTCTAAGGAAGTCGATACAAGTTGATTTGCATGGTATGGATGCTCTAAATAAAATAGCTCACATAGTGGATGAAAACACTATGATGATGGCTAGTTGCACAGAATTGCTTGGATATATTGTTCCTAAAAACCAAGTTGAGTACGAGTGCCCATGCCTAATAATCACTATTTCTAGATACACATCCTCTATTATGTCTACCGCTGTGCAAAATGGTAATTCCACCCATGTTAATAATGCGTTTAGATCAATCAATATACCTATGTGCCACCTTCAACAAATCTCCCTTTGTTTATCAAAACGCCCATTAACCATCTCCACCTCCCACTTATCTTAATGTGCCACGTACCTACCATATTATCCCTTCCAACCCACCATCACAATCCAACTTTTCACAAAACAACTCACCTATTGATGGTGCCATAAACCAATTGTTGCAAAATGTGTCATCATTACAACAACACTTGACCAACATAAGCCAAATCCAATCCCAAACAACTCTCCGATCATATTGCGCACAAGTAGCCCACTTTCAATTGCCATTCTTAAGACTCACATACCGCAACACAGAGATATACCGTGGAGATACCTCATTTTGAGAAATATAATGAAATGGTGATCCTAATACTCATGTGTTGGCATTTATCACTTTATGCATCGATTTCATTTTTGAGGATTCCCTCCTTGCAAAACTTTTCCCTAGATCCTTGAGAGAAACTACCTTGGATTGGTTTTGCGCTTTGCCTAATAAATCAATTAACAATCTTGAACAATTGATAAATCAATTTTTGCAGCATTTTCAAAATAATATTGGGCCACAAGTTACTAAACTAATTTGATCGATTATAAACAAGGTGTGAAAGAGAAAATGACTGATTTTATTGGTAGATATCAAACTTTCCGTGAGTAAAGTTTTTGAACAGACTGGAGTTTTGTACGTGTTTTTTAAGCATACATTTTCATGGAGGATTTTCTGATTTTTTCCACAAAAAGTCATGGAAGGGTTTTGCATTATTTTTTCCACAAAAATCATGAAGGGTTTTCTAAAGGTCGCAACGGGTTGTTTTGTTTGTGGCTGCGACTTGTTTTCTTCATGACATGTTTTTATGTTTTACCACATGATGAAGGGCTTTGGCCGCATGCAAGAATTTCTATGTTTTCTGGTATTTTGCATGAGTTTTTAAAAGATTGTGGGTTATTTCTTTTATGGAGGGTTTTTCTGATTTTTTTTCCACAAAAATCATAAGGGTTTTGTATGATTTTTTTCAAAAAAACAAAATGGTCATGGGTTTTCAATTTTCATGCGATTTTTTCACACAAAAACATGGGTTCTTTTTCTGCTGGAGGGTTTTTTTATTTTTTCACACAAAAATCATGGGTTCTTTTTCTGCTGGAGGGTTTTTTTATTTTTTCACACAAAAATCATGGGTTCTTTTTCTGCTGGAGGGTTTTTTTATTTTTTCCACAAAAAATCATGATTGATGTTGTTTTCTAGGTTTGAAAAAAAAAACTATGACATTTTTTGTGTGGTTTTGAGAAGCTGATCTCAATGTCTCTAGATAAAAGGAGGGATGGCTTTGTTACCCAACATCATTCTAGAAGGATTATGGTAAACTTGATTATATCCAGAAGTTTTGCAAAACTAGAAAGGGTCTCAAAAGGCTCATGTCGTAGAGCATTCTGAGGAGAAGGGGGCAGCCTTCTTTGCTTTCATGGCAAATGACCTGCAGATTATGTCAAGTCATTTGTAGGGTAGTTAGTAGAATAACCATTAAGGGAGGGTATTAAAATAATATTGTAATATTGATATAATGGTCATCTTAGTCATATAGTTAGTATTTAGAAACTTCCATTTATGTCTTTCGTCTTTAGTTAGTTTTAGGAAGTTTCCTTTCTTTCTTTTGTGTTTCTATTCTCAATCATTTCCGTTATGGAAAGATTATCTTGTAATTTTCAATATAAGAAATATTCCTCTCCTTAATTAATTACAACATCGAATTATCATTTTTAGTAACTTGGTCATATATTTAAATATGTAAATGATATTCCATTCTTGTAACTTTTAGTTACGGGATAATTTAACAAACTATTTACAATGTAGCTCATTTTTCATAACATTAAGTGTTTGCATGCAACTTAATCTACAAAGAAATTGCCAGACCATGTTTGAATTCAAAGACTTATGACTCTAAATCTTGACTAAAATACCACTTTTAAGCCTTCTATGACTGCTGATAGTGATACAATAATCCATGTTGATTTTCGCTTTTTTTGGCTGAGAATCTGAATATAGTTTTTGGTGGCATAATTCACCTTCATTTGCTCTTTATGTGATGATATAGTTTACTGTAACTATCCTAATGTGTATGCCCAATTATTCCTTAAATAACATTTTTGCTTTTTTGATTAGTAAAATAATCACCCTCTCCCTTAACTTGAAATAAACACAAAAAATTAAAAATATTGTATTTGCCAACTAAAATTTAAATTAGATTCACTTATGAAGCCAATATAGAATATATTGGTAATGTTGATTTTCGCTTTTTTTGGCTGAGAATCTGAATATAGTTTTTGGTGGCATGATTCACCTTCATTTGCTCTTTATGTGATGATCTAGTTTACTAGTCACTATCCTAATGTGTATGCCCAATTATTCCTTAAATAACATTTTTTCTTTTTTGATTAGTAAAATAATCACCCTCTCCCTTTACTTGAAAGAAACACAAAAAATTAAAAATATTGTATTTGCCAACTAAAATTTAAATTAGATTCACTTATGAAGCCAATATAGAATATATTGGTAATGTTGATTTTCGCTTTTTTTGGCTGAGAATCTGAATATAGTTTTTGGTGGCATAATTCACCTTCATTTGCTCTTTATGTGATGATCTAGTTTACTAGTCACTATCCTAATGTGTATGCCCAATTATTCCTTAAATAACATTTTTGCTTTTTTGATTAGTAAAATAATCACCCTCTCCCTTTACTTGAAATAAACACAAAAAATTAAAAATATTGTATTTGCCAACTAAAATTTAAATTAGATTCACTTATGAAGCCAATATAGAATATATTGGTAATGCTGAACTGAGAGATTGTGTTTCCTCTTACCTGTAAGCATCCCCCTTCAGAGACCAACAGCACAACTAGGGTTTTCTTCTTTAGTTCTTTCAACACCTCTTCAAGATAAAATTCAGAAGAGGCAGAATTGTGTGGTGTAAATACATGTATCTCATCGTTCTTCCTAGCATTCTTGAACATTTTTGGAAGACTTTTTACAACCAAAACATCATTTGCAAGTGCCGCAATAAAGTGATCCTCGTTATAAAGGTAGCCAAAACTCTTAAATTTAGAGCTGCCATAAACAGACAAGTATAGATTAGACAGAAGTAAATAAGCACATAATTAACTCCTTAAGTTACACTGCAAGAAGTAAAATGGATAAGAAACCTGATTCCCTTAGTACTTGTAGTCTCTTGAAGCTCTGGAATCACAAGAGTGGCATTTAGAAGCCTAGATACAGCAACTACATCACAGATCTGGCAATAAAAGAAACTTTAGCAAATATTATGGTCATTCACAGAGACTAAAGAAAAATAAAACAGAAAAAGAAAGAGAAACTTCACTATTACAAGAGGAAATACCTACCGATGACCTGATCTCACGGAACCCTCCTTGAATTTTGACAAATATGTATCCATTGTTATGCCAACTTGGGGCTATCAAAACAAATGTTAAGATTCGATCAGGCATAAAAACTTACACATAAAAATGTACTCAGACAAAATTTATCTACTCTACTGAGATAATGAGTTGATGCCATATCTAGCAAAAATGATTGGATCTATGATTACAGTTATCTCTCCTCTAGCCCTCTGGAGTTAGACATGTAATCATTACTGAGATATTCTATTTTCTTATAGATATTTTTTCTCTTTAATAATATTCTGATTTCCACTACTGAATAATGCTGAAAATCAATAAAGTGTTTACAGAATTAATTTACCATTTACTAAGCTGGCATCTTTTATTTTGGATTTATTTTTGTTTCTCATGTTCCATATTACAGATTATTGAATAATTTGAAATTTCCAAATCAACTTACTGTATCTTCAATTGGATAAATTATGAATGTTTCTATACCTTTACTCTTTAATGAAGTTGCCACAGTGATGAGGAGGGGTTCTTTCTTGTATGTACAAAAACTGGCCATTTGCCATCAGGTCTAGAGGGAGCCATACCCATAATTCTAGGTACGATTTTTGTATGAGCATATTTCAGATGATTTTTCTATATTTTCCTTTAAGTCTGCAGAAATATTTCTATGGATAAACATTTTTTTATCAAAGATGATGATTTTACACTTTTGTACTGCTGCTGAATGGCAATGGTTTCAGCCAATATAAAGAAATTTCAACATGTTTTGTAAAAGATTATACAGTTTGCCCAAGTGAGAGGGTTAATAAAAAAGCTCGACCCAAGGCCTCCACTTCCCTCTTGGATCAAGATTAACTTGGAAGCTCTAAAGGCAAACCTGTCTGGAAGTGTTGGTGGTTTGGGTAAGGATATGTTTGGCAACGTGGTGTTTCAGTACAGCTGGGGGATTAACTCTTCAACCAACAACCATGCTGAGGTTCTAGTTCTAGTGGTCTGTCATGGGTTTTTCATTGCAAATGCACTAAACTTTGTCCAAGTTATAATGTAAACCAAACATCAAATTCTAGAGACAAATCTCAATTGTTCTAGAATAATGGAGACTTGACAGCTCCAAAGAGTGGTGAAGACATCCAAACATTGCTGAGATCCTTTGAAAAGTACAAAGTAAGCTATCTACCATGAGAGGAAAATTGCATTGTGGACTTGCTTACGAAGCCTGCTTTATCTCTCTAAGCAAAAATCCAAATCATCTTAAACTCCAAGGAAGATATAGACGGAAAGGTTAGAGCAGGCCTTGATTTGGGTGTGAACAACTAAAAAGCCTTCCTAAATTACTTCTTAGTTCCCACCTTTGAGCTCTAAGACTATCATAGGCCAAACTCATCCTTCTTTGGTAAGGTGATTCCCTGAAATTATTTCTAACATCAAATGTCATGGGATTTTCCTAGGTGCTTATGGGAATGGTAAGAGAGATGTTTCTATAAATCAAAAAAAAATTCCCACTAAATTCCTTGTCCATCATGTGAATTAGACAATCTTGAGTTGATAAGGTCATATTTTTTCATGTTGGTTCTCCAAATTGGAAGACGCACCTAAAAAATCAAAACCCAAGGAACAAGGTCAGTTCAACAAACTAGGTGGGACTCGTGATTAAACTGCAAGTAGAATGGTAAACTCTTCTACACATTTAGCTCTATTAGGCGAAAGAGGGCATTAGATGTTTTTATAGGACAATTAAGAAAAATGTAATAATGCAATCACATGGCTTAGCTATACCTTGTGCATAAGGATACCCCAAAGATGTGTCCTTAAGTACCCATTTACTAGTTTATTGGTTTTATAGACTGTAGATCTCTAAATAGCATATTACTATTAGGTTACAATGCAACTAAATAAGCAAAACCAATTTATGTTCCAAAATGTAACATACTTTTTTTTATTTCTTACTTCATATGTAGCCCTCAAAGACTAGAACATGCATAACTCTCTGAAAATAGACAAACAATTGCAATCTCTAAAAATATGTGGCAGCGGTAAATATCAACAAATTTATGCAAATCACTAAGATACATTTACACTAATTTATAAACAATAAAGGATGTTTTCATTATAAAGCATGGTCAATTTGCCAAAAGATGACCTATGCCTTACTCTATTGATGACAAAGTCAAGACCAAAAGAAAGGGTAAACATATCTGCAAATTTGAGCCTGAGGGTTGCATATGAATCAATTAAAAGTAGAGAACTAGAATTACATAGAAGATTTCATCAATCTAGCTCTAATTACATGTAAATTCAATTTTTAAAAAAATAATCAAGAAACTTCACATAACAGAACATTCTTTAACCATCCATAGATAAACATAGAATCACATATGCTATTAATGAAACGCTTTTATAACTTCTGCAACAATACAGGTTCAGAGATGAATCTATCACCACATGAAATTCCCTAATAAATTTGAACTTCCAACCATGTAACTATTGGGAGGACATAGTACCAAATGAGTCTTATGCAAAATTTGATTATGTAGCAAGATGATTTTGTTGCTAGATCCCATTCTCACGAATACACTAGATTTTGTTGAACCATTCTTGGCAAAATTACTTGACCAAGGCAACAAACATGGATAAGGTAGAGAATGCTTCACATGAACACAAGACACGAGGATCAACAAGGCAATACACAAAGCCAGAAAATTGTCATCTTATATCAGTCATCAACAATTTACACAAGGGACCTTCCTTGAGTTACCTTCCATTCATTTGATCCTTCTCTCATTCATTGCCAATTTCAGTTATCAACTTTAAACTCTATCTACACTTAGACATGGTGGTGAATATTTCTTTTTTTTATGATTTTCCTCTTCGTTTTGAGATGGTGTGTATGGGCTCAATAGAAAAGTTTATCCAAAATCCTTGCAGCATTTTTTCTCCAGAATTGGGACACAACTCTCAATTAACAT
Organism: Cryptomeria japonica; assembly: GCF_030272615.1. Lineage (NCBI taxonomy): Eukaryota > Viridiplantae > Streptophyta > Pinopsida > Cupressales > Cupressaceae > Cryptomeria > Cryptomeria japonica. The sequence goes on from NC_081407.1 coordinate 864,841,902, forward strand.
GAGGTGCTCTATTTGTCCAGTGGGTTCATGGCATGCAGAGTGTCAATGGTTGTAGCAATAGTTGTTGGCTTCACCTTCTATGCTCGATCATTTGCCAAAGAGATAGTGGATCTCTTGGCTTTCTCACATTGTAGGCTCATTACATCTTAACTATTCTCCAAGTTGATTTTCCCTCATATGCCTCTTTTGGTTGTGAGTCCTTAACTCTTTAGTTTTCTTTTGGGGTATTGTGGCTACGTGTTTTGCCTATTTTCTTACTCTTTCCACTCTAATCTTTGCTCTCAAAATAACTTAAAAGGAATTTGAAGAATATGACCCTTTCTTCACCACTAAACTAGAGAGAAATCCTCAGTTCAGTTTTCCTATTTTCTTCCTCTTTCCACTCTCATCTTTGCTCTCAAAATGACTTAAAGGAATTTGAAGAAAACGGTCCTTTCTCCACTACTAAAATAGAAAACAATCCTGAGTTCAAAGAGGCAAGGTCAGCTAAGAAGCTAAAAGCCCCTTCCCAAGTAGGCTTTGACTTTCTTAAACAATTTAAAACATTGATTTATGCAACCCCTAAATCTAGCTCTATTGCTATTGCTATCCCCATGGTTGATACACCCCTTACTCCTAACCCTCAAAAGACTAGGCCCTATTGATGTGTATTTTGTACACAACCAAACACAGAATAAAATACCAAAGTATCTTATCCTCTCTTGAACAAAGTTCCCGACTGCTGAAGATCTCGCCCGAAGGATCAGTCGGAGTAACTCCAAGGTTCTTGTATGTAGGTTCTCTACTCGTGGATAAGCTCTTTGTGGTATGATGTGATTTTGCTGGAATCACAAGGGAACTTACACTTGACGACCTAAACGTCTGATTTGCTTTGAATATTATTGGAACACAGGATTTCACTAGTCTAGATTTTGAAAAAAAAGGAAAAAGGACAAGGGCGAGGGAAGGATCTAATTCTGACACCAAGAATGTAGGAGCAATGAATGACCTTTGATGAAATTCTAACTAAGTCTTGTTTTGACATCCCAAGACCATCTCCACAAGGTTAGTGCGATCTTCGGAGGAAAACTTTATGATGTTCAAATCATCGCTACAGGCATAGACACCATCAGGCTGATGCATATCAGTGAAGAAGCGACAATTGAAGTTAAGCTTAAACTGAATGATTCCAGTTGACTACACAAGGCAAGTCTGCAATCAACAAACTGCTAGTAGTATGGATATACGAATTTCACCATCAATCCAACACATTTCTTCCACTCATCTAATAACATGAAATCAAATATGAGAAGTATAGAGACCATGCAAATTGTTGAATCGACCGATAGATTTCACCATTTCTTCAATGAAGTTTTACAAGTCTTTTACAACAACATCTTGGCAACAATCTTTCCCTTCTCT